>NC_091992.1:44640043-44940043 GCF_044704955.1 Pristiophorus japonicus | reverse complement strand
GCCAGTGGGGAGTAAATTGCACTCTGTTTGCTCATAGTACGTCTTCCATTTGTATCTCTGCACTCATTTCTTCTCAACCATCTCTAAATCCTCTGAGTGAAGCAAGTTTTCATTCCTGTGCAAAGTTTGGCTTTACATTTCACAAGTAGCTCCATTCGAACATTGTGCCCCCGTGAAGCAGAAGACAGTTGCACACAGCTCAACTGCTGTGTTTCGTGCTCTGTGATTTCTCCACTAATCCACTGGATTGGTGGTGAGGACCGGACAGAGTATACCGTCCTGTGCACGTGTTGGCATTATGACCAACTGGACTGTGGATCATTACCTGAAGAGTCTTCACCCAGTACTCACTGCACTGCATTTAGAGGGAGCAGGGTGCAGTGGCCCGGCCGGAAATCGGCGTGGTCCCGGCCTGCAAGACCATCAGCAGGCCGGGGACATCAGAGGGAGCAGCATGCGGCAGCAGCATACCACTGCAGGGGGGGCGACGGCTGCGAAGTCAGGCTGCTAACTGCAGTGCGGGCAGGCACAGCTGGAGGGGCGAAGGAGTGGCAAGAGTTTGTAGATGGAAGTGATCGGGCCCAGGAGAGGTGAGAGTTCAGGGCCAGAAGAGACAAGGGCCCAGCGGCAGCATGAGCCAGCCCACACTGCTATACGTGTGCGCACTAGGTCCGTGCAGCAGAACTGGTCTCCAGTCGTCTTGGGTAATCCTTGCCACTGGACCAAGACCTAGCTCTGTCAAGTCCGTGTGGTGGCTGGTGTGTAACAGCGTCACACTTTAAAAAAAATCCAAGCACAGGCATCTTCCCCCCTCCAAGATGTAGTTCAGGACCTGGAATATTAGTTCCTTCATTGAAACACTGAACTCATTCCTTTTTGGCGTGGAAGCAAGTCATCCTCATTTCGAGGGACTGCCTATGATGATGATGATGACTGCATGGTGAATATTGATCTCATTGTATCTATCACAGCCCTGCTTGTAGTGCCACTCGGGGAAGTGTTCTGTGCATAGAACATATTCTTGTCCGGCCAATGTAAATACCCTCTGTGTAACTGGATGGAGATTCAGCGGTTTAGTTTGTTGTCTAGGCTTGTACAAACTGTCATACACATGTTGACACTATCCGTATGATGTCCTGATTCAGTTTTGGCCTATATATTTTGATTGTAAATGCCTTTCATTGATCAGTGAAATTCTAAATATACTTTTATATAGTTACTGTGATTAGCTTCCTTTGTTGGTTTTTTGATCATTTTACAATACCAGCTGATGGTCACTGTAATATACGCACCTGTGAGTATGTTCACAGGTTTGCAAAGCTGTTGACCCCCCCCCTCCTTTAATAAGGAGGCACTTGATTGAATTGTTTTTTGTTTTGCAACAAAATAATTGTAGAGCTATTGAGCTCAAGCACGTGGGGCGATTCCGTCTGAACTGATCCCCGTCCGCTGTGCGGAGGAGATTCCTGTCCGGGTTGCTCCTGCACACTCCACCTGGCCATCCTCGGCTGCCGTCCGGACACGCCATGGCGCACCATCTTGTCGGAGGAGGCGGGGTCCCCAATGGAGTGCACTCTACGCAGGAGTCCTCCCTCTGTTTATTGGGGACTTGGCCTGAGGGTGTTGCATGGAGCAATAAGTTTTTAAGTCGGTTCGCGGGCTCCCAGGCCGCCTGCAATTTCTGCGGTCTAGAGGAATCCGTGTTCCACGTTTTTACTGAGTCTGCGAGATTGCAGCCCCTATTCCATTATTTGAAGGGGCTGCTCCTCAAATTCAGGTTGCACTCCAGTCCCACACTCCTGATCTTTGGGCACCCTGTGCGGAGGGGAACGGGCAGGTTGGAAGGCCTCCTCATAGGAATGCTCCTGGGCACAGCCAAGAGGACCATCAGCCGGTCCAGGCAGCGGGCGGTCGAGGGGGTCGTTCAGCCCGACTGCCTGCCTCTCTCCCGCGCGTACATCCGAGCCAGGGTGTCCCTGGAGCTGGAGCACGTAGTATCCACCGGTACGCTCGCGGCCTTCCACGAGAGGTGGGCGCTGGAGGGACTGGGGTGCATCACCCCCAGCAACCAAATTTTAATTTGATCCATTAACGTCAGAAGTTTAATTGGTTTATTTTGTTGGTTTTAGCGCCCCCCTGATCTACGGTTCAAATTTTAAAACAGTTGTAGAGCTGTTGAGTTAGGAGTGGCTTAGCCAGTCACGTGATGTTCACAAGACTCAATAAAACGCCAGTCAGTTGGGTTCAGGGGATCCACGATGAGGTTGTGAGCCTGTGGATGAACTGGTAATATGTCGTGTGATTGTAATCGCTTTGTTAATAAATCGACTAGTTCTTAATAGCAATGTGTTGCTATGAATTCTTAAGCAAAGAACCCATGAAGCAAATATATTACAGTCACAGCATTGAAAATAAAAATGTAATCAGACAGCATGGCAGCCTGGTGCAATGACTTTATTCTTTACCTGAGCTCGGGCCTGAATCCAGTCCAGACAAAAGTCTGTTAAAGGAAAGAACTTGCATTTATAGCGAAGCCTCAGGATATTCCAAAGTGCTTTATGGCCAATTAATTCCTTTTGAAATATATTCACTATCGTTATTGAGGCAGACGTGTCAGCTTTTTTATGCACAGCAAGGTCTCACAGACAGTGAATGAATGATCAGATTAACCCCTTATTGGTGGTTGAGGGGCGAACCTTGCCAGAATACTGAGAGAACACCTTGTTCCTCCTTGAATAGTGCAATGAGATTGTTTACTTCCATCTGAGGGAAGACAGTGCCTCCACTTAACATCTGGCACACAGGACCACTAGACCAATTAAGAAATCACTCTATCCGTAGACCCCAATGGACAGGCAAACTCAGCATTATTTTCAACAAATATCCAGCATTCCCTCGGCTGTTATCTGCTGTAACAAGCAGATAATCAAAAGGTAACCAGATCATCTGTGATTGGTAATGCATTGCTCCTCTATCCATTCCTCAGGAAAATTGAGAATCTGTTTGCCCTTTTGCAACGTAACAACTTTCCTTGGCTGAAGGCAGGTAGCTTCTTTCCTTGGACCATATTGCAGCTGCTACTGTAGCTGCTTGAGTTTGACCTGATGTCAGGGTGAGGCCCTGTGACCTGCCTGGTTTCAGTCGTGCCATGCCTACTAGAGGAATTACAGTGGTTATCTTAACAAGGCTGACTACATACTGTGATAGACTTTCAACAAGATATCATATTGAAGAGTCGAGAGAGAGAGAGACCTTGCCGTGGGTGGGGGGTGGGGTTTATCAGGGGTTGGAGAGGCTCTTCATTTTGCAAGAAGAATTCATGGAACATGAGGGTCAGTTCCATGCCTTAGACCATGTCCTTTGGGGCAGGGACTTGGATCAACACTTGCTCTGCAATCTGGTCACTTAATGAGAAGCAGCACCGGTCGCCATTGAGCCGGGCTGAAGATGCTGGTTGGGCTGATTTGTGACCAATGAGGGTGCAGAGGCAGCTTGCGTTTGTATAGTGCCTTAAACATGGAGAACCATCCCGAGGTATTTTACGGAGGCATAAGGAAAAGAAATGGACACTGGGTCAAAGAAAGAGACCCAAAGCTTAGTCAAAGAAGTTGGTTTCGGAAGACGTGAACAGGTGGAGAGGCAGAGGGGTTTCGGAGATGATTCCACAGTGTGGGGTTTAGGTAACTGAAGACATGGCCACCAACACTGGGGCAAGTGTGGACAGGGAGAGGGGAGGATGTGCAAGAGGTTGAAGTCAGAGGAACGGGGTGACAGAGATAGGGAGGGTTGAGGCCATGGAGGGATTTAAACACAAAGATGAGAACTTTAAATAAGGCACTGGAGGACCGGGACAAAGATCAGAGAGTACAGGGGTGATGGGCAGCAGAGTTTCGGGTGAACTGAAGTTTATGGAGCGCGGAGGTTGGTAGAACATTAGAAAATGTTAAATCTGGCGATGACAAAGGTTGAGGTTTGCAGCGGCAGGTAGGCTGAGGTAGGGGCAGAGGCAACGTTCCCTTTAAGCTGCACTCGGCAGATCCCACGCAAGTAGAGAGCCGGGAAACTGCGCATGTGCGGAATTTTCAACGGCCCCAAAAAATTAGAGGCAACATCGAGCAGAGGTGGGCAATGTTGGGAGGGTGGGACAGGTGGGCTTTCTGGAGGAGAGAATATGAGGTTGGGTACTTGGTGGGGGTCTGAGACACTGTGGTTGCCAACAGTCGGGTTGAGCCTGAGCCAGTGACCAGGGAGTGGGAGATGGAGTCAGCGAACAGTTTGTTGTTTCGTAAATCTCTAAATTCAATCAGGATGAACACACCAAGGACAAGGAGGAGTGACCCAAAGCTTGGCCAAAGGAGTGGGTTTTCGAGGAAGCGAGCAGGTGGAGAGGCGGCGAGCTTTAGGAAGGCTGAGCAAAGTGGCGGGGGTAGGGCGGGAATGCACAAGAGGTTGTAGATTACCTTGGGATGTTTCTCTACTCTAAAGGCGCTATACAAATACAAGCTGTTGTTGCCACCATTGCTGCCTCAGCACCCACATAGGTACAAATCAGCTCACCTGGCAGGTTCAACCACCAGCTCGATGTTGGCCAGTGTTGCTTCTCATTAAGTAATTCATTCAAATAACTCATGGCCTTTGTGGCTAGGTGGTCTTCTCCTACTCTGCTGTATGTAACCACCTGTTCTGGGCCAGGCCCTCGTATCACCCATTCTTGCCAGTAACTTTCTTTTCTTACTTGCTCAAGTGAGAGTGTGTAGTTTCTGTTCCTTAGATATCTGTTAGGAGACAGATTAGGGCCTTGCCTGTAGTCTGAGGGTTGGTGGAGAGAAACCATTCTCTGGACCTCTTCAACACTCAGAGAAGCCTTTAGAGAGAAATTACCTTCAAACTCGAATCAAGATTGTCTACATTTATTTTGTTTACTCAGACTAAAGTTCTTGCATCATTTTTATTTTCCATTCATGCCATCTTGAGGGGCATTCGACTTTTATCTAGCCCCTGATGGGTTACATTGCTCAACATCATCTCTGGAGCCAATTGCCATGGATTCTTCCCACTGACTGCCTGCCATCTTTCAGAATTTCTGGGACGTTTTTCCACAGAAAGGATTTGAAAAAAATATTACTTTTACCACTTTCATTTGGCAAAGTGCATACTTACAGGTTTAAAAACAGGCAAAGGGTGCTTATTAATATGCTAAACGGATGTTATTTTCCCCAGATTCTAAATAATAACCAATTTGTTAGCTTATCTGAGTAATCAAAATCACCTCAAAACCATTGTGTTGCAAATTCCTTTGATTTCTGATAGTCTGTGGAAAAGCTGATATAGAGAGAGAGAGAAGAGAGAGAGAGAGAGAGAGAGAGAGAGAGGGCCCGAATTTGATGAAGGCCTTTTCCGCCCATGGGACCGTCAATGGCCGCCGAGGTACCGGACGGTACTTTGGGCGGGGTTTTCATCAACAAGGTCCCTTGAAGGTCGACGGGCGGCAAATGAGGGACTTACGCCGCCAATCTGGGCGGCAGCCGGCGGGAGCTCCCAATCTCGGCGGCAAAGGCGCTTGCTGCCCAAGTGCCGCCAAGGATGGAGTCGGGCCCACGGAGGGTCGAAGACCTGCAAAGAAAAAGCATTAAAAAAAACCATCGGAACACCTTCAGGGGACCCCATCCAGGTAAGTCTCTGTAAAGAAAAAAAATTTAAAAATGTTTACTCACCTTTTTCTTTCAGCTCTTCAGACCGACCGTCGGGGACAGACCAGTCTCCTCGCAACGGTCCTTGCCCGTTCTGGCGCCGACTCCCACCTGCACCAATCTGGCATCTCGGTGGGCGGGAGTTCACTTAGGCCACTCGGCCGGCCGCTGACGTCAGCGGCCGGTTCCCGGCGGTTCTCCCCTCCCGCCCACTCCTGACCAGATCGAAAGTGGCACTGGGCGCAACCCGAGGAGGAATGTCGGTGGCAGTGGGCGGTGAGTCCATCAATTTCGGGCAAAACAGAAAACCCGTCATGGAAGTCAGACTTTTCAAACAGAATGCTTCAAAAGCTTTCGAAAGGTTCAGAAAGTCAGCTATGCCAGAGGAACAACTAAAGTTCAGGTTATGTCAGCTGACCCACTAATGTGGCGTCTTTGTTATTTTGTATCATTACACAAATATACAATGGGGTAAAAAGCCTCCGACCTGCAAAAAAAATCTATGGATTTACCTGGTGGTCCGGGAGGTTAGTGGATTCGTGGTCCTGGGCCTCTCGAGTACCCACGGGTACAGGCCCACGTATCCCAGGGGCGCACGCGGTTCGTTTGGGCTTGGCCAACCAATAAACGAAGAGAATCCCCATTCATACTTATGGGGAGTTCTGAACTCTCATAAGTATGAATGGGGATCACTTAAAAAATACACGAACAAATGAAATAAATATATTTTTTGAATACATATTTTAAATTAATTAAAATGCCATTTAATTAAATATTTAAAACAAAAATACATTTTTTTGGAAAAAAAATTTACACAGGGATTTTCGGTTCTGCTCATTTCGGGGCGGTAAAGTTTGCAGTCAGGAACAGTTTGCACCTCGTTCAGCAAAATTCATTAGCTGGGCCCGGAGTGTGGGGTGGAGTGCTAAGGAGCGTGGTGATCCCGACCGGCGAGGAAACACCAGCGGCAGGTCGGGGCCATAAAAGGCGAGCGGCCCCTGGAACCACTCCAGGGAGCAGCGCTAGCTGGTGCAATAGGGCGACGACTGTGAAGAGGATTGAACATCACCAAGGTCCAGATCGGTGATTGGAGCGTGGGCAGGTACGGCGAGGTTGGGGCGAAGGAGCAACGAGTGATCGTGGAGCGACATGATCGGGGCCTAGGAGAGGCATGAGTTCGGGGCCCAGAAGAGGTGAGGGCCCAGGGGCAGCACGGGCCAGCCCACACTGCGATATGTGTGCGCACTAGGCCCGTGCAGCAGAGCTGGTCTCCAGTTGTCCTGGTTAATCCTTGCCACTGGACCAAGACCTAGCTCTGTCAAGCCCGTGTGGTGGCTGGTGTGCAATGGCCACCACACGTTAAAAAAATCCACGCACAGGCATCTTCCACCCTTCAGTATGTAGTTCAGGAACGGGAATATCAGGTCCTTCATTGAAACACCTGTGAACTCATCCCCTTTTGGTATGGAAGCAAATTATCCTCGATACGAGGGACCACTTAAGAAAAAGCAGCTAAGGCAGCATTTCACACCTCTTAAGGCCCTAGGCCGGCTGAACAAGTGAAAATTCGAAGCTAAGAGCTAAACGCTCTAAGAGAGGCCTGGGGGTAAAAAAAAACCTTTTAAAAAAAACCCACCAACAACATTCCCAAGAGGAAGTGCTTCCCGCCGCCATCGCTGCCCCTCTGGGGCGCTAATAAGGGCGGCAGAAGACTGAAAATCCAGTCTGAGATGTTTTAACGGGGCTAAAGATAAACTGACCTTATTGGACAAGGTTTTTAATGTACAAATGAGTGATAAAATGTTATTCTATTTTTAAAAAACTTTTACGCTGGTAAAAACAGGCCTTATGCCTGCTTTTACCAGGCGTAAGAATTTCAAGGGCATTCACTGGGCAGAAGTTGGGTAAATAGCCCAAATCTTCGCCCGCAAATGCCCTTTTCCTGGAGATGTGGTGGATTTGCCAAGAGGATTCTTGACAGAGCGCAAGTTCCGGGTTTCAGCGCATGCGCAGTGCATGCCCAAACCCAGAACTTGCAGGGCCCCTATGGGCACGTGTGCACTTCGTATGTAACCGTAGGAACTACAAATTCAGGCCCAATTTAATCAACAGCCCCCTACTGCAACATTATGGCATTCACAGTCAATAGGTAGAACATGTAGCACTCAGAGTGTCAGCATCAGGTCAGTATCAATCTAGCATTGCCAGGTCAGATACATTATGTTATACCTGTAGTTCCTTCTACTCAGCCCCAACAACATGCTTTATCCACCGTCTCAGAAGTGCAACCCTAACTGCACGAATGTGACATTTTTCTATTTCCCATACCAGCTTTCCTGTGGCCTTCTGAGTGAGATTGACAATTTACTCATTTCACACACCAGTGTTACAGAAATCAAACAGAGGATTTTTATGCCAGCAGTCTGAGCTGGATTAGAATCCAGGTCCAAGAGGTGAACAGTGTCCAACTCATGCACCACCCAATCACTCTTTC
The DNA here is from genome assembly GCF_044704955.1 of Pristiophorus japonicus. Taxonomy (NCBI): domain Eukaryota; kingdom Metazoa; phylum Chordata; class Chondrichthyes; family Pristiophoridae; genus Pristiophorus; species Pristiophorus japonicus. Next base: position 44,931,859 of record NC_091992.1, on the reverse strand, counting down.
CAAAAGAATAGTGAGCAAAATCTAGTCATGTTACCATGGTTTCAAAGCAAATAAGGTATCATAAAGACAACACAAATACAGGTTGGACCTCTCTGGACCGGAAACATCCATGGTTTGGCATTAGTTGGACCTGAGGGAGAGGAGGATTTCTTTTTAAAGTTTTGATTGGCTGGAGCGGCTGTCAGTCAGTGAGTGAGTGAGTTCGGCGCTTGGCTGGTGCGGCTGTCAGCCAGTGTGTGTGTTCGATGATTGGCCGGAGCGGCTGTCAGTCAATGAGTGTGCTTGATGATTGACAGCCACTCCAGCCAATCATCGAGCACACTCATTGACTGACAGCCACTCCGGCCAATCATCGAACACACTCACTGACTGACAGCCCACCAGCCAGTCAGTGAGTGTGTTCGATGATTGGCTTGAGCGGCTGTCAGTCAGTGAGTGTGTGTACGGGTGCTGAGGGTGCTGCCCAGACACACATACAGGAGCCCGGGCGCTGTCGACCGGTACGGGTAAGCGTGACCTCCCGTGGTTCGGAAAAATCTCTGTTCCGGCACCGGTCAGGTCCCGAAGGTACCGGGCCAGAGAGGTCCAACCTGTGTCATGACTGTTTATTTTATTGGTTCTCAGGATATGGGCATCACTGCCAAGTCGGCCTTTATTGCCCAAGTGCATCAATTACATAGGGCTCAAGTTTCCACGTGATTTGTGCCTGATTTTTTTAGGAGCAACTGGTGGAGAACGGACAATCTTAGAAATCGCAATTCTCCACATTTTTTTTTCTGCAGTTCTAGTGAGGTAGAACAGTTCTACTTTGGAACAGAATTTTTTCTTCAAAAGGGGGCGTGTCCAGCCACTGACGCCTGATTTCAAAGTTTCCACAGTGAAAACGTACTCCAAACTAAGTTAGAATGGAGCAAGTGAAGATTTTTGTAGAACTGAAAAAACCTGTTCTACACATTAAAAAATCAGGCGCAGGTTACAAATTAGGCGTAGGGAACGAGGGGGGGAGGGGGGGGGGAGGGGGGGTGGAAAGGGAACTCATTAAATTCTACAATAAATCCTTATTTATACTTCTACAAATATTATGTTTATTCAGGTTGGATTTATTTGTATAAGCAAAGAAAAGATTAAATAAACCATCTTCCTACCTGTGTGAAAGTGCTTCAGGCACGGAGAATGCTGCAGTCAGCCTGAGGCACCCGTTCTTCCCGCCTGGGGGGGGGGGGGGAGAAGGGGGAGGAGGAGGCGCCCGTTCTTTCCCGCGGGGGTGGGGGGGGGTGGGGGAGGGGAGAGGAGGCGCCCGTTCATTCCCGTGGGGGGGGGGGGGGAGGGAGAGGAGGCGCCCGTTGTTCCCGCAAGGGGGGGGGGGAGGAAGGAGACAGTGAGAAGGCTGCAAGTGCTGATGTGCTGATGGCAATGTGCTTTTATTTAAAAAATGTTCAAAAATTAAACAGCTACAAAGAACTACAAAAATGGCCGAGTGCCAATGTTTTTTTCACACTGCACGTGCGCGAACGCTCCAACGCGCAGCGTTGCCGGCAGGAAAAAAATGAATTTAAATAGTACCCGCCCCCTCCCACTTACAAAATCGGCGCGAGTGTAGGCTCCGCCCCCCTGGGCGCCGCGCCAGGCAGACAAGGTGCTGCAGAACGCTCCAGAATCGCGAGGTTTTTTTTAGGCGCCGTTTTAGGCGCGAAAAACGGGCACCCAGCTCGGAGGGGCGCCCGTTTTTTATCGTGTGGAAACTTGGGCCCAATGTGTGGGACTGGACTCATGTGTAGGCCAGACCAGGCACGCATAGCAAATTCTCTTCCCTGAAGGACATTAGTGAACTAGTTGGGTTTTTACAACATCCACGGCAGCTTTTGTAGTAACTTTTTTCCAATACTAGCACACAAATGATCAGATTTATTGAATTCCATTTTACATCTTGCCATGGTGGGATCTGACCTATGACCTCTATGGTTACCAGTCCAGTATCATAACTACTACACTATTATACACACACACATGTGATGTGTATTTTGGCAGCAATGTATTAACAACTAACACATTCCAGCTCGGTAAAAGTGAATGCACTTACTTCCTGTTTCGCTCTTTCACCACCATCCTGGTCATACTCTGAATGCAATGTGCTCGGTAATTTTCATAGTGTATGTCACGTGTCACATCTTTCAGGTCCTGCATATGTGTTCGGATCAACATGTTTCGTAACCTCACAAAGTCACAGTGAGCTGGATTCTCCACTGCAAAGGGACGTAGGATAAAAAGAACTTGTGGTTATAACACCATCACGTAATGGAAGATGTTCTAAAGCACTTCATATATACGGAATTACCTTGGCATGCACGTTTGTTATGTGGGCGAATGCAACAGACAACTTGCATACATTGAGGTCCCACAAACAGCAATGAGATAAATGACCAGTGAATCAGGTTTTAATGGTGTTGTTGAGGGAGGAATACTGGCTAAGACACTGGGCCATCTCTCTGAATAGCGCTGCACAATCTTTAACATCCACCCCAACAGACAGAAAAGGCCTCAATTAGCATCTCACGTAAAGAACAGCACTTCCAACAAAGCAGCACTCCCTCAGTACTGCATGTAGTGTCAGACCAGGTGATATGCTCAAGTACCAGAGTGCGGCTTGAACCCACAATCTTGTGACCCAGAGGCAAGAATGCTACCAAATTGCCAAAGAGGCTTTGGAAGATTAGTAGACACCCATCAAACCCAAATCACCAAAATGGGACTTTTGTTTCATGTGAGACAATCTTCATCATCAGGGGAGTTTAGACTGAAAACGTGTGCTGCTCTTCGGTCTAGTTATTGGCTAGAAGGGGTGAAGGTTTCCCCTTTTATAGCGCGTTGGTAGGACAATGCAGTGCTTTGCACCGTGGCATTGCTCATGAGTATGGGTTTTAGCTGCTAAGATGGAGTGAGCTGTATTTAACCTGGCCCCTCGAAGGCCACTGCTCAGTTGCGCCCTGTGAAGATGTGGTCAATCAGAGGCCGAGTGCTGGGGGTAGTTTCAGCAGATTGGTGGGTGCTCAGGAACCCCTCCTTGTCTTTGATGAAAGGCCCAGATTATCAACGTGGAACCAGCAGAAAATGACTGGCTTTTTTTTTCTTGTTTTGCATCTGTAACAAGGTGCAACATCTGGAATGATGCAGAGGTGTCCTAGACACGTATTAGGGACTGGGATCTGCAGTTTACTTCACAGATTCCATGGCTCAAATGTTATCAATGTGCTAAACAATTGGAACATTTTTTAACGAGGAAATCAAACTGACATCATGAGGGAAGATTGTGTGGTCCTTGCATGGAAAACATAATGATCTGATGATGTGCTCAGTTATACACTGACCCTTGTTAAGGACTTGAACCAAATAAAGAGAAAAACTCCCAAATAACAACTGAAATATATATTTTTAAGGGGATAGGCTTGTTTTGCCATTAATGAGGTGCTCCTGGTGCTTCCTGTCCACCTTGTGAGGCTTCAAACATGCTCATCAGTCGACTGACAAGTGACTATCCTTGGGAAAAAGGTGGTCGGTTAGCAGGGGTCAAGGTGGCTCCAAGATGATTTGGCCATCTACAGAAGTCAACCTTCTGTGGCCAATTAGTAATCAAATGCCTGAATCAGGCAGGCCCACAGTCCCCCAGGCATGGTTGATGATTCCCTCGCCAGTCTGGATCAAAAATGGAACCTTGAGGATTAGCCTGTCACAGGGGGCCAGGATTATTCCCACCAGGCTTTAGATTGCAAGCCAATATCCTACAGGCTGGGCTAGTCCCACTGGAAGCAGTTCTGGTAAATTGCATAGTTTTAGTTAGTTAATCTCCAGTCGGCACATGATAGAGGCTGGGGGGGCTAAGCTTCAGATCTGTCAACTTGTGCCAAACTCTCTGGACTTGGAGCAGTGGGATATGTCCCTGTGGGAAGTGTGTGCATTTAGCCCGGGCAATCAGAAACTCTGCAGGTGGGTATAAATTTATCAGTAGTTTGGCTTGGAGTCGCTCAAACATGATGTGTGTCAGACATCATGCTGACCAAAATAAAAGTACCCACCTTCACATTAATATGAAATGTTCAACCAAATAGAGAAGCATCCAAAGGATAGAGAATAATCTACTTTTTTGCCTTCAATTTATATTTTTTTATGAAGCCATTATTTTACAAAACCAGGGGATGGAAATTCGGTCTTTTGCCACCTCTGTTTGTGCCCCGGAGGGGCGGTAATGGCAGCAGAAATAATTTCCGGGCGGGCAGCCAGCTTCCAGCACCCCGCTGGGACATTTGGTGCCGGTTTTGCAGGTGGCACGGAGCAGTACCGCCCTGGGAGAGAGGCGAGTCGTTGTGCAACATCGCTAGTTGTGTCACCGTTTTGAAATTTGTTTTCTGGGGGACCTGTAGCATCTCATTGCGCCCCCTAGTGGGACCGCCTGGGAAAGCAGGTGGTCCGAGCTGTACCGGCGGCAGTGAGGGAAGGAATGTCTACTTGAGGTAAGTGTGACTATTTTATTTGTTTAATTTTGAGATTTATGTTTATGTGGCATCAGTAAGGTATTGGGAATGTTTTTGGTGGGTTTTGTGATAATTTTTTTCCCCACGCAAGCCTCTCTTAGGGCACTCTGAGGCCGGCTCTTTAGCTCGGGATTTTCAGTTGCTCAGCTGGCCTAGCACCCTTTGAGAGGTGTGGAACGCCTCCCTTAGTGCTCCGCCCTACACTCAGGGCCCAGCTGATGAATTTTGTGGCTGCAGACGCAAACCATTTCCCGCCGCTAAATTTACTGCCCCGCCGCCATTAGCGCCTCAAAATGGGCGGTACCGAATTTCCAGCCCCAAGTATTTAACATTGTTTTCATAGACAGAGCACGTGTGTGTTTTGGAACTTTGAACTTTTGAAATGGTGCCTGATATTGGTGCTTAAAAGACATCGATCCAATCAAGTCACCATCTTTTTCCTTTAACCAGAGGAGCAAGACACAGTTTAGATTCAACAAACATTAGAAAAGATTTGTGATTGTGCATACCTTCTACAATACCCCAGGGATACAGTCGCCCCCGAACTCTCCTTCCTTTGGCTTCAACCACAGTATTGCTACCAATCACAGTGAATGGGATGCTGTCCTGGAACAGAAAATTAAAGGCCAAATAAAAATAAAACAATTGAAATGAATAAACTCTTTGGAAGCAGAATCCACAGCCTCTTCAGTGTTGGGTATCGAGCAACACTCGCTAGAATTGACTCCGAGACTGAAGTGAATGAACATTGTACACAGAACGGTCAGAAACTGGATCTGTTATTTAGATAACCACATGCTCCAATTATTTGGGAGTTCTGTGATTGTTCCATGATGCTGCCAGAATCTAGTGAAAAATTATTTGGTGAGCTTTACCTCCACAACGGCTGCTTTGAAAGTGCTGACGTACTTAATGGTAAGTGAAGGGTTCTCATCATCGAGGGTTACAATCCCAGAACAACACTGGGGACGCAGGACTGAGACACACTGTACGAGTTGTGAGCCCTGCTATAAGTCTGCCCCCAATTTTCATCCCAATTCTTGCCACATTGCAAACTCACCTGTTTTCACCTTGAGAGGATTGCTGCCCTGTTGTTTCCTCTCTCGGCCTCAGCCACATTTGAGTTCCAGTTCACTGCCACTCGTGACCCTCCTGCAACTGCACACTAACTCTGCTGGTGAGGAGTCCACATCTTTGTTTGTGAGGCTCAAATCTAGACCCATGTGACCGCAACATGGAATAAGATCACCAACAGGGGACAGGTTCTCAGTCGAGATACATCGGCCCCAATTTGCAAGTGGGAGGGAGGAGGTCTGGTCCCTCCAACAAACGCCATGGAGTTTCGACCCCACAGCATGTGTGCATTGTTTTCAACAGGATCTACTCCTGGAAGCCAGCCTGATTGGAGGGCTTGGCTCCCAGTTGGATTGGGAACATTGCAGCAGAGACCACAGCCCAGGAGCAGGGAGGTCTCCTGCTGCTGGGGTAGGGATTGCATGAGGGGAGTTGGTGGTTCGGGATGTTCCCGGGGGTTTGGAGACAGATCGGGGTACAGAGATGGGGGCTCGGGGGTGGGGGTCGGTGATCATGGGGAGAAGGTTGGGGATTGCGGAGGTAGGTTCATGATATCGCGTGCGGGATGCGATCACGGGGAGGGAAGCAGGTTAGTTTGGCGGACTGAGAGGAAGCCCTCCTGCTCTTCCTGGTCCACAAGCAGTGCTGGAAAGGCACTTTCCTCTTCCATACAGCAGTCCTCACCTGCCTTTAGCGAAAGTATCAGGCTTGCAGCCTCATTAAATATTTAAATGAGCAATCCAGCTTCTGGGAGGCAACGTGTCACAGCCCAACCAATGCCGTACTGTGTCACGCCCCAACCAATGCCACACTGTACCATACCCCAACCAATGCCAGACTGCGATACATCTCAACCAATGCTGTACTGTGATACATCCCAAATAATGTTCTGGGAACTCTGAAGGCTACTTCTGCAATCTTTTCCTGCACACACAGAAAATCACTCCATTTCTGGACCATGTTATTGAGACTGTCACAAATAGATCCGTTTACTCCAATATACTGTACAATCACCAAATTGGCGTTGAGATACAGCCATAATTTATGTCCAATAGATCCCATCGAATCGATAGGTACAGTGTTTACCTTTATAAAAAGCAACTGGGCAAATTATTCGTATAGGATTCTACAGGGCGGTAGGCAGCATTTACACTGTAACTGCAGTGTCGGTACCAAATGGTTTTGTTCCCCATCGATGCTATAGTTTTAGTGTAATTCCGGAGTTAGGGATCGACCCTGATCTCACGCAATGGAGAGTGCGGCTCCCCGGACCGTGTAAATGCCACCCGTAATATAACAGGTATACGCACTTCAACCATTCTTTACAGTTCTATTCATGACTGTAGTGTCTCTGTTTATTACACACTTTACATTATCATACAAGAAGTGTGACTGACCCTCACATTGTAGCACATCTTGAAGAAATTCAACAGACTCCCATTCGCTCCTCCTCACCTTCAATTCCTGATCCTGCCGTTTAAATTCTTCATCCTCATCGGAGTCACAGTCTGGGAACTGGTAGATTTTGATCCCATAGGATTTGATTTCTTCGCGGATCTGTGGGGAAAGTTTAACCAGCAATGGCAGGTTACATTTCAAAGGTGCAACAGAGATTTCTTTCCTGGTGGAGGTTAAGAGAATGTTGGACCTTGAACATTAACTGAATCTGGAGTCCTTGTATTTTTGAGTCACCGATCTGGTAAGCACAACCACAGGCCTCTGGCCTCAGTGTCAGCAGCCCTTGCGATGCTGCTGGGGCCATACTTTTGTGCAGAATGAACAGCCCAGACACAGCTCACACAATACACTTTGGCATGGAGTAAGCCATCCTCATCCAATCCAATGGTCTGATAGGTCTTGATCAGCACCAAGCTCTGGGTTAGGGGATGATTGGGTTTTCTCCACCATGTGTTGACAGGGCTACGATATTCAGTGACGGGATAACTCACTTATAAGCACGCCCACCCAATCAGTGAACTACATTCTGTGTGTGCTCTTTTCACGGAGGTGTTAAAATCCTAAAGTGTAAGGGAGGTGTTTCCATGGCGATGAGAGAAAATTCAGCACTAATTGGAAATCTTGCTCAGCAAGATCACAGCATGGCTGGTGTGGGAAATGGAAGAATGTCACATTGGTGACATAGGTTGGAATTGGATCTGCCGGTCAGTGTAGAGGCATCTAGCCAGGCTGTAATTGGCCTTGGAGCGCTTGATAGCAACACTCGGTGCCTGAAACTGAAAACATTCCATTCCCTAGCACTGACTTTCTACATCGAGATGAGCACAAAATTCACAAAAGGAGTGTTTTTTTTCTGACTTTATTAAGTCGTATTAGGACCCAAATCATCATCCCATCATCATCATCAAACAGAACCACAGTAAGCTTGAAAGCATCGGGTTGACTTTTTCAGTAGCAGTTTAATGGAGGCATTTTACTTTTTTTTGATGAGACTATCGAAGGATCCTTTAAAAAGACAGTGTGGCTGATTTTATTGAACACATCCCATGTTTTTTTCCTCTTTCAGACGTCTATGTAAAATTTGAAAAATGGGCAAGCAGGAAAAAAACCTATCCAGGAACATGTAAATCATGCAATTTATTGATAATTACTTATAAATATGAACTTTGGATCACTGTATAGACTGCTAAAATTGATTTCTTTCTTATTTATCATACTGTTGAATAAACTGTGTGCAACAGCGACACAACCTGTTTAACAAATAACAAGGTGGCACCAGATTCCGGCCGTGGTTGTTTGCTGATATTTCACATCGAGGGCAAGGTTCCACTGGCTATTGTTGATTGAAATCTCTCGGTGATGTTACTGAAGGTTCTCACATTAATTTCCCTAACCGCTATTTTAATGGCGGTGGGGGGGGGGGGGGGGGCGGTTATCCTTTATTTTTCAGCATCACTGTGTAACAGCATCATAAATGTGTATGGGAAACTTCTCACTGCACAAGATACGGAACAGAGGAAAGCTGCAACACAAGATTGCATTTATATCGCAGCAGATCACAGTTCAGGAACAAACGTGACGTGACGTACAATAAATTACTTTGAAGCACGATCACAGTTGTTATAGAGGTGAATGCGGCAACTGTTTTGGGTATAGCGATCCCACACACAACAATGAGGTGAAAGACCAACTAATCGATTTTGATGGAGGTTGTTGAGGAAGGAATAATGGCGAGGACACCAAAATCCACATCCCCTCCCCTCACTCTCTGTTTAAACCTGTGTGTGTGTGGCCTGATCAGTGAGCTTATGTTTGGCTGAAAAGGCTAAATCCACTAAATCACTATATGCCTCTTGTATCTCTTATCTCCTCCAGCCCCACAACCCTACCCCGAGATGTCTGCGCTCCTCTAATTCTGCCCTCCTGAGCATCCCTGATTATAATCGCTCAACCATTGGTGGCTGTGCCTTCTGTTGCCTCGGCCCCAAGCTCTGGAATTCCCTGCCTAAACCTCTCCGCCTCTCTTTCCTCCTTCAAGACGCTCCTTAAAACATACTTATGTGACCACCTGCGGTAATTTCTACTTATGCGGCTCGGTGTCAAATTTTTATCGCATAGTACTCCTGTGAAGCGCCTTGGGACAGTTCACTACATTAAAGGCGCTATATAAATAAAAGTTGTTATTGTATCCAATCGGAAAGCGGGATCAAGATTACTCTACAACGTAAACTCAACCACGTTTTTCAACTGATTTAAACCTTGAAGCCACCAAAGGGTTTACATTCAGTATAAATGGTACGTGGCAAGTATCTGAGGTTATTCTGCTTTCTAACTCCAGATATTTTATCTGCTACAAAACTAATCTGCTTCACGGCTGTGTGGCAGAGGGTATGGAGCCAATCCTGGTTCTAAAAACATTGAGGCGGTGGGGGATGACAGACGGGCCGCTGTGTGATTGGGGTTTAGCTGATGTTGACCCCTGCTGGTCACCAGAGGAATGGCACTGCTCTGCGCAGCAATGCTCGTGCCACGGGCTGAAGTGCCGACTGGCCAATGTTTTCGTCACACCAGGAGAATCAAAACTACCACCAGGAAAACAGAGCATCTTCTGAGGGGTTGTTCTCCTGAGAGCAGAGAAGGCTAAGAGGAGATTCGATAGAGGTGTTTACAACTATGAAGGGCTTAGAGCATATAGACAGAAACAATTTCCAAAGTCTGAAGGGTTGACAAACAGAGGCACAGATTTAAGGTGATTGGCAAAAAACCCAGAGCTGACATGAGGAAGAATGGTTAGGATTTGGAATGCTCTGCCTGATAAGGTGCTGGAGGTAGATTCGATACTAGCTTTCAAAAGGGAATTGGATAAATAATTGGAGAAAAAAATTGCAGGGATTTAGGGAAAGAGCCGGGGGAGGGGGACCAACTGGATTGCTCTTGGAAGGAGTCAGCGCAGACTCGATGGGGCGAAGGGCCTCCTTTTGTGCTGTATAGGTTGAACCTTCCTTATCCGGCACCCTCGGGACCTGGCCTATCCTGAACGAGGGATTTTGCCGGATATGGGGAGGTCACATGTTTGGGTGGACTACACCTTTAAGTGCTGTTGCTGGGGTAAATGTGTGTGTGCGCGCTGATTGGCTGGACTGACTGTCAGTCAGCTAGTCAGTCAGCCAGCCAGCCAATCAGTATGCAGGAGGCCCCGAAGAGTCGGCAGGCCCAGAAGAGTTGGTCCGACCTCCCGGAGGGAGCGTTGTGGGAGGAGCGGCCGGCCCGAGGACTGTGCCTGTAGGAGCTCCAGCAGGGCGACGAGGAAGAGACAGCTGATCGAGGAGGAAGATTAGGATTTTGACGGTCACGTTCTGCGCATGCGCCACCCGGCGTCCGGGAATGGTCCCGGACGAGGGGTGGTATTGGAGAAGGGAGTCCCGGATAAGAGAGGTTCAACCTGTATTATGATTATACAAACAGAGCGTGACTGAAATGCACAAGTAGATCAGCATCTGAAAGAGAAAAGACAGGTTAAAGTTTGAGGTGGGACTTTCCATTAGAACCGTAGTGCATTGCGGTGAATGTCATGTGATCAAACATCATACAAATGCAGCATCCAGAATCCGGAACTCTCGGGACCAAGGCCATTCCGGATTCAGGGCTTTCGATCGTCTTTCTGACGTCATGAATCCAGAAACACCCGAGCCCAGGTTCAGATATTTCAAGATTTCGGAATGTCAGAAAGTGGGGGAGGAGGGGGGGGTGCTCGCTGAGTAGCTGTTCGGGCCACTGGCCCCATTGATCTGGTCGTCGGGCGGGGCCCCGTCGTCGAGGAAGTGTTCGGGCGGGCCGGCGAGGAGCCCAAGGTAAGGTGCAGCGGCGGTGAGGCGAGGCCCGAGGTCAGGCAGCGGCGGGACCGCGAGGTCGGCAGGTCCGGACAACCCTGCCGCCAATCGTTCCGGAGTCTGGATTCCAGAACATTCCAGATTCCAGAACTCCGGATTTTGGATGCTGCACCTGTATAACCAAATGTCATGTGATCAAGCCGTTCCGAATATGTGCAATCAGAGTTGGCAACCCTCGCGTGAACCCGCAATCTTCTGACCCAGAAGTGAGAGAGCTGCCAACTGAGCCAAGCTGGTATTTGAAAACACACTTATAATATTGCTAAGGGACGAGAGCACAACCGTCCCCAGGGTTACCAGCTGGTTATATCGAGTTGTAAATAGTCCATGCCTTTCCCATTCATTCCCACTAAACAGTGAATAAATGACCTTGAGAACCAGACACAGCAGAGGTTTATTGCACAGTGCAGTGCTTCTTGTGACTGATATAAACAATCCAATTACCTTTGTCTTCATTTTGGTAACCTCTGGAGGGGTCAGTGTATCTGCTTTGGCAAGGAGCGGTACAATGTTCACCTTATCGTGCACAGCCTTCATAAATTCCACATCCAGCGGCCGTAACCTTCAAAACCAAACAAAGCTCAATCACAAGAAAGACTCAGGTCAGGTTAGCGGTGTTTTGTAAGTGTTATTTAGAACGCCGTTTGAACTAAAACCTATCACAACATTGATTAGCGTGTCCAGGCTTTCTGTCTTCATGGGTTTTAGGATTGTCCCATGGAGCCTAAAGCGCCACATATGATGTATATATCTCAAGCTGCTGATATTCGTTGATTTTGGTGTGCTGAGTTAGGAACTTGTCACCAATGAGGAGGCAGCAGTACTAACCACAGCCCTTCAGGCCCACGAAATTCAAACTTTCAGAAGGTATTCGATGATTATTAACAGAAATGAGAGCACATGGAATTGGATGTAGCCGTGTGATATGGGTTGGTAATTGATTGAGAGGTAAGAGGCGGGTTTGTTCTCAAATTGGCAGGATTTGATTAGTGGGGTTCCCCACGGATCTGTACTGGGGCCTCAGCTTTTCACCATATAGATTAATAACTTGGATAAAGAAATAGTGAGTTGGTTATCCAAGTTTGCAGATGACACTAAGGTACATAACCTAGTCTGTGCTGGTTACACTCCTCACAAGGTTCCTCCCATTCAGTTGACTTTATCTCAGTCTTTCAGCATACCTTTCTATTCCGGTCCTCTCATGTACTTGTCTAGTTTCCTTTAGAAAGCATCTAAAAGAATGCTTTCAAAAGGGAATTGGATAAGTTCCTGAAGGAAAACAATTTGTAGGGCTACGGGAAAAGGTGGGGAAGTGGGACTAGCTGAATCAGCTAGTCCCACTTCTGTGGTAGCGAGTTCCGCATTCTAACCACTCTGAGTGAAGACATTTCTCCTCATTGCCCTATCGGAATAATTAGTAATTATCCTGTAATTATCTCCACATCCACCATATCGAACCCATTCCTGATTTTAAGACCTCTGTCAGGTTACCTGTGTCTTCGTTTTTCTCAGGACAAAAGCCTCAACCGGTTCAATCTTTCTCAGTAACTGTAAATCGCTCAGTTCTGGTACCATCCTTGTAAATCTTTTTTGCACTTTCTCCAGTGCTTCTCTGTTCTTTTTATAGTAAGGAGACCAGAAGAACTGTGCACAGTGCTCCAAGAGATGGACTATGTAAAGTACTTCATTGGCTGTAAAGTGCTTTGGGATGTCCTGAGGTTGTGAAAGGTGCTATATAATCATAGAATGGTTACAGCACTGAAGGAGGCCATTCGGCCCGTCGAGCCCGTGCCGGCTCTCTGCACGAGCACTTCAGCTAGTCCCACTCCCCCACCTTTTCCCGTAACCCTACAAATTGTTTTCCTTCAGGAACTTATCCAATTCCCTTTTGAAAGCCACAATTGTGTCCGCCTCAACCACCCTTTCAGGCCGTGCATTCCAGATCCTAACCACTCGCTGTGTAAAGAAGTTTTTCATCATGTCGCCTTTGGTTCTTTCACCAATCGCCTTAAATATGTTGGGCCAAAATTTGATGAAGGCCCCCACTGCCCAAAGGAACGTCGATGGTCGCCATGGTACCTGACAGTACTTTGGGCGGGGTTTTCATCAAAAAGGTCCTTAAAAGGTCGGCAGGCGGTAAAAGAAGGACTTACGCCGCCAATCTGGGCGGCAGCTGGCGGGAGCTCCCAATCTCGGCGGCAGAGGCGCTTGCCGCCCAAGTGCCATTGAGGATGGAGTCGGGCCCACAGAGGGTCGAAGACCTGAAAAGAAAAAGCATTAAAAAAAAACATCGGAACACCTTCTGGGGACCCCATCCAGGTAAGTTCCTGTAAAGAAGTAAAATTATAAAATGTTTACTCACCTTTTTTTCAGATCTTCATACAGTCACGGACAGACCAGCCTCCAGCCAGCAGTCCACCCCCGTTCTGGTGCCGACTCCCGCCTGCACCATTCTGGCATCTTGGCGGGCGGGAATCCACTTACGCCATTCGGCCGTTCGCTGAGGTCAGCGGGCGGTTCCCGATGGTTCTACCCTCCCGCCCACTCCAGACCAGATCGAAAGTGGCACTGGGCGCAACTCGAGGAGGAATGTCGGTGGCTTTGGGCGGTGAGTCCATCAATTTCGGGTCCTGTGTCTTCTGGTTCTCGATCCTTCCGCCAATGGAAACAATTTCTTTCCATCTACTCTGTCCAGACTCCTCCTGATTTTGAACACCTCTATCAAATCTCCTCTCAGCCTTCTCTGCTCTAAGGAGAACAACCCCAGCTTCTCCAGTCTATCCACGTAACAAAAGTCCCTCATCCGTGGAATCATTATTGTAAATCTATTCTGCACCCTCTTCACATCATGCCTAATGTGCGGTGCTTAGAATTGGACACAATACTCTAGTTGAGGCCGAACCAGTATTTTATAAAGGTTCATCATAACTTTCTTGCTTTTGTACTCTATGCCTCTATTTATGAAGCCCAGGATCCCGTATGCTTTCTTAACCGCTTTCTCAACCTGCCCTGCCACCTTCAACGATTTGTGCACATATACCCCCAGGTCTCTCTGTTCATGCACCCACTTTAGGATTGTGCCTTTTAGTTTATATTGCCTCTCCCTTATTCTTCCAACCAAAATGTATCACATCGCACTTTTCTGCGTTAAATTTCATCAGCCACATGTCTACCCATTCCACCAGCCTGTCTATGTCCTCTTGAAGTGTATCCCTATCCTCCTCACTGTTCACTATACTTCCAAGTTTTGTGTCATCTGCAAATTTTGAAATTGTGTCCTGTACTCACAATTCTAAGTCATTAATATACATCAAAAAAAGCAGTGGTCCTAGTACCGAGCTCTGGGGAACACCACTGTATATCTTCCTCCAGTCCGAAAAACAACTGTTCACCACTACTCTGTTTCATGTCAGTCAGCCAATTTCATATCCATGCTGCCACGATAAGTACATGCCACTAGAAATACAAGTTTGTTCTTTCTTTCAGAAAGATAGCTTTATTATTTTCTATGTTATGAAGAATTTTATGAACTAGAATGAAATACTATAACATTTATTCTGTTCTTCCACAATGTCCTTGTAAAATCATCAACCTATTTCTTTACAATTGGGCTTGTCTAACTAGAGTGTGTGGCAGTCCACATTCTGGAAGATTGGAGAAACGCTCCTGGGGACAGGTGTGAGTTTGATGGTCCAATTCTCACAACGATCAGTTTCATTGGTATGACCTTCTATCATCTGACTTGATATCGGTCAGTAAATATAAACTGATCACAGGGGACATGGGGCCCCCTTCTAGGAGATACTAGCGATGCTGAGTCTGAGAGAATATCGCGTAGACCCGAAACTTGTAACAGTGCATTACTGGCAGGGAGCTTCACTCACTAGCCATATATGTTGGAAAGTGACTGGGACATTGCACATGACAAGCACACCTCTGATTTCCCAGAATGCACAGCTGATGGATTGACCTTCGCATTTGGAAAAGCGGCCTCAATAGTTTTGTGGTCTCAGCATGTCAGAAGCCATCAATTTTCAAATCATTAATTTGCCTCAACTTGTACTTATTCTAAATTCAGTGCTATCCTGATAGGTCTGCCTTCTCTTTTTGTAGTTTGTTTCTCCCCATTTCTTCCTCTTCATGCTGAGGTACAGTTCCACAACACAAGTAGAACCTCAGTACTTCCCTCACTCAACCATTCACAGACAGTGACTGTCAGCTGGCTACCTGACTGGGCGAAGGGCAATGGAGCTGAGCTAAACTCCAACTGGAAACAAATCTGAAAGAGACTCGTGATTAGAAATATTATTTTTTTGTTAGACAAAGCTGGTGATATGTGGGATGGACTTAGAGAAAACAGTTGCTGCTACTCTGAGTAACACCTTGGAGAAACAGATGGACCTCTATTTAAAAATGGCACTGATCAGGATACAGATACGCTAACATTGGGAGGAACACAAGAGTTACCCATCTACTAGGACAATGGAGATATCATAAAGGACCAAGGAGGGAAAATGGGTCTGGATGTAAAATACATGCAGGTGGTGATATTCTCTAGCCTTGCTTGATTTGTCATGGAAGGCCGAGAGAAACTTCACAGAGCTTTTCGCTGCAGATTAACGGTTAGAGTCCACAGTAAATGCTTTCATTTCCTACACGTGAGCTTTATCCTCTATAACTAAGTATGTGATACCTGACCTGGGAGTGCTGGCAGATGACACCAGAGAGTACATTTTCTGACTCCTCACCCAATGGGATTCTTGCTCGACTGGAGGCCAGTCAGAGAATTGGGAGCAGAACTCAGCAAGCCCATTTGTGGAAGAAAACTATCTAAGTCCTATTTTAAAGGAAAGGGTTAAGTTCACTTTTTGCTGATTTTGTAGAATTAGGGGAGCTAGAAAAAACACCCAAACCTCTCAGATCTTGGAACAAAGAATGTTGTAAATACATGACTATCTGGTGTTTACATGAGTTTCCAGATACCCTGCTTATCAGAATACGGACAGGGAGAAACTATGCAAGGACAAGATAAAGTGTGCCTCCTGGAATGACCTTTGTATTTACAGGATGTATGATTAATGCTCAGATGAGGTGTTTTAGATAAAGTTCTTGCTTTGATTGCATTTACAGAATGTATGATTAATGCTCATGTGAGGTATTTTAGATAAAGTTCTTGCTTTGATTGCATTTACAAGAATGTATGATTAATGTACATGTGTGGTGTGTTTTAGATAAAATTCCTGTTTCAACTGTATAAAGATAGAGCGGGTTTACTTGTAAAACTCAGAGTTATTGCCTCGGTACGGACTGAGCAAGCTCTCCGAGATATCTCGTTAGAAAAATTCTCTCGAAGCACGACTTTGAAAGCCTCCGCCCGAGTTAATTTAAGCTAAAATTTCCTCGACAGTTTCTGGCGTAGTCGGCAGGATCTCTAAAAAACGAGATCCAAAAGAACTAAATTTAACTTTTAAAGAGAAAAGAGGAATTTCCTCGACACCATTTCAGGACACTCCGGATTTTCTGTCCATTAAAATTCATGGCCGGCAAATCAGGAGCATTCCAAATCAGCCACTCTGGCCTGTGTGTCTGACTGGCACTCGGTCGAATGAGACTCCTGTCGGGTATGGACTCTCAGAATGGGAGCATAATCCATTCCTCATCATTAATACACCTCATCGTGCAAAGTGTAACATTTACAGGAACCTTGCTAAGTTCCCGGATTCTTAGCTTCCCATAGCTCTAATTGTGAAGCAAATTGCTGATTTTCAGGAGCAACACTCACATTGGACTGGAGCTTAGACAGTAAATGTGGCCTGCTGTTTAACCCTGTCTGCTTACCCATGGCCAAAAGGAGAGATGAAGTAAAGGCAGCAGTGAATTCGGTTGTCGACAATGTTTTTCCTGTTCAGACCACTCTCGTCACGGAAGTACTGCTCAAACTGCTGGTCTATGTAATCGGCAACCAGTTTCCAGCTGAGAACAAATACAAACAAAATGATTCACAAAATACTACACTGGAGAAGCTCACAGATTCGCTTCAGTAACATGGGTGAGGGGAAGTGCAACATCAAGAAATCTATACAATGAGCGAGGAGGTCATGTTAACAGCACCGTGCCACTATTCCATTGGGGAAGGGAATGTGAATTGATTTTATTACACAGGGATAGGATGCCAAGAGCACTGTACCATCGCGGATGGTGACGGTCACTGGCTCTGGGTCATGGTGACACAGAAACATAAATACCCTGGGGAAGGTGGGACATCAATAGCACTGTGCCAAAGGGAGGAGCAATGTTAATAATAACTAAAGAAGGCATGCATTAATAACATAAATTTTTAAAGGGCTAGAGATAAATCCATTTCATGTGAAGGGATGTAGCAGTAATAGGAATGTGAGCAATACAATACCACAGCATGATAGGGCAAGTGACAGGTATCTTACAGGGATAGGGCAATGACAGGAATAATAATCAGCCATGGTGTGAAGGGACATCATTCGATCAGTAACACTACAATGGGGAAGTGATGGGAACAAAAACTCAATGGCTTCTTATCTCTTAAAGTTTGTTCATTATTCAAGTGGATGAACGCAGATGTTAATCTCATACATCATCCTCCAGTTCCCAAAACACAGCCAATGTGCCAGCCAACTTCCTTCTCAGCTGTTGTTCTCCAATATGTTTGTGTCCCTCTTTCGCCCGATTAGCACCAAGTTCCCTTCCTAGCCATTTGTGTGAGTCAGAGTCACGGTTCCCTCCTGCTCTCTGAGAAAGGGCACACTGCTGTTCCCAACTTCACGTTTGATCATTACTCGATACAGGCCTGGCTTTTCTGTGCACTTCCACTGGTCACTAGCCCTACTTATACCAGCAGAAATAAAAGGAGTCCCATCTTCTTATTATTGAGTTGTAGCCAGGATTGTCTGATGGGTTAATAGGAATGTGAACACTACTATACCACAGCAGGATAGGGCAAGTGATAGGCATATTACAGGGGTAGGGGCAATGGCAGTAATAATAATCACCCATGGTGTGGAGGGACACCATTCGATGAGGGAGGGGATCAGTAACATTACAATGAGGAAGTGACCGTATCAAAAACCTGCTTCCAATGGCTTCGGATTTAATTTCAATTTAATTCTCAAATATTTTCTTAATCTTTTTCATTACTTATTACCAAATCATCTGAAGCATTGAGCAAACCCACAATACAAGGACAGCACATCGACTCGTGGCTTTAGGAGATAGGCAGCGAATTTTCTCAAAAGCCTCTTGAATCTTAAGAGACATCCGCACGGTGCGTGAGAGATGGATGACCCACAGTCCCTTTGACAGAATGGTCTAGATTGGGAACTGGGGGGGGGGATACTTGCACACCACTCTGAAGCATAATGCACTGCACCGCCACATCATCTAATGGCAATCATTATGTATTTAATTTATGGGCTGGTGGGAGGTGGGGAGGGTGGGGGGGGAGTGGGGTGGTATTGAGTCAACTTTCTCTCCTCCTTTCCTGAAGGCACAGGTTCCTGCTGGGGTATAGTTACACAGGTCCTCCAGTGCCTCAACTATATAACCATTTATCACGTGTGAGTATAGGCAGCAAGTCCCTGCAGGTGATACCAACATGGGAGACATCACATTGAAGCCTGATCTGGTTCTTACCCAGTGTGCACTTTGTACTAGATAGCCAGCAATCAGGAAGGATGGCTCGTTTTCTCCTCCCTAACCCAGGGCACTGAGGCTAACTACAGTACCCCTAGACCTGTCCCAGCTGAGGTCAGCTAAGACAGCACAGACCAGGAATCAAACCTGGACCTTGCAGTTTGTACAGTCAGCACTGCACCAGGCTGCGGCTTTACCCACTGGGAGCTTGCAGTCTTTCAACACTCAAATCAGTGTTCATTCCATCTTGCCTTAAATGATTCTATGAAAGCTTATATGTTATGGCCGGTTCCATGTACCATTCCTGGTTATTGACAGCATCACCAAATCCCGGTGTATCCAAAATAGTGAGCCGGAGTCGAACTCCCTTCTCCTCAATCTCCACCGAATGTTTGGTGATATCAACAGTCTGGGTGATCCTCTCTGGAGAGAAAAATGATGACTGGGTTAGTGCAGAGGTTAAATCTTGTAAAATTCAATGACGAGGACAATATTTAATCCATCGAATATAACGTCCTTATTTCCTGAATAAAGACCATTGTTTGATTTGAAGTAAAGTCACTTTCTTGTGTATCAGTCCAGACTAGGAGATGAAAGTTTCCCCTTTGTTAGCAGTGCACCCCCAGGTGAAGTGAGCTTGGGAAATCTCAATCCAATTCTTTAACGGAATGCACCAGTGCACAAAACTGGCATCAATTCAACATGATACTGGCAACCTTGGTCAGCGGCCACAGCATGGTCACTGTGGGAAATGCAAATGGAAAGATTGGTGCAACAATGGGGGTTCTTCTGAGTTTATAACTGAGTTATGTTGGGCAGAGTGGAAGCAGCTTTATTCTGCATCTATCGTACTATAACCAACCTGAGAGAGCTTAGTGCTGACATTGTGTGCTCAAAATGTGCTAATTTCTCTGATGATTAAGATGAGAAATAATGAGCACAAAATGAATTAACAAGTACTTTACAAAATACAGTGCTCCTTTCAGATTGTAAGAGCAAATAATATTCAAGGTCAAGTTTCAATGGTTCCGATCCATTCGTTACATGAAGAGCTAACCGGGCAGAAAGCCAGATGACACTGCTTTGATTTTTATTGCCTCATTATGCAGGATTAGGGGAACAGCTGCCACTGTCAGCACACTGTGCATCACTGACATGGGAGGGAGTGGCCCTGGGAGTTCTCAACATTGACTCCGGACCCACGAAGTCTCATGGCTTCAGGTCAAGCATGGGCAAGGAAACCTCCTGCTGATTATCGCCCTTCCTCAGCTGATGAATCAGTACTCCTCCATGTTGAACACCACATGGAGGCAGCACTGAGGGTAGCAAGGGCACAGAATGTACTCTGGGTGGGGGACTTCAATGTCCATCACCAAGAGTGGTTTGGTAGCACAACTACTAGAAACATAGAAACAGACAATAGGAGTAGTAGTAGGCCATTTGGCCCTTCGTGTCTGCAACACTATTCAATATGATCATGGCTGATCCTCTATCTCAACACCATATTCCCATTTTTTCCCCATACCCCTTGATGCCTTTTATTTCTAAAAATATATCTATTTCCCTCTTAAATATATTCAGTGATTTGGCCTCCACAGCCTTCTGTGGTAGAGAATTCCACAGGTTCACCACCCTCTGAGTGAAAAAGTTTCTCCTCATCTCGGTCCTACCCAGTATCCTGAGACTGTGACCCCTTATTCTAGACTTCCCAGCCAGGGGAAACATCCTCCCCGCATCTAGTCTATCCAACCCATTCAGAATTTTATATGTTTCAATTAGATCCCCTCTCATTCTTCTAAACTCTAGTGAATACAGGCCTAGTCGACTAAGCTGGCTAGGTCCTGAAGGACTATAGTCTATAGGCTAGATAGCTCTTGATCGGCCGGCGCGAACACGATGGACCGAAATGGCCTCCTTCTATGCTGTAAATTTCTATGATTCTATTCTATGATTCTAGAACCCAGCTGCCAGATTGGGCCTGCGGCAGGTGGTGGGAATCAATATGAAGGAAAAACCTATTGACCTCGTCTTCACCAATCTACCTGTCGCAGATGCATCTGTCCATGACAACACTGGTAGCAGTGACCACCGCACAGTCCTTGTGAAGATGAAGTCCCGTCTTCACACTGAGGACACCCTCCATCGTGTTGTGTGGCACTACCACCGTGTTAAATGGGATAGATTCAGAACAGATCTAGCAGCTCAAAACTAGCATCCATGAGGTGCTGTGGGCCATCAGCAGCAGCAGAATTGTATTCCACCACAATCTGTAACCTCATGACCCAGCATAGCCCTCACTCGACCATTCCCATCAAGCCTGGGAATCGTCCCTGCCTCAATGAGGAGTGGAGAAGAGCATGCCAGGAACAGCACCAGGTGTACCTAAAAATGGGATGCCAACCTGGGGATGCTGCAACACAGGACTACATGCATGCTAAACAGCAGAAGCAGCGTGCTATAAACAGTGCTAAGCGATTCCACAACCAGTGGATCAGATCAGCGCTCTGCAGTCCGGCCACATCCAATTGTGAATGATGGTGGATAATTAAACAACTAACATCCCCATCCTCAATGATGGTGGAGCCCAACACCATTACAGAAGCCAATGTTCAGCCAATGATAGAGAATTCAAACAGGCCACATTCAGACAGGCTGTGAGAATTCACTGACTTCCCAGTCAGAGATGCTACGTGAGTGGGAGCATGTTGCATTAAGTCATCAATCAACTTGACATTTTAGGACCTTTGGTAGCGAGCCAATTAAAGGTTAACAGTATATCAATTGAGCCAATAAGGTCAAAGAAGGCACGTTCTTTTCTGTAAACGGAGCCAGGTATAAGAACAGCCATTTTGGCCATGTGGTCTCAGTAAGACAAAGGAACTGGCAATCAGCCAGAAGTTTGTTGCTGCTGCAAGAATAAAAGTTATGTTAAAACTACAACCGGAGTTCGCATTTCATTGAAAATGAAGAGATCTAACAATGTTGGCATCGCGAACAGGATCGCTGAGGGAAGAAATCGAATTTTGGACATCGGACCTACATACTGAGGTGAGGACTCCTCTTTATAAAATTCCTCGGTCAAAAGTCTAAATTCGCCTCTCCTTCTACGCGATTCCGAAAGCCTCCGGTTTGCGAACCCTCTGGTTGGTAGTCGGCTCGAGCTCCCATAGACGTCTAACTTCGGCGGTGTGTTAGTTAATTAATTAATCACCGACCCACTGATCGGCTGGAAAGCCTACGACTTGAGACCCCAGTAAAGAAATCAGTATTATGGCAGCAGGAAATAAGAGCAAAGAATTGCCAACAACTGTTAAAGGTGGGCAGGCACCACCTGAGGTTCCGATCGATGAAATGCTCCAACAGTTGAAAGAATACATAGAGCAACAATTCGACTTATCTAAAACCTGTATTAAGATCGAACAAAAGTACGGAACCTCCAAAGGACAATGGTCCTTGGACGAGATTAAAAGGGTCTGGGGAAAAACGACTCGTATGAAAAATAAAGAGCAAATCCGATGGTCCCTAACCGTTATGGGACAGATCCGAAAGCAGAATGAAATTATAATGCGCTCTCAACATGATGGGGACCTGACCAGTACAAAGGACGAATTGCAAGCTGTTTGTGCACAGCTGCAACAGAAAAGACTTGAACTTGAAAAGTCGGAAGCGGAAGTTAAAGATCTTAAAGGTGAAATTAAAGAATGGAAAAAATCATTAGGTCAAGAGACAGTAATAGGAAAAGGAAAATGTATCGGTCAATTCCCAGGGTACCCATGTTTGGATAAATTAAAAGCGCAAACCCGAAGACACGACCGAGGAATAGATACAGATTCTGAATCCTCTGACGATACAGGGTCGGAGGATGAAGAATTAGGGGTGCGCTTTGCCCCTTTTAAAAAAATACGAGTTTTAGTCAAATCCGAAGAGGATGAGGACGAAATCAAAACAACGAAGAACAGGGGGTATGCAAAATATTTAGTTCATGATCCGGCGGACCCAGAGAAAATTGATAAATGGTCCAAGGAACTGCCCAATCCAAAGAAAGGGGGAGTGAAAACGTGGGACCAATTGGACCGCTTAAGAAATATATATCAACTTCATCCCTGGGATGGAGTGCAAATTTTGACCATAATGGTGCCAAAAACACAAAGAAGAAAATTGCACGATAAGGTAGAAGAAGCTTTGGGGCAGGATGAGCAAGAATTAGACGCAGGGTGGGAGGCGATTAAACACTGGCTGCAAGCCTTCAGTCCAGCTAAGACAGACTGGGGAAAAATTGCAGCCTGCCAACAGAAAGGAACAGAGGAGGTCCTGGAGTATGACGAGGGGTTTAGATGCACGTGGCTAGAACATTCAGGTATGAATAATATGGATGAGGAAATGGATGAACAAGTGTTTGGACCCCTGAAAGCAGCTTTCGTGGCAGGTCTAAAGCCAGAATGCTTAAGGTAGTGTTACCGGACTGGGAAGGTAGAGGAACTACCTTTGCAGCATTGGTGGATCGATGTAACCAATTAGATCGGGATATGGGAGCTAAAGTCCGAGCTGTATAGGCTATGGGATGGAAATCCCAGGATTCCGATAAACAGTCATTCGGAAAATTACCTGGAAAATTTCATTATTGTGGGAAAGAAGGTCACTGGGCCAAGACGTGCAGGGCAAAACAGAAAGGTCGTGGCTGGGGAAGAGGACGCAGCCAGGGATACAATTCAGCCAACAAACCAGGCTTGTCACAAGATAATAACCTCATAGAAACATTTAAGCGACTGACAATACAACAACAGAAGGAGTTACTTGGGATAGCAAAAAACGATTAGAGCCCACCCTGGTCCACCTCCTCGCACTAATACAACAAAGGGGAGATGGGCTATATATAACTGTGAGGGTGGGCGATAAGGATGTGGACTGTCTTTTAGACACAGGGGCGGAATTAACATGCTTACCCCTACAATATGGAGACTTTTTGCCGTTGGATGGTAGAGCACGTACAGTCTATGGAGTTGGGGGCCATAAAATAGAAATTAAAAGGACAACACCGGTACTTATAGGGCAGGGTCCACATGAACTAACCATGCCGGTCTGGATAGGCCCAGTCGATCAACCCCTTTTGGGAATGGACGTTTTAATCCAAGTAGATTCATCGTTGCATTTTGAGGATGGTCGGGTGACATGGTCAATTAGAACTTTGAAGAAAGAAGAATTGAAGGAACACCCGATATGGGCTAAAGATAAGAACGATTGTGGCCTACTCCAGATGGAGCCTGCGTCATTTACCGGGACCAAGCCTCCATGCACTAAACAGTATCCCATCAGTCCAACTGCAATTGCGGGAATCTTACCGGTTATTCAGCAATTGGAGAAACAAGGGTTGCTTATTAAAACGCAAAGCTCCTCCAATAGCCTCGTGTGGCCGGTACAGAAATCTAATAAGACTTGGCATTTGACTGTCGATTATAGGAAAGCTAACCAGTGTATTAATCAAAAAACTCCTTTGGTTGCAGATCCCTCCACAATTTTTAATGCCCTCAAACCAGAACATAAATATTTCTCGGTTATAGATATGGCCAACGGATTTTGGTCGGTGCCTCTGGCACTGGAGGTTCGACAGTGGTTTGCTTTCACGGTCCAAGGACAACAGTATACTTGGACCCGGTTACCGCAGGGTTTCCACAACAGCCCTACGGTATTCCACATGGCTTTACAAAGCAATTTGCGAGAATTACCTCCCCTGTCATCCACAGTCATCCAATATGTAGACGATATCCTGCTCGCTTCAAACACGGAAGAACAGCACGAACAAGATAAATTAGCTTTTCTGGACCACCTTTGGTTAAAAGGACATAAAGCCAGCATCGACAAAGCACAAATATCCCAAGAAGAGGTTGTATACCTGGGACAAAAGATTTCACAAGGAAAGAGAGAACTTACCCAGGATAGAACTGCAGCCATTCGGGCTGCGAAAAAAAACACCACTATTCAGGAACTAAGGTCTTTTTGGGGATTGTGCAACTTTAACAGAAATTGGATTGACTCCTTCACACAGCTTGCTCAGCCATTGAATGATATTTTAAAGGGGAAATGTGCCTCTAAAGAAGCCATCACCCTCAATAAGAAACAGCAAGAGGCCTTCCTTAGTTTGAAAAAGGCTTTGTGTTCGGCACCGGCTCTGGGAATCCCCGACAGTGGTAAGCCATTTACCCTGTTTGTCCATGAGAAAGAAGGATATATGACAGCTATACTGACACAAGAACATGGGGATCGGCAAAGACCTATTGGCTATTATTCGGCAAACTGGATGCGGTAGCCCTCGGATGGGGAAGTTGCCTAAGGGCCATGGAAGCTACATGTCGAGCGGTAATGACCACTGCGGGTCTAGTCCTCGACCAAAAGCTGATTGTCAAGTGTCCCCACACCGTACACACTTTGCTGTCTATGAATAGAATGTCTCAGGTGACGGCAGCTAGATGGACCCGCTGGACAGCAGTTTTGGAAGCTCCGAATCTCCATATCGTCCGGGCCAGCCCGGTTAATCCCGCAACTATGCTCCCGATGTCAGAATCGAGGGAGCAAGAGGGGAGAGAATGTGAAGAGCATGAATGCGTGGAGATTTTAAAAGAAACAGAAGAAGCAGCCTTAGCAGCAGAGGAGCCTCTGCACAACCCAGACCTCATCCTGTTTACAGATGGTTCCTCCTTTGTTGACAATGGTACCAGAAAAGCAGGATGGGCAGTTACAACCTTATATGAGGTAGTGGCAAAAGGATGTTTACCCTCAGGAACGTCAGCACAACAGGCCGAGTTACGGGCCCTGTCAGAAGCGTGTCGAATAGCAGAAGGACAGACAGCTAATGTCTACACAGATTTGCGTTATGTTTTTGGAGTCGCTCACAACTTTGGTCTGTTATGGCGGAAAAGAGGATTCCTCACTGCTGCTGGTACACCTATCCGAAATGGAAAAGAAGTCCGAGACTTACTGGAGGCCATACAATTACCTCAGGAAGTGTCCATCCTGAAGTGTAAGGCCCATACCAAGGCAAATACCACGGAAGCACAGGGAAATGCCCTAGCCAACCAGGCAGCTAAAGATGCCGCCTCACAGGGCGCTCCCCCAGAAGAAGCAACACAGATGTGCAGATTGAAAGCACTCAGGACTCTGATACGAGACCTTCAAACAATGCAAGGCGAGTGCTCCCAAGAGGAAAAATAGACATGGATTGAGGCAGGAATTAAGTTATGTGAAGATGGTGTCTGGAGACAAAGAGTTACCGACAAGCCAGTCGCGCCACAAGCACTTATGTATTTTTTAGCCCAACAGATCCACTCGTGGGGACACTTGGCCTCACAACAGATGACGGCACAGTTCCAGAAAAGCTGGTGGGGTCGGGGATTTAAAAAACACGCCCAGCTGGTAGCAGACCGCTGTGTGGTCTGCCAGAAAAATAATTCTGGACCCATCACGGTAATGCCCCAACTGAGGCCCCCTGCCCCTGTCGGACCATTCCAGCATCTGCAGGTTGATTATATATCTCTTCCTTCATGCCAAGGATACACTAACATTCTTGTCATGGTCGACAGATTCTCTAGATGGGTAGAAGCTGTCCCAACTAAAAGAGCCACAGCCAATCACATTGCAAAGGTCTTGTGTAAGGATTACATTCCCCGATGGGGAGTTCTGAGTAGCATTGATTCAGATCAGGGAACACACTTCACAGGTGCTGCCTGCCAAGAAGTCTGTAGGCTACTGAGCATTACGTGGGATTTACACTGTCCTTATCATCCACAATCATCAGGACAAGTAGAGCGAATGAATCGAACTCTGAAAAAACCGCTTGCCAAATATCACCAAGAAGGAACACCATGGCCCCAGGCACTACCAATAGTGCTATGTAGTATTAGGGCAACCCCAAACAGAACTACAGGTCTAAGCCCATTTGAAATTATAACAGGAACGACCCATGTCGCTGCCAGGAACTATTGATTTACGGAAAGCTGATGTTCACTTAATGAGTGACACTTTGTTATCATACTGTCAGAAGCTAACCAATGCTATTAGTTCTGTATCCCGACAGGTATCAGCAGCTTGGGGTAATCTACCCGAAGGAGGACACGACATCATCCCGGGAGTCTGGGGTGTATGTGATAAAGTTGCATAAAGAACCTTTGGGTGCCAAGTGGGAG
Organism: Pristiophorus japonicus; assembly: GCF_044704955.1. Classification (NCBI taxonomy): domain Eukaryota; kingdom Metazoa; phylum Chordata; class Chondrichthyes; family Pristiophoridae; genus Pristiophorus; species Pristiophorus japonicus. The sequence goes on along the minus strand of NC_091992.1, from coordinate 44,905,069 downwards.
GGACCTTACCAAGTGTTATTGACCACCCAGGCAGCTGTTAAAGTCCAAGGAAAGAAAGCCTGGATCCACGCTTCACACGTTAAACGAGCACCCGTAACTGAAGCTGAAATCTAATAAGGACAATTACTTTTTGCCAAAATGTATAAATTTACTGTATTACTGATTGTAGGTATTCTAGGCATAGGCCTACTTCTTACTAGCTGACCCTCTGCACCAAAGGGAATAGTAGGGTAGCAAGGGAATTACATGTAAATACCTTTTTATATATGTCATACATTTATGCCAAACAAGGTAACATTTCTAGTTGTTGGATGTGTGCGCATATTCCTATTCACTCAAAGGGAGGGATTCCCTTGAGGCCAGTTCCCTTGAATATCTCGGAAATGGCTGAGTGGATAATTAATCAAAACAAAACAGGCAATGCATTTCAGGATATGGAAAACTGGGGACGTAAATGGAAGTCAGCAGGTTACAATCTGACTACCTTTGAAGGGGGATACCAACCGTGGTACAATAATTCCAAACGGCCCCCATTTTTTGTTATCACTAATACAACGGGAATAGGAAGACCAGGGGAATCGGTCTGTCTGATTAGAAACATCAAAGGAGGCCAAAATATGGGGTATAGTAACTGCTCCCGGAATTATAATGTAATCAAGCCACAGAACCGGCCAAACTGGGCCGATGTGGGAATTCTTAACGTAACGGGGATTCTGAATAAAATAGATGGAGAAGCCTGGACAGACCCCGGAGTGTTGCTGACAAAGAAACAGCTAACATTCATTGCCTATAATGGCACCTATTGGGTGTGTGGCCACAAGGCCTACCCTTGGCTGCCCCAGAATTGGACGGGATCCTGCTATTTAGCCTATATTGTGCCATATATGTATCATATAAAGTCACTGTCGGAACATTTACACCGTCCTAAGAGAGCTATCACAGAAACAGCAAGGTTCTTTGCCATTCTGACCCGCAGGTATGGGACCGCCAGACTGGCAAGGGAATCCATTAACATGGCATCCGTTGTGGAACGGGTAGCCAATGATACCTCAGATGCCCTAGTTAAAATCAATGCAGAAATGGTAGCAATCCGCACAGTAGCGCGACAGAATAGACTGGCCCTTGATTCCATCCTGGCTGAAAAGGGAGGTACTTGCGCCCTACTCGGAACTGAGTGTTGCACGTATATCCCAGATAGCTCCACTTAGCGGAGCATATCCAAAAGGAGGTAGAAAAACTTAAGCAACCCCCATCATTCACTTTGTGGAGCAGAGCCACTGAATGGCTAGGTTCAATAGGAACTTCATTGGTGAAAGGTTTAATTCTATTTGTTGTAATTATTTTACTTTTATATTGTTTGTTTATGTTGATTAAATGTTGTTGCGACCAGGCGGCTGTAGCTGCTGTCCCACAGGTGAGACACCTTGCAGGTCCCAGCAGACCGTCTGTACGTGGCACAGGGGTATGTTATGCTTAAGGGAAGGTTGTTTACTGGTTGAATTAAGATATTGATTTGGATTAAATTGGAATAAGGTTAATTAACCTACTAAAACCAGATGAAACACATCAACAAATTTTAAAAGGAAACTCGATTAACATGTATGAAATTATTTTGTAGAATGTTTAACCAGTGATAGCTGATGTTTTATGATTCAGTTTGTGAAAGAATCAAAGGGGGGATTGATAGAGAATTCAAACAGGCTGCATTCAGACAGGCTGTGAGAATTCACAGACTTCCCAGAGATGCTACGTGAGTGGGAGCATGTTGCATGAAGTCATCAATCAACTTGACATTTTAGGACCTTTGGTAGCGAGCCAATTAAAGGTCAACAGTATATCAATTGAGCCAATAAGGTCAAAGAAGGTGCGTTCTTTTCTGTAAACTGAGCCAGGTATAAGAACAGCCATTTTGGCCATGTGTTCTCAGTAAGACAAAAGGAACTGGCAATCAGCCAGAAGTTTGTTGCTGCTGCCAGAATAAAAGTTATGTTAAAACGACAACCGGAGTTCGCATTTCATTGAAAATATTAAGAGATCCAACAGCCAATTCGATTCACTCCACGGGATATCAAGAAACGGCTGAGTGCACTGGATACAGCAAAGGCTAAGGACTCCGACACCATCCCAGCTGTTGTGCTGAAGACTTGTGCTCAAGAACTAGCCGCACCGCTAGCAAAGCTCTCCCAGTACAGCTACAAGACTGGCATCTATCCGACAATGTGAAAAACTGCCCAGGTATGTCCGGTTGATAAAAAGCAGGACAAATCCAATCTGGCCAATTACCGTCCCATCAGTCTACTCTCAACCATCAGCAAAGTGATGGAAGGTGTCGTCGACACAGTGCTATTAAGCGACACCTACTCATCAATAACCTGCTCACCGATGCCCAGTTTGGGTTCAGCTAGCACCACTTGGCTCCAGACCTCATTTAAGCCTCGGTCCAAACATGGACAAAAGAGCTGAGTTCCAGAGGTGGGGTGAGAGTTTCTGCCCTTGACAATAAGGCAGCATTTGACCGAGTGTGGCATCAAGGAGCCCTAGTAAAATTGAAGTCAATGGAGATCGGGGAAAACTCTCCGCTGGCTGGAGTCATACCTAGCATAAAGGAAGATGGCTGTGGTTGTTGGAGGCCAATCATCACAGCCCCAGGACATCACTGCAGGAGTTCCTCAGGGCAGAGTCCTAGGCCCAACCATCTTCAGCTGCTTAATCAATGACCTTCCCTTCATCATAAGGTCAGACATGGGAATGTTCGCTGATGATTGCACAGTGTTCAGTTCCATTCGCAACTCCTCACATAACGAAGCAGTCTTTATGTATGCAGCAAGACCTGGACGACATTCATGCTTGGGCTGATAAGTGGCAAGTAACATTCGTGCCACACAAGTGCTACGCAATGACTATCTCCAACAATCGAGTGTCTAACCACCGTTTCTTGATATTAAACAGAATTACCATTGCCGAATCCCCCACCATCAACATCCTGGGGGTCGCCATTGACCAGAAACTTAACTGGACCAGCAACATAAATACTGTGGCTACGAGAGCAGATCAGAGGCTCTATTCTGTGGCAAGTGTCTCACCTCCTGACTCCCCAAAGCCTTTCCACCATCTACAAGGCACAAATCAGGGTGTGATTGAATACTCTCCACGTGCCTAGATGAGTGCAGCTCCAACAATACTCAAGAAGCTCGACACCATCCAGGACAAAGCAGTCCACTTAATCGGCAGCTCATCCACCACCTTAAACATTCACTCCCTCCACCACCGTCACACTGTGGCTGCAGTGTGTACCATCTACAGCACTGCAGAAACTCATTGAGACTTCTTTAATAGTACCTCCCAAACCCACAAACTCTACCACCTAGAAGGACAAGGGCAGCATAGGAATTCCAACACCTCCTAGTTCCCCTCCAAGTCACACACCATCCTGACTTGGAAATATATCACTGTTCCTTCATCGTCGCTGCTTTAAAATCCTGGAAATCCCTCCCTAACAGCACTTTGGGAGTAGCTTCACCACAAGGACTGCAGCGGTTCAAGAAGGTAGCTCACCACCACCTTCTCAAGGGCAATTAGGGATGGGTAATAAATGCTGGCCTTGCCAACGACGTCCACATCCCATGAACGAAATAAAAAAAACATCCTCTTCGAAACTGGATAGGCATGAGAGCTAATTATCCGCAGAGTGAAGGACAGGAGAAAAGGACATTAGTGCTATTTTACCACATCCAGTGGTGGTACTGTTCCCAAAAAATATTAGCCTCAGAGTTTGATTGAGAGATTACAGAGATCCAATATTTAACGGCAATGATATTTTCTGCAGCTGCTGATCTCATTAAATGCTGACTCTCCCATTCCCATTGCTGTCTGAATACTGAATTTCAATCAGACTAGTTCAGCAAACAGATTATCCTGATGAAGTCTGAATCTGACCTTCTGTGTTGAGGAACTTCTTCTCCTTGTACAGCTCTGTGAGGAAAAGGCTGTTGACCAGGGTTGATTTTCCAAGGCCCGATTCTCCTGAAAGGAAGGAAAAATACAAATGGGTCAGATTTGAGCTGCTAAACATTTTGGACTAATTTTACAGCTCTAAGCTAGCTTACTTTGGATAACATTTTTGGATCTGGTTTCGGGCCTATTAGACAGGTCTGGTTTATTAGGGCCTATTATAGAGGTTTGGTTTATTAGGGCCTATTATAGAGGTTTGGTTTATTAGGGCCTATTATACAGATCTGGTTTATTAGGGCCTATTATACAGGTCCGGTTTATTTAGAATGAGGCATACAGGTCTAAACGAGGTTATTCAGGACTTCTTGCACAGCTCTTGTCTGGTTTATTTAGTACTGAGCATACTGCCTACTATGCATTATTAATTGAATTTCAAACAGCTGAAACTTGGCTAAAATAGCCAGTTTTACATGTACAGTTGTTTGAAAACTGAGATGTGTGACTTTATTTTCTGTCTGCTGAACCCTTCCTATGGTTGGGAAGGTTTGAGTGCCCAGTGATTGGGAAACTGTGTTGTTGCCCTGTATGGCTGGAGTACTCAGCCTGCCCATAGCCAGAATAAACTGATAGTCGTGCTATGGGAGGCAGCATTTACATCGCTGCAACAGCCTCTGGGGTGCTGGGGGAAACCATCTCTGTAGGTAGCTCTCAGTGCCTCTAAAGGGGATACTGCTAGTTCATGGTATCAGGCCAGCTGTTGATGACAGTGCTGTACATGGTCACATATATGTACTGTAACAGTGTCAGTCATCACCAGACTGGCAAGTCTGAAATTACCAATGTGGGGTGTGTGGTATTGCCAGAGCGGGGTGCCTGGTCTTATTAGAGATGGAGACTTGGTATTGCCAAAGTGGGATATGTGGTATTGCCAGAGCGGAGTGCCTGGTTTCACCAGATTAGTGTGTCTGGTATTGTCAGAGCAGAATGCCTGGTTTTATCAGATAAATAGGATGTGTATTGTCAGAGCAGAGGCCTGGTATTACCATGGACCATATTTGATTGAGGTCGACTGTTATGGTAATAAACAAAATCCTACTGTTACAAACAGTTTTACCTGCCACCAGTAGCGTGAAATCAAACCCTTTCTTGACTGACTTGCGATGTACCTGGCTGGGTAATGTTGCAAACCCGACATACTCTTTCTCCTGGTCCTGTGGAATTAAATATGGCAGCATCATTCACCAATTCATGCGTTACTGAAAATCATAGACATCAGTCACATCCTTTGAAATTCCTAGATGTGCTCTCCATCTTCCATTTATTTACAGTGCTCGTGGTTCTCTTTTTTTCCACCTTCCCATTTTCAACCCTCTTCTCTTTGTGCACTCTCTCAATTTCATAATGTTCCCCTTCACCATCTCATTCCTTTCCTGTAAATTTCTTTTGAACCTCCACTTTCTGCTCTTTTTACACTCTCCTTGCTTACTGTCTGGGTTCTTTCTTTGGTTTCATTTCCCTCCTCCATTCTGCATTTCCTTTTTCATACTGTTCACACTCATTTCCACACACTTCCCTTTCCATACATTACACATCCCTTTCTACACTTTACCAACTCAAAACGTCTATCTGATTCTGCTGCACGCTCTCCTTTCGCTGTTGTTCTTGGAATCTCTTCTTCCCTTTCTTCACTCGATGCTTACTTTCCACCCCACCCCTTCCTGCCGCTTTCTCTCCTGCGCACTATGTAACTTGCTATTTTTCTTTTCTACATTTTCCATAAACTTGAATTGATCCAAGACTCTGCTGCTCATATCCTAATCCACACCAAGTCCCGTTCACCCATCCGCCCCCCGCCTCCCCCAGTGCTCGCTGACCTACATTGGCTCCCGGTCTGGCAAAGCTTTGATTTTAAAATTTTCATCCTCGTTTTCAAATCTCTCCATAGCCTCGCTCCTCCTGGTCCAACCCATTCTTAGATTGATTTATACTGGCATTTATAATGGAGAAAGTCTGGTGAAAATGCTGTACCCTCCCACTCCCCAGTATCGCATATTGATGCTTCCCTTGTAATCACTCCCTTTCTGTTCTCTTCCCATAAAGTTTAAGGAAGCAACACTAGCATGTTATAAAGTACTGGTGAAACCACAGACTGTGCCCTTACTTACACAGAGATGGAGGCAAAGGAAAAGCTCAAGAAAGGATAGCATGGGCAGTATTGTAGGTTTAAATGAATGAGCTATGAAGAGAGACTAAGGGAACTAATCCAGTTCTGGTTATTAAAAACATCATAACATAATTATAGTTCGACATAATTCCTGCACAAATAGCATTCTGTATTACTATGTATAAAGAATACCAGGTCATTATAATCAGTTTAGGTACAGAACATGATGCATTAAGGGCATAATGTGCTTTTGCATTCTTCTACAAATGGCCAGAGAAAGAGACCAACAATAATTAAGGACTAAGTGACAGTCTAAATCACTGTGAAAATAGGTTCAAAGGTCAGACAAGGACCCAAGTCCACACTGCGAGTATAAACCTCGTATAGAGTAACATTATGGAGCAGGAAGTTCTTTATTATATTTAATGCGGTGGAAATTCGGTCTGCGGTGAATTTTGCGAAGAGAGGCCCGTTCGAAACATGAAAACTTAAAGCCAATGCCGTCCTATCGTTGTTTTTTTAAATACATGAGCGCACACACACCACAGTCTGCATAAAACAGGAAGCAGGGAGTAGGAAAAAAAACACAAGATTGGTTAGGTGAGTGGGAAAATGCATGGCAGATGTAGTATAATGTAAATATGTGAGGTTCTTCACTTTGGTGGCAAAAACAGGGAGGCAAAATATTATCTGAATGGTGACAGATTAGGAAAAGGGGAGGTGCAACAAGACCTGGGTGTCATGGTACATCAGTCATTGAAAGTTGGCATGCAGGTACAGCAGGCGGTGAAGGCGGCAAATGGTATGTTGGCCTTCATAGCGAGAGGATTTGAGTATAGGAGCAGGGAGGTCTTACTGCAGTTGTACAGAGCCTTGGTGAGGCCACACCTTGAATATTGTGTACAGTTTTGGTCTCCTAATCTGAGGAAGGATATTCTTGCTATTGAGGGAGTGCAGCGAAGGTTCACCAGACTGATTCCCGGGATGGCAGGACTGACATATGAAGAGAGACTGGATCGACTAGGCTTATATTCACTGGAATTTAGAAGAATGAGAGGGGATCTCATAGAAACATATAAAATTCTGATGGGATTGCACAGTTCGATGCAGGAAGAATGTTCCCGATGTTGGGGAAGTCCCGAACCAGGGGTCACAGTCTAAGGATAAGGGGTAAGCCATTTAGGACTGAGATGAGGAGAAACTTCTTTACTCAGAGAATTGTGAACCTGTGGAATTCTCTACCACAGAAAGTTGTTAAGGCCAGTTCGTTAGATATATTCAAAGAGAGTTAGCTGTAGCCCTTGCGGTTAAAGGGATCAAGGGGTATGGAGAGAAAGCAGGAAAGGGGTACTGAAGTTGCATGATCAGCCACGATCATATTCAATGGCGGTGCAGGCACGAAGAGCTGAATGGCCTGCTCCTGCACCTATTTTCTATGGTTCTATGTTTCCCACCAATGTTTGCACCCCGGAGAGGTGGAAATCATTTCCAGGCAGGCGACCGGCTTCCAGCACCCCGCCGGGACATTCGATGCCGGATTTGCGGGGGGTGCAGAGCAGTACCACCCAGGGGAGGCGACGTCTCTAGTTGCAACACCATTTTGAAATTTGTTTTCTGGGTGATCAGTAGTGTCTTGTAGCGCCCTCTAGTGGGGCCGCCTGGGAAAGCGGGTGGTCCAAGCTGTACCGGCGGCAGTGAGGGAAGGAATGTCTACCTGAGGCAAGTGTGATTGTTTTTTATTTTTGCGATATGTGTTTATGTGGCGTCAGTAAGGTATTGGGAGTGTTTTTGGTGCTTTTTTTACCGATTTATTTGTCCCATTGAAGCCTCTCTTCGGGCACTCTGAGGCCGGCTCTTCAGCTCGGGATTTTCAGTTGCTCAGCTGGCCTAATGCCCTAAAAGAGGTGTGGAACACCTCCCTTAGCGCTCCACCCACACTCAGGGCCCAGCTGATGAATTTCGCGGCTGCAGACACAAACCATTTCCCATGCAAAATTTACCGCCTGCCGCCATTAACGCCTCACAATGAGCAGTATCGAATTTCCACCCCAATAGGTTTTATTTTATTTTTAAGTTAATTAAGGTTGTAGTGCAGGAACTCTTCCCATTTCAGGTACGCAGTGGCAGCATCAAGAACCCCCGAGGTTGGGTATAGCAGAGTGACGCTTAAGCTACTCTTCCCCAACACCATTTCATAGCTCCCACCCTCACAACAGTCTACCGCTCTGAACCAGTACAACACTTTGTCCATTCCCCACACAGCGCTGTAAGTGAGATTTCCAGTTAGTGCCGATGCAAGCCAAGAACTGAATTGGCACTATTCAAACTCACTCTACACAGTACTCTTACGGCCAGCAGATGGAGGGAAATTCATCTGTCTGAGCTGGACCCAGCTCGCAGAGGTGAACGGTCAGTGTCTAACCCACTGCGCTTTCATGAGGATGAAGATCATCTAGCATCCTTCTCATGGGACTGCTTCTCATACAAATCCCAATGATTGATATATCACAGTATATGAGCTTTAGTTAAACTAAAGCAAAATGAATAAAAATTGTTTACACAATAGCAAGTGTATTTCTTCAATTTTTTTTGATGTTTCAAAAAATGTTGTGTATTAATGCTTGGGGGCCACCAGTCCCTAGAGGGCACTGCAGTCGGAGGTCAGCGGGTTGTACGCATATGGCATGTGTGCTTGGTCACCTATATATAGGCTGGGTATCTTTGTCACGCAAGCACTCTTGGGCTGGAATAAAGATGGATCAGGTTGCACCTGAGTGAGTTTACAGTAACTGGACTTGAGTCATTACAATTGGCGACGAGGTAATTTAAGAACCTTTGCATGCACAATGGGCACGGTTGGAATTCTGGAGAGATTCATGGAGGGCGAAGATTGGGTGGATTTTATCAACCGCCTGGCTGGAAGACATGCTGAGTGATGTCTTCGTGATAGGCAGCAGCCATGATGCGATCCTCAGGAAGCTGTTGGCTGCAGAGACGCTGGATTTGAAAAGGCCATCGCGACTGCATGACAACGGATGATAATTTGAGGCAGATATCATAGACGAGTCGGAGTTCCACGGCAAGTACTGTAAACAAGATGCCGTTTTTGGGCAGAGCTGCTTACGCAAAACCTGTCGCTGCTCAGAGTCCGCCAACTGGTTCGAACCAGATTTCCCCCTGTTGGCGTTGTGGGGGCAATCATTGGCCTCATCAGTGTCGGTTTAAACAATACTCATGCAATGGATGTTCGAAAGTGTGGCATCTTCACAGGATGTGCCCACAACGGAGCAAGCGTGGTGCGGCACACCACGTGGTTGATGAGGACTAGTTCAGTGATGGCCCGGATATGCAACCCGAGGAGAAAATGAATGGACTGTATTCGTTCCTGAGCAAGAGCCAGCCAATAGTCGTTAATGTGAAGCTGAATGGTGTGCCTGTATCAATGGAGCTGGACACGGGTGCGAGCCAATCGATAATAAGCCAAAGGACATTCGACAAGCTGTGGGACACTAAGGCTGCAAAACCGAAGCGGAGTCCAGTCAATGCCAGGTTGCGTACTTACACTAAGGAACTCATACCAGTGCTCGGCAGTGCAGCAATCAAAGTGTCACATGACAGTGTGGCTCACGAGCTACCATTATGGATCGTCCTAGGTAATGGTCCAATGTTGTTCGACAGGAATTGGCTCGAGAAAATCAAGCTGAACTGGAATGATGTCAAGATGTTGTCCTCGGTGGATGATACTTCGTGTGCTCAAGTATTGAAAATGTTTCCTTCTTTGTTTGAACTGGGCATTAGTATTTTACGGGAGCCAAGGTGCAGATTCACCTGGACTCCAATGCAAGGCCTGTCTATCACAAAGCTCGGTCTGTTCAGTACATAAGGGAGAAGGTTGAAATTGATCTTGACAGACACCAGCGTGAAGGGATCATATCACCGGTCGAGTTTAACGAGTGGGCTAGTCCCATTGTTCCTGTGTTGAAGAGTGATGGCACTGTCAGGATTTGTGGAGACTACAAGGTTACGATTAACTGATTTTCGAAACAGGATCAGTATCCGTTACCGAGGGCTGATGACCTGTTCACCATGCTAGCTGGTGGAAAGTCATTCACGAAACTGGATCCGACGTCGGCCTAAATGACCCAGGAGCTTGTCGACACTTCGAAGAAACTCACCTACATCAACACCCATAAAGGACGTTCGTCTACAACAGGTGTCCTTTGGGATTCGTTCGGCTGCAGCCATATTTCAGAGGAATATGGAGAGTTTACTGAAGTCCGTTCCTAAAACTGTCGTGTTTCAAGATGACATTCTGGTCACAGGTCGTGACACTGCTGAACATCTAAACAATCTTGAAGATGTCCTACAGCGTCTGGACAAAGTGGGACTCAGGCTGAAACGCTCGAAGTGTGTATTCATGGCACCTGAAGTCGAATTCCTCGGGAGGAAGATTGCGGTTGATGGCATCAGGCCCACTGATTCGAAAACCGAGGCCATCAAAAATGCACCCAGGCCTCAGAATGTAACGGAGCTGCGTTCGTTCCTTGGGCTACTCAACTACTTTGGTAATTTCTTACCCAGATGTGAGCACTTTACTAGAGCCACTGCATGTGTTACTAAGAAAAGGTGACAACTGGGTCTGGGGTGCATCTCAAAATAGAGCCTTTGAGAAAGTCAAGAATCTGCTATGTTCAAACAAGTTGCTTGTTCATTAAGATCCGTATAAGCGGCTTGTATTGGCCTGTGATGCTTCATCATATGGGGTTGGCTGCGTACTCCAACAAGTAAATGAATCGGGCAAGCTACAATCTGTTACGTATGCTTCGCAAAGTCTGTCTAAAGCGGAAAGAGCTTACCGTATGGTAGAGAAAGAAGCTTTGGCCTGTGTGTATGGGGTAAAAAAAATGCACCAGTACCTGTTTGGTCTTCGTTTTGAACTAGAAACGGATCACAAGCCACTCATTTCACTGTTTGCAGAAAACAAAGGTATTAATACCAATGCATCATCCTGCATTCAAAAGGTGGGCGCTGACATTGTCTGCCTAGGATTATGTCATCCGTCATAGACCTGGTACTGAGAATTGTGCCGATGCACTGAGTCGTCTGCCCTTACCCACAACTGAGATGCCTCAATCTGCAGATCTACTATTAGTAATGGATGCTTTTGAGAGTGAAGGAACCCCTGTCACTGCTCAACAAGTTAGGATCTGGACCAGTCATGACCCTATTTTATCGGAGTGGTGATTGGTCTGCCATACCTATGGAGATGCATGAGGAGACCAAACCTTACAACCATCGCAAGGATGAGCTGTCCATTCAGTCAGATTGTTTACTGTGGGGTAATCGTGTAATCATGCCTAAGAAAAGTAGAGAAAAATTTGTACGTGAACTTCATGGCGCTCATCCTGGTATTGTCATGAAGAAGTCCATTGCTAGGTCTCATGTATGGTGGCCTGGAATTGACTCTGATCTGGAATCATGCGTACATCAGTGCAATACTTGCATGTAGCTAAGTAAAGTACCAGCGGAATCTCCGCTGAGTCTTTGGTCGTGGCCATTCAAACCATGGTCGAGGATCCACATTGATTTTGCGGGCCCGTTCCTGGGAAAGATGTTTTTTGTCGTAGTAGATGCATATTCTAAGTGGATAGAGTGTGTTATTATGTCATCCAGCACGTCTACAGCTACCATTGAGAGCCTTCGTATCATGGTTGCTACTCATGGTTTGCCTGACATTGTTGTGAGCGACAACGGATCTTGCTTCACAAGTCTGGAGTTCCAAGAGTTCATGAAACTCAATGGCATCAGATGTGAGATCAGCTCCATTCAAGTCTGCTTCTAATGGTCCAGTAGGGCGTGCCGTTCAAACGATCAAGCAAAGTATGAAACGTGTAACTCAGGGCTCACTGCAGAGACAGTTGTCCTGTATATTGCTCAGTTACAGGTCAAGACCTCATATGCTTACTTGGGTTCCTCCTGCTGAACTACTGATGAAGAGAAATCTCAAGACCAGGCTTTCTCTTGTTCATCCTGATTTGAATGATAGTGTTGAAAACAGACGTCAAAGTCAGCAATGGTGTCATGATCGTGTTGCCGTGTCACGTGACATCTCGGTGAACGATCCGGTTTATGTACTGAACTATGGTCAAGGCCCAAAGTGTATTGCAGGCACTGTTACAGCCAAGGAGGGTAACAGAGTGTTTATTGTCGTGCTCAAGAATGGACAAACATGCAGGAAACACCTTGACCAGGTTAAACTGTGGCACACGGATGAACTGGAACTGAGTGAGGAAGATGCAGTCAGTGACCAACTAACCATTGTTCACTTATCAGAGGACTCTGCTGACATTACTGACTCTGAACCTTCAGTCTCTGATGTGGTCATGACCACTCCCATCAGATCGGCTACTCAGCCCTCAGAGCCAAAGTTGAATTGAGACGATCAACTCGTGAGAGGAAAGCCCCAGACTATCTTAATTTGTAAAAAGATTGTTAAGATTTTAAAAAGGGAATGCTGTTATGTATTAATGCTTGGGGGTCATCAGACACCAGAGGGTGCTGCGGTCGGAGGTCATTGGGCTGTACGCATGTGGCATGTGTGCTTGGTCACCTGTATATAAGCGGGGTGTCTTTGTCACGCAGGCACTCTCGGGCTGGAATAAAGATGGATCAGATTGTACCTGAGTGAGCTTACAGTATCCAGATTCTTGAGTCATTACACAAAATGACACTCAAACTCACAAAAATATAAGAAAATTCACACGAGTGATATTAATGTGACATTTCCACTGAATTAAAACTAATAATTTTAATGTTACCGGATAACACAGTACACTACTCATTGTAATTATTATTAAAGGAATGATTGTACGCACAATTCTTACCATCTGGGCCACACCTAAGCTACTTTCAAAGTATTTTATAATGAGCCACAGCAACACTTGTCCTGACAGATAATCAAAATAATCTCAGATCACATCTCTCAGGTGTTTGAAAATAATCTTCAAGGGAAGCCCGTTGATTAATCACGTAATGTTAAATTTTCCATCGCACTCAGTAACCAGCAGCCACAGACCATCCAGCTCTTGTCGCTGGCATTCCAATAGCACTTTAGTATTAAAGTTGTCAATCCTTGTCCTGATGCCTATGTTAGCTTAGTCTTTATATCAATGCATGTTAGCACCTAGTCTTTCTATCAAAGTCTGTTAGCACCACATCCTTGTGTAAATGCCTGTTGGCACCTAGACTGTACGAATGCCTGTTAGCATCAAGTCCTTGTGTTAATGACTTTCAGCACCTATTCCTAGTATAAATGCCTGTTGGCACCAAGTCCTTATGCTGGTGTCTGTCTTAGCACTGGGTCTTCCTGCTGCCCCTCCTGTCACCAGGGCATTCTGCTGCCCCTCCTACTACCCTCTGCCTGTGGTAATGTTGTACTGCAACAATTTTGCCCATCTCCAGTGGGAAATATGGGAAGAACATAAGAAATAGGAGCATAAGTAGGCCACCTGGCCCCTCGAGCCTGCTCCGCCATTCAATAAGATCATGGCTGATCCGATCCTGGCCTCAACTCCACTTCTCTGCCCTCTCCCCATAACCCATGACTTCCTTATCTTTCAAAACTCTATCTCCAACTTAAATACATTCAATAACCCAGCCTCCACTGCTCTCTGGGGTAGATAATTCCAAAGACTCACAACCCTCAGAGAAGAAATTCCTCCTCATTTCCATTTTAAATGGGCAATCCCTTATTCTAAGACTATGCCCCCTAGTTCTAGACACCCCCACAAGGGGAAACATCCTCTCTGCATCGACCCTGTCAAACCTCCTTAGAATCTTATACCTTTCAATAAGATCACCTCTCAGTCGTCTAAACCCCAATGAGTATAGGCCCAACCTTTCTTCATAAGACAACCCCTTCATCTCAGGAATCAACCTCGTGAACCTTCTCTGAACTGTCTCCAATGCAAGTATATCCCTCTTTAAATAAGGAGACCAATACTGTACGCAGTACTCCAGGTGTGGAAGACACCCTTCACCAGACTGAATGATCCAAACATCTGAAGGGCTGTTCAAATTGCAGGTCTGTGGATCTGCATTACTGTAGCTTTGCTGGAAAACAGAGATTAAGCAGAGGTGCCAAACTCCATGGGCATCGTGTAGCTCTTACCTCCCAATAGCCAGCTTTTTAGCCTCTTCCAATAGTTCAATGACATTGGACTGCCTCAATATTGAAATCATGCAAAATCTCAGGGGAACACGCATAAAATGCATGATTTTCATGCTGGGCACATACCATTTGGAGTTGAGGCCCTTTTGATTGACGTATGCCCCAGGGCTATTGTTAGGTGCATGACTGGCTACAAGCATATATCTGGAATGGAAATGTCGTGTCCGAGGTAGCTTATTCTTTGTTAGTGTTGTCTGCCCTCCCTGCTACATAATGAGATACACCATAGTTTGCACTTTTCTGTAACTGCAGAAGAGAGATGCCAGACTGAACCCAGATCCTTTGATTGTCCCTTCAGAAACTAATGTCAGATCGGAGTGGAAGTTGCTGCCTGCCATTCTGTTTATATTAGAATCACAAAGCACAGAATTCAGCTCAATGTGCATGTGCCAACTCTTTGAAAGATGTATCCAATTAGTCCCACTCCCCCTGCTCTTTCCCCATAGCCCTGTAGTTTTTTCCTTTTCAAATAGATACACTAGTTTACTCAATTTTACTATTTTGAGATACTTTACAACTAGAAGAAAATTTACCTCCAGGTTTCCATATCTAAAAGTACTAAATAAAGTTGTTACAAACACCGCTGTAGATGGTGAGATATTCATCCCAACACACCCTGCTCTCCAGATAAATGTGACTTGTGATCATAACAGGAACTATTCCTGTCAGTCCTGTCTTGAATTACTGCTGTGACAAGTAGCATTGGAAAATACCATTGACCAAGGTATTGTCCAAATTTCTTCATCTTCATGTGCCACATAGGTATGTAAAATGGAGTTTCAGGAGCTACATATAAAGTCTAAAACCATGCTTTCATTATTACAAATGTTACCAATAATATGCATGTTGATATTAATATGCATGTTGCCATTATTGTGCATGTTGCCATTAGAATGCAGATTTCATTAATATGCATGTTACTATTAATATACATGTTCCCATAATATGCATGCATTTCAAACTTTTGATGTGGACATATTTTGCAGTTCTGATTTATCCACCAATGAGGCAAAAGCACTTAAAAGGGTCTTTTCCCAAACCTTTGTAAAATTCAGAATGAACCAGCAAATATAAAATGTAAAGGGACAAATACAACCAAGTTGCCTGGGCTTCAAGGGTGAGATTGCCAGGACTTGGGTCCACATATGGAGCTAGGACTGAGGTTGGACATCCTACCACAAATTAATGCAACTTCTAATTCTAACATTACCTCACATGAGTCGTACGGGTCCAGTTTTCCCCAAGGACTCTTTGCCCTGGTTGTGCAGTTATGTGGCATCGGCTCAACAGCCACAAGAAGACTATCGCCCTGCTGCCCTTTGAGTTTCTGCTTCCAGTTCTGCTCTTTCTCTACGTTTGACGTTCCTGGCAAACATGAACTCAACTGTTCTGGTATTCCCAACGCAGGTATGTTCTCTATGTTTTCATGGCATGGTACATTTACTAGGGAATTCGCCTGGGCAGAATATAAAGGATATTTCTCAATGGCAGACTCTTTCATTATCCATTCTACTTCAGAGTCATCCGAGTCCTCCTTCAGAAAGTGAGCAAGCTAGCGGGGAAAATGGAAGCAAACATGGGAGGGGTTATATGATGACCAGAGATTACAAGAAATCACAGACATAGACAGAGAGAGAAAGGAGAGAGAACACATATTGGGAAGGGTGGAAGAAAAACAAATATTACACAGAACCAAAGTCATGAATAAAACACATTATAAAGAAGTGAATGTTCCCATTTTTCAAAAAGAAACAATTTAATTTCAACCAAAATAATGATTTAATGTGAAGCTCGATTAATGCTGAACAACCCCATGCAGCCCTCACTGTTTACACTGCACCGACCATCACTTAATGAAACACAAGACAGCCACATTTAATGTCACATTGTACTAGGGTGATACCCGGCTATTCACTATTCAGTTCCAGTGGAGCAGTTCTCTTAATAAGTAAACCCGATCATAAATGCAAAACTAACAGACTATAAGGTTCATATTATAAAGTGTACTTGTCTCATGATGTGCATCAGCTTCAATAAACTCTAAAGATTGGCATTATCATGTTTCATACTTCTGAATGTGCAATAAGTGAGCCACTGACTGGACACCCCGAAATGGGTTCTAATATTAATCCTCTAAACAGCTTCCTGGGTGGTTAGTGGTAAACACACTGCTGGTGAAACATTAATCCAAATACAAGAAATGCCTCATGTTCAGTTCCTGAATTGTCCTACGATAACTGATCTCAGACCACAGGTGGGGCTCTTACAACTGACCTAAGCTAAGGGAGCGAAAATTGACTAGGGTTGTTGCTTCTGATTCCTTTCAATATACCCCACTAGAATATCAGGAAATCCTTCTGCACAAAAATAGTAATCAACTGGATAGATTAGTGGAGGCAAAATCCTTGGAATCGTTTAGAAACCAACTGGATGCTGCAATGGGGACAGGAGGGGGGACTTTAGGATCATTCTGGATGGATGGACTAATATGGGCCGAATGGCCGTTCTCATCCGTAATTATCTTGTGATCGTGTGAAAAATTGCATGTGTGTGGATGTCAGGTGAGGACAGAAATGAGTGCAATTGTGATGCAATATGTAGTTGAATTGCCTGACAAAATGCACTCTCTAGTCAATACAAGAACAATACTTGGCTGAAATACTGAAGGGCACCTTCAAGTAAGGAAAGGACTAAACTGGGGGGAAAAATACTCTTAATCTGGCGTCATACATGAATTATGTATCACAATTGCTTCCGTATGGCTGTTAAAAACTAGTGTTACAACTCAGGGTATAGTCCAAATAAGCAACTTTGACTGGGATAACTCCAGTGTTACCAAGTGTTAGACTCCCAGTTATAAATCGGTCACAATGTTGCACTCCCAGTTATAATCCAGAATTCAAATTTCAGCCCCAGTCATAGGAAATCCACTTGGATCCAAGCTGAGGATGAGTCTGTCAGTGACAAGTAGAATACCCAAGGGAGACTGAGAGCTTGAGGGGGGTTGGAATTATCCCAGAATTCTGAAATTGGTCTCCCAAATAGTTAGAGAATGAAGAGCATCCAGATCGGTGCTGTGGTCAGCCTTGGAAAAAGACAGCAGTAAATAATTACATTTAGAAAGTTGAAATTGTGAACATAAAAATGATTCAGAACGTCAGTTTGTTATCTAAACTATAATTGTGAAGGAAGGATAAACACCTATAAAATGGAAGATATATGCACCAACTAAGCAACGAGGAGATTCTAATCTGATCGTAAACAATGAGGAAAGTTTACTATCTGATAGCAAACAAGGTGGAGATTGTCCTATCCAACACAGATTAAACAATAAGTTGTTCCTATCCAATATAGATTAAACAATGAGGAGGATTCAGGTGAGCGAAAATTTTAAAAGTTAAAGAATAAGAAGAAGGCAATAGAGCAGGGTGGCACTGGGGAAATGAAAACCAGAGTGTGACAGGAATGGACAGAATGTATAAACATAAAGGTGAATCAGAATGTGGGGTCAAAGCAGGAAAAAAAATGGTAAATTTTTTTTTTAAAAGCTCTTCATCTGAATGCACGCAGCATTTGTAACAAAATAAATGAGTTGACGGCACAAACAGATACAAATGAGTATGATCTGATAGCCATTACAGAGTCTGGTTGCAAGGTGACCAGGACTGGGAACTAAATATTCTGGGTTATTTGACAATTCAGAAAGACAGACAGAAAGGTGGGATAGCACTGTTAATAAAGAATGGGATCAGTGCATTAGTGAGAAACGATATTGGCTCAGACGAACAAGATGTTGAAACAGTTTGGGTGGAGATAAGGAATAATAAGGGGAAAAAGTCGCTGGTGGGCATAGTCTATAGGCCCCCTAACAGTAGCTACACTGTTGGACGGAGTATAAATCAGGAAATAATGGAGGCTTGTAAAAAAGGAACAGCAATAATCATGGGCGATTTTAACCTTCATATTGATTGGACAAAGCAAATTGGCCAGGGTAGCCTTGAGGAAGAGTTCCTAGAGTGTATCTGGGATAGTTTCCTTGAACAATACGTGGAACCAACCAGGCAGCAGGCTATGTTAGATCTGGTACTGTGTAATGAGGCAGGATTAATAAATTATCCTGTTGTAAAGGATCCTCTAGGAATGAGTGACCATAACATAGTTGAATTTCAAATTCAGTTGGAGGGTGAGAAAGTTGGATTTCAAACCAGTTTCCTAAGCTTAAATAAAGGAGACTACAAAGGTATGAGGGCAGAGTTGGCTAAAATGGACTGGGAAAATAGATTAAAGTGTGGGACGGTTGATGAGCAGTGGCAGACATTGAAGGAGATATTCCATAACTTGCAACAAAAATATATCCTAAAGAGAAGGAAAGACTAAGAGAAGAGATAACCATCCGTGGCTAACTAAGGAAATAAGGGATGATATCAAATTGAAAACAAGGGCATACAATGTGGCCAAGACTAGTGGGAGGCCAGAGGATTGGGAAACTTTTAAAAGCCAGCAAAGAACGAATAAAAAAATGATAAAGAGGGGGAAGATAGATGATGAAAGTAAACTAGCACCAAATATAAAAACAGATAGTAAGAGTTTCTACAGGTGCACAAAAAGGAAAAGAGTGGCTAAAGTAAATGTTGGTCCCCTCGAGGATGAGACTGGGGAATTACTAATGGGGAACAGGAAAATGGCAAAGACTTTGAACAAATATTTTGTATCATGGTAGAAGACACTAAAACAGCTCAATAGGGGATAATCAAGGGGCTATAGGAGGGAGGAACTTAATACAATCACTATCACTAAAGAAGTAGTACTCAGTAAAATAATGGGACTAAAGGCGGACAAGTCCCCTGGACCTGATGGCTTACACCTAGGGTGTAAAAAGAAGTGGCTTCAGAGATCGTGGATGCAGTGGTTGTAATCTTGTAAAATTCCCTGGATTCTGGGGCGGTCCCAGCGGATTGGAAAACCACAAATGCAACGCCCCTATTTAAAAAAGGCAGACAGAAAGCAGGAAGCTATAGACCAGTTAGCCCAACATCTGTCATTGGGAAAATGCTGGAGTCCATTAATAAGGAACAAGTAGCAGGACATTTGAAAAAGAATAATTCAATCAAGCAGATTCAGCAGGATTTTATGAAAGGGAAGTCATTTTGACAAAGTTGCTGGAGTTCTTTGAGGATGTAACGAGCAGAGTGGATAAGGGGGAACCAGTGGATGTGGTGTATTTGAATTTCCAGAAGGCATTCGATAAGGTGCCACAAAAAAGGTTACTGCACAAGATAAAAGTTCACGGGGTTGAGGATAATATATCATCATGGATCAAGGATTGGCTAACTAACAGAAAACAGAGAGTCAGAATAAATGGGTCATTTTCTGGTTGGCAAACGGTAACGAGTGGGGTGCTGCAGGGATCGATGCTGGGTCCTCAACTGTTTACAATCTATATTAATGACTTGGATGAAGGGACCGAGTGTAATGTAGCCAAGTTTGCTGAGGATACAAAGATGGGTGGGAAAGGAAATTGTGAGGAGGACACAAAAAATCTGCAAAGGGATATAGACAGGCTAAGTGAGTGGGCAAAAATTTGGCAGCTGGAGTATAATGTGGGAAAACGTGAGGTCATCCACTTTGGCAAAAAAAAAAATAGAAAAGCAAATTTTAATATAAATGGAGAAAAATTGCCAAGTGCTGCAGTACAGAGGGATCTGGGGGTCCTTGTGCATGAAACACAAAAAGTTAGTATACAGATACAACAAGTAATCAGGAAGGCAAATTGAATGTTGACTTTTATTGCCAGGAGAAGAGAGTATAAAAGCAGAGAAGTTCTGCTACAACTGTACAGGGTATTGGTGAGGCCACACCTGGAGTACTGCGTACAGTTTTGGTCTCCATATTTAAGGAAGGATATACTTGCATTGGAGGCTGTTCAAAGAAGGTACACGAGGTTGATTCCGGAGATGAGGGGGTTGAATTATGAAGATAGGTTGAGTAGGTTGGGCCTCTACTCATTGGAGTTCAGAAGAATGAGAGGTGATCTTATCGAAACATAAGATAATGAGGGTACTCGACAAGGTGGATGCAGAGAGGATATTTCCACTCATAGGTGAAACTAAAACTAGGGGACATAGTCTCAGAATAAGGGGCCACCCATTTAAAACAGAGATGAGGAGGAATTGTTTCTCTCAAAGGGTTGTAAATCTATGGAATTCTCTGCCACAGAGAGCTGTGAGGCTGGGTCATTGAATATATTTAAGGCAGAGATGAACAGATTTTTGAGTGCTAAGTGAATAAAGGGTTATGGAGAGCAGGTAGGGAAATGGAACTGAGTCCATGATCAGATCAGCCATGATCTTATTAAATGAAGAAGCAGGCTTGAGGGGCCAAATGGCCTACTCCTGCTCCTATTTCTTATGTTATGTTCCTATCCAATATAGATTAAACAATGAGATGTCCGTATCCAATATAGATTAGAGAATGCGGAGACGTTCCTATCCAATATTACTATCTGTTAGGAACTAAACATTGAAGAGATGTTATTATCTGATATGGACCAAAGAAAGAGGAGACAAAATTGCTTGAAAATGACTACACAATAAATAGATGTTGCTATGTGATACTAAACAATAAGGAGTTGGTACTATTTGATACAGTCTGTACATTAAAGAATTGTTACTATCTAATACTTAACAATAAGGAGACATTACTAATAGTAAATAATGAGGAAACATGGCTATCGGATAGTAAACAATGAGTTTGCATTACTAACTAATAGTAAAGGCAAAGCATAGAGTGGGAAGCACTGTCAGTGGTACATGGAGTGAATGAAGAAGTTACTGTCCAATTCCTAGCCATTAAAAGATTAATATTTCAGTCCGCACAATTGTTACCTTTTTCTGATCCACATAGCACTGGGTAAAACTTGTCCGTCTGGAACAGTTGCCACTGTGAGGATGAAATACCTCATTGCGGTTGGGATCCTCTGTGTGGAAATACGCAGAGTGCTCACCATCTTCAGAGTTGCCCTGAGGCATGTCACATTCTGCCATCTCAGTGCAGGAAGGGAATGGCAGTGCAAGCAGCGGGAACAGAGCCAGTGAAGAACAGGGAAAGTGGTGAGAAAGGAGCATGCCAAAGGAAAGGTTTAAGTAAAAAATAAAAATGAAATGTGATCTGGTTAACAAATAATAGCAGCAAAATATTAAACAGTTTCAGCAAAATTAATCAGCAACTCTTCAGGTCTTAAATGGTTCACGCAGTTTATGCCACGTTAAGCTCGTCAGGGCAGAGGTGTTCTTTAACCATACTGTGCAACACATGAATCAAACTTACTACTCACAGGATGTATCTTTATGGTTATCACAGCAGATGCACACACCTGTTGTTCTAGTAACGTTGGAACTTACACAAGTTCTGTAGCATGTGGTGTACTGGGTAAATGAAATCCACCTCCTACACCAACAACATACCCTGTTGTGCCCACAGATTGTATCTCCTTTGCACAATTACCCAAGTTTACACAGTACTGGTACAGCAATAGGCGCAAAAGTATTCACATTGTCAGCCATGCCTGATTGAATCAATAGTATCATTAAGCAATACCTTCTCACCAATAACCTGCTTACTGATGTTCAGTTTGGGTTCTGCCAGAACCACTCAGTTCTAGGGCTCGCCATTGCCTTGATTCAGACAGGGACGCAAGAGCCAAGTTCCAGAGATGAGGAGAGAGTAGTTGCCCCAACATCAAGGCAGCATTTAACTGAATGTGGCACCAAGCAACCCGAGCAAAACTGGTCAATGGGATCACGAAGATTCATACAAAGCACACAGAATGATGGGAGGGGCCAATCGTCACAGACCCAGGACATCACTGCTGAGTTCATCAGTGCAGTGTCCTCGGCTGAACCATCTTCAGCTGTTTCATCAATGACCCCTTCATCATAAGACTAGTTCAAAGACTGTAAATTGCAACCCATTTTGGGCGTGGAATGATTATCTGAGCCGGGGAGGGAGGAGTGAAGAGGAACTTGGGACACAGCCCGATCTCGGCACATACTTCTTCCCACCAGCCCCATCCTAACATCATATTAGGAAGTGGTGTTGCTGGGATGCTCGGCTCCACAGGAAGTTCTGCCAGTTCAGCACAGCATGCAACCAACAGACAGTGGGAAGCAAGCGTACTTACTGTAAGTGGGGCCAACAGGTTCATATCCAATCAGCAATCCATCTCAGCGATCAATCGTCATTAAGAAAAACAACGGCAAATTGACACGAGAGCAGCAATCAAAAAAGTTGTGATCTTCAGCCATGGCAGAACAGCACCCCCCCCCCCCCCCCCCCCGACCTGGAACTCCTGTGCCCCTGTAAGGCGAATGCCCCAGAAGCACCTGTCTCTATTGTGGAAACAACCCTGTCCCCAGGATCTGAGTCTGGGGCAGACGGCACCACCGCACCTCTTGGCTCGAGATTCTCCAGCCTTTCTTTATACCTCAGGCCTCTGACATTAGGATCAGCCTCGTAGCTTTTCTCTACGCTGCCTCCAGTGCCTGAGGTAGAACCAGACACAGTACGCAAGGTGCAGTCACGCCAGAAATCTGCACTTCGTACACAATGTCCTCTAACTAGTATTCTACTTTTTTCCTACATAATAGAGTTCTATTTTCTCTTTAATTTAGTATATTATATTCGCTGCTCACATTGCGGTCTCCGGGAAAACCAAACGCTGACCACCACCGTTCAGTCCGCAAGCGTGACCCGAAGCTTCCGGTCGCCTGTCACTTTAATTCTCTGTCCCAGTCCCACGCTGACCTCTCTTGCCTCGGTCTCCTACACTGTTCCAATGAAGCTCAATGGAAGCTCGAGGAACAGCACCTCCTCTTTCGATTAGGCATTTTACAGCCTTCCGGACTCAGCACTGAGTTCAACAATTTCAGACCATAAGCTCTGCTCCCATTTTTTCGGGCAGCCGGTGCTGATAATAATTCAGTTTATTTAATCACTCCTGCCATCAACCCTATCTCAGACCTTCCCTTTTGTCCTTCCCGTGCACCCCTTTCCCTGCACCTGTACTTGCTTAAAACCTGTTACACCTGTAACATTTTCCAGTTCTGATGAAAGGTCACCAGCCTGAAACGTTAACTCTGTTTCTCTTTCCACAGATGCTGCCTGACTTGTTGAGCACTGTGTGTTTATATTTCAGATTTCTAGCATCCGCAGTATTTTGCAGTTTCTATTTTCTCGCTTTCTTTCTTGCGTACATTTATAGCTACACCTTGTAGACCCACATACTGCATCTTTAGATACGGCTTTAAATATCAGATCTCCAGATACATGTGCATCATATACATACATGATAGACCACACATATACATACACCCATAGACTCCCATTACGCATCCATCTACATAAACCTACTGCTACACAATGCGCAAACCATGCACACCCAATGTAATGTCCGAATAAGATCTCTCCCATCTCACCTGTAGGTCTTGCCATCCCCAAGAATGTTAAAGCTGCTGCTTTTTTCCTAACTCTGGACCAGGATTTAACTTGCAGAGGCTGGTGAGGCTGTAGCTGTATTTAACTGCCTGCACAAAGTGGACTGAATGTCCTTCATCCACATCGATCCTGAAACCCCAGCGGCTACAATTAATCAAATGAGGACAATTTTCATTCTGACAACTGTATTTGTTACTCCCTCTGCTTTCCATTTCTATGGGTCACCCAGAGTAGGACTCCCTTCTGGTATAAGACCATCAGTTAGAGCAATCCAGAGGGGGAAACGAGTTATGTATGGACAGGGAAGGAGGAGAAAGACATGGATGTAGGAAAGGACGGAAGGAAGAGAAGCGAAGCAGAGATATTACATGTAAGGAAAGGAGATTTTACATAATTTCGGTAATGGGAAAGGCACAAAGACACTGAGCGGAGTTAAAGAATATGTTGAGTTACTGTAAAGAGGCAGGAGAGAAGATAGAGAAATAAGTGAATTGGGGAAATAAGCAAGGATGAGAGTGACAAGCAGAAGAAAAAAAGCTAACAGGGCCACATGGAAAGAGAATGGCCAAGAAAGAGAATGGCCAAGAAAGAGAGAGCAACGTAAAGGAGAAGTGGAGAGATCGTCAGAAGGAGAGGAAAGTGAGATGATGAAAGTACATAAGAACATAAGAACTTAAGAAATAGGAACAGGAGTAGGCCATACAGCCCCTCGAGCCTGCTCTGCCATTCAATAAGATCATGGCTGATCTGATCATGGACTCAGTTCCACTTCCCCGCCTGCTTCCCATAACCCCTTATCGTTTAAGAAACTGTCTATTTCTGTCTTAAATTTATTCAATGTCCCAGCTTCCACAGCTCTCTGAGGCAGCGAATTCCACAGATTTACAACCTTCTGAGAGAAGAAATTTCTCCTCATCTCTGTTTTAAATGGGCAGCCCTTTATTCTAAGATCATGCCCTCTAGTTCTAGTCTCACCCATCAATGGAAACATCCTCTCTGTTAAGCTCCCTCATAATCTTATACGTTTCAATAAGATCACCTCTCATTCTTCTGAATTCCAAGGAGTAGAGGCTCAACCTTTCCTGATGTCAACCCCCTCATTTCTGGAATCAACCTAGTGAACCTTCTCTGAACTGCCTCCAAAGCATGTATATCCTTTTGTAAATATGGAAACCAAAACTGCATGCAGTATTCCAGGTGTGGCCTCACCAATACCTTATATAGCTGTAGCAAGACTTATCTGCTTTTATATTCCATCCCCTTTGCAATAAAGGCCAATATACCATTGGCCCTCCTGATCACCTGCAGTATCTGCTTACTATCCTTTTGCGTTTCATGCACAGGTACCCCAGGTCCCGCTGTACTGCAGCACTTTGCAATCTTTCTCCATTTAAATAATAACTTGCCAAAGTGCATGACCTCACACTTTCCAACATTATACTCCATCTGCCAAATTTTTGCCCACTCACTTAGCCTGTCTATTTCCTTTTGCAGATTTTGTGTCCTCCTCACACATTGCTTTTCCTCCCATCTTTGTATCGGCAGCAACTTGACTACGTTACACTCAGTCCCTTCTTCCAAGTCGTTAATATAGATTATAAATAGTTGGGGTCCCAACACTGATCCCTGCGGCACCCCACTAGTTACTGGTTGCCAACCAGAGCAATATATTATCCCGGCTCTCTGTTTTCTGTTAGTTAGCTAATCCTCTATCCATGCTCATATATTATCCCCAACCCCTTATCTTGTGCCTTTTATGTGGCACCTTGTCAAATACCTTCTGGAAGTCCAAATACACCACATCCATTGGTTCCCCTTTATCCACCCTGTTCGTTACATCCTCAAAGAATTCCAGCAAATTTGTCAAACATGACTTCCCCTTCATAAATCCATGCTGAGTCTGCCTGACCGAATTTTGCTTTTCCAAATGTCCTGCTACTGCTTCTTTAATAATGGACTCCAATATTTTCCCAACCACAGGTGTTAGGCTAACTGGTCTATAGTTTCCTGCTTTTTGTAGAATGCAAGAGATAGACAGAGGAAGAAAAAAAAAGAGACAGCAATGGGAAAGAAGCAGGAGACAGAGAGAAAAAAGAAATGGGTGAGGAAGAGGAGAAATACAAAAAGGGGCAGGAAAAAGGAGGAAGGGATTCGGAGGAGTCGGGAGATCAGGAAAATAAAGACAAGTGGAAAGAGGTACCATCAGAGCAGTGGCAAGAGATTTTGGACAGGAGGAAAGGTGAGGACTCAATGGATGGGGTTTTAATCACAAATCTCACTCCTAACATTTCTTCGGTGTTGAGGTTCTGCCTTCACCCCTGCATTCAATCAGGAGGAACAAAAAAGTGACACGAGAATGTATGACACGTATAGAAATTGGCAGTGAGTGTAATTTCACTGTAAAACAAGGAAAATGATTTGCTGATAATAATCGAGATGGAACGTGAGGGGAGGAGAGATGTAGCTGACACCAGTCACTGATGTCAGCGCAATAACCCGCGTGAACTGATACTATCATGTATTCAACTGTCATTGTAACCCATGTATAAACTGACCCAAGTTGCACACCGTGAGAACATTGACCACTAGGTGGTGAACTAGTGGGAGACACTCCAAACCTGGACTTTCAGGTATAAAATGGGAAGCTCCACCCACCTTCATCATCTCAGTGCTGGCTAATAAAGGTTACTGTCACAGAGTGACCTTCTCTCTAGTATGGGCCTCGTGTGCATTTGTATTGTATAGTAAGCACATATTACTGGTGACGAGAAACTGGGATTTAAACCACACGAGCATGGCCACTAGCAGCACAGATGAGCGGTACTGTGTTGGTGATGATTGGGACGATTTTATTGAGAGACTACAGCAAAGTTGTGTCACTAAGGAATGGCTGGGACAGGATTCGGCCGACAAACGCAGGGTTCATCTCCTGATGGTTTGTGGATCCAGGACGTACTCCCTGATGAAGGACCTTCTAGCACCAGAGAAGCCGGCGGACAAGACTTTTGAAGAGCTCAGTAAGTTGATCGGGGAAAACTTTAAACCGACGAGCAGCACGCACATGGCGAGACACCGGTTTTACACGCACCGGCTGCGAAAAGGGCAAAGCGTTCCAGACTTCGTGGCAGATCTCCGGCGACTGGCGAGCCTATGTAAGTTCCCAGATGCATGCAGAACAGAGATGCTGCGAGACTTGTTTATTGAGGGCATCGGGCACGCTGGGGTTTTCAGGGAACTGATCGAGAACAAAGACTTGACCCTGGAAACGGCGGCTTTGATGGCCCAGACACTTATCTCAGGGGAGGAAGAGACCAGAATGATGTTTGACAAAAATCTTGGTTTAAATGCAGCAAATGGACAGGGAGTCAACATTGTTAACGCGGCATACAGTTCTCCAGGCAGACAGGGGCAATCATTCATGCCCGTGCATGTAGTCGAACCCAAAGGGGAAATTCAACAGAGACAATGGCTAGCTGAACGGCGCTTCATGGCATCGCAAGAGACAATGTGGCCAGTAATGGGGCCATCAACACCTGTTAATGGTGCGCTTAAGGACAGTTACAGAGACAGTCAGAGATGATCGACTGGTAATGACCTTTTGATTCCAACAATGGCTCATGTTGGAGGTGTGGAGGCAACAACACAGCCAGAGCTTGCAGGTATCAGCAATATATCTGCAGAAACTGCGATGTCAGCGGTCACTTGGCGCGTATGTGCAGGAAGCCTGCAGCCAGGTTGATGTACGAGGAGGACGGGGACGACGTAAGCCCTACGAGGCCAATTGGACACTGGGGGAAATCGCTGGAAGCTGAAGTTCAGCGAGTTCATGTGGAGCACATATACAGTTCATACACCAGGCGCCACCGATAATTATGAAAGTGCTCCTCAATGGCATCTCAGTATCAATGGAGCTAGACACAGGGGCCAGCCAGTCCCTGATGAGTATCAAACAGTTCGACAAGTTGTGGGCGTCCAAGGCCAGGAGGCCAAAATTATTGCCAATTGACGCACAGCTACGGACATATACAAAGGAGATCATTCCGATGCGAGGCAGCGCCACGATAATCGTGAGCCACAAAGATTCGGAGAACAGGTTGCCACTTTGGATTATCCCGGGGGACGGTCCCGCACTGCCGGGGAGGAGTTGGCTTGCTGTCATGAACTGGAAATGGAGCGATGTCAATGCAATTTCTTCTGTGAAGCGAATATCATGCTCACAGGTCCTGGACTCACTATTTCAACCTGGAATTGGCACTTTCATGGGGACCAAGGTAGTGATTCACATCAACCCGGACACCAGGCCAGTACACCACAAGACCAGAGCGGTGCCGTACGTGATGCGGGAAAAGATAGGTGAATTGGACCGCCTGCTGAGAGAAGGCATCATCTCGCCAATCGAATTCAGTGACTGGGCGAGCCCGATTGTGCCGGTGCTCAAGGTGGATGGGTTGGTCAGGATATGTGGTGATTACAAAGCCACCATCAATCGGGTGTCACTCCAAGACCAGTATCCGCTACCGAGAGCGGGGGACCTCTTTGCGACACTATCCGGTGGCAAACTTTTTTCAAAATTGGACCTGACCTCAGCTTACATGACCCAGGAGCTGGCGAGTGAGTCAAAGAACCTGACCACCATCACGACATACAAGGCGTTGTTTGAATACAACAGATGTCCGTTCGGGATTCGCTCGGCCGCCGCGATCTTTCAACGAAATATGGAAAGCCTCCTCAAGTCGATTCCAAGGACAGTGGTTTTTCAAGATGACATCCTCACCACGGGTTGTGATACTGAAGAACACCTCCGCAACCTGGAGGAGATGGTACGCAGACTGGACCGGGTAGGTCTGCGACTGAAAAAGGCGAAGTGCGTCTTCCTAGCTCCAGAGGTAGAATTCCTGGGGATAAAGGTAGCAGCAGACGGGATCAGACCTACCGCGTCCAAAACAGAAAGCGATCCAGAGAGCACCCAGACCCCGTAACTCGACAGAGCTGCGTTCGTTCCTGGGGCTCCTGAACTATTTTGGTAACTTTCTTCCCAAATTGAGCACGCTGCTAGAACCACTACATGTGCGCCTACGCAAAGGTCGCGAATGGGTCTGGGGGGCTTTTGATGGAGCATAACAAATTTCGTGCTCTAACAATCTGTTAACGCTATATGGCCCATGTAAGAAACTTGTTTTAACGTGCGACGCGTCGTCCTATGGTGTCGGGTGCGTGTTGCAGCATGTCAATGCCAAGGGTCAGTTACAGCCGGTAGCTTATGCCTCCAGAAGTCTGTCCCAGGCAGAACAGGGCTACGGGATGGTAGAAAAGGAAGCACTTGCATGTGTATATGCTGTAAAAAAAATGCACCAGTACCTGTTTGGCAGGAAATTTGAGCTGGAGACAGATCACAAACCCCTAATGCCCCTTTTGGCCGACAACAAGGCCATAAATGCAAATGCATCGGCCCGCATAGAGGTGGGCACTCATGTTGGCCGCCTATGGCTATACAATTCGGCACAGAAAACTGCGTCGATGCACTCAGCAGGCTCCCATTAGCCACCACTGAGGGGGCAACTGAGCATGCTGCTGAGATGGTCATGGCTGTTGAAGCTGTCGAAAGCGAAGGCTCACCTGTGACAGCCCGTCAGATTACAGTCTGGACTAATAGAGACCCACTACTGTCTTTAGTCAAGAAATGTGTCCTGAATGGAGACTGGGCAGCCACGTACGGGGCATGCCCTGAGGAATTCAAACCATTTCACAGGCATTAGGATGAACTCTCAATTCAGGCCGATTGCCTACTGTGGGGAAACAGAGTAGTCATGCCCCAGAAGGGCAGAGAGATGTTCATCAGAGAACTCCACAATGAGCACCCGGGCATTGTCATCATGAAGGCAATTGCCAAGTCACAGGTTTGGTGGCCAGGGATAGATGCAGACCTGGAACTTTGTGTTCGCAGGTGCAACACATGTGCCCAGTTGGGCAATGCACCCAGGGAAGCCCCCCTCAGCCCCTGGTCCTGGCCCGCCAAGCCATGGTCACGCATCCATGTCGACTACGCAGGTCTTTTCATGGGAAAAATGTTTTTTGTTGTAGTAGACGCCTACTCCAAATGGATAGAGTGTGACATCCTCAATTCAAGCACATCCTCCGGTAGAAAGTCTACGGGCAATGTTCGCCGCCCATGGTCTACCGGACGTCTTGGTCAGTGACAATGGCCCCTGCTTTACAAGCATTGAATTCCAGGACTTCATGGCAGGAAATGGTATCAACCATGTCAGAACGGCACCGTTCAAGCCAGCCTCAAACGGCCAGGCAGAACGAGCAGCGCAGATAATCAAACAGGGGATGCTCAGAATCCAAGGGGGTTCCCTACAAAGCCGCTTATCACGCCTCCTGTTGGCCAATAGATCCCGACCTCACTCGCTCACAGGGGTCCCACCCGCAGAGCTGCTAATGAAAAGGACGCTCAAAATCAGATTATCCCTTATACACCCCACCATGAAAGAAATTGTTGAGAGCAGGCGCCAGTCACAATGCGACTGCCATGATGGGAATGCGAGGGCGCGATGTATTGATGTCAATGACCCTGTCTTTGTCCTCAACTACGCTGCAGGGCCCAAATGGCTTGCAGGCTCTGTGACTGCCAAAGAGGGGAATAGGATTCTGGTAGTTAAACTTACCAATGGACAAATCTGCCGCAAACACGTGGATCAAACAAAAAGGAGGTTCAGCAACCCCACAGAAGAAGCAGAGGAAGAACACGATGTAGAGTTCACTCCTCCACAGGTGACCGAACACCGGAACCAAAGGGAGGAGAGCCCAGTCACTGTGGGCAGTCCGGACAGGCCTGAGGCACCTCAAACAGCACTCAGGCCAGCGCCCAACAACCGGAGCCCCAACTCAGGCGCTCTACAAGGGAGCGTAAACCACCAGAGAGACTTAACCTGCGATCCCAATAAGACTTTGGGGGGAGGTGATGTCATGTATTCAACTGTCATTGTAACCCATGTATAAGCTGACCCAAGTTGTACACCGTGAGAACATTGACCACTAGGTGGTGAACTTGTGGGAGACACTCCTAACCTGGACTTTCAGGTATAAAAGGGGAAGCACCACCCACCTTCATCACTTCAGTGCTGGCTTATAAAGGTTACTGGTCACAGAGTGACCTTCTGTCCAGTACGGGCCTCGTGTGCATTTGTACTGTATACTAAGGACATATTAGATACCATTCTTAATCTGCAACATCAAGCGCAGAAAACAAGATGCTGCAGGTGCTGGATATATGAAACAAAACGAGAATACACTGGAAACACTCAGCAGGTCAGGCAGCATCTGTAGGGAGAGAGCAGACAAGACAATTCGAGTACGGATACTTCCTTCGTTCTATCTGGTCAGTTTTCTCCCTGGATGATGCCTAATCTGCTGAATGTTTCCACCGTTTTGTTGTTTAATCAAGTACAGACCATGTTGTGAGCAGGGGTGAGGGAGGGTGGTTGGCACAGCCAGACTGCGCCTTATCAATGATATTGATGGGACTGAAAATGTACAGATGCCATCGGCAAAATCAGATCAGTTCAATTAATCACAGAAAGCAGTCAGACAAAGCCAAGTCAATACAGCTCATTGCCAACACTGCTAGTCAGTTCTGGTTGAATTTAAATTTCACCTGAATGTGTCAGAATTACAATCTAATCAGAGGGGACCTCTGAATGAGTCTACAGTCCTGGACAAGTACCATCAAGAAGGTATTATATAGAATATACAGCATGGGACCTGTCCATGAACAATCACCACCCTCACACACACAAATCTGATATTAACCTTCACCTGCTATACCCAGTAAGCTTTATCTAGAATACACTGGAACCTGCAGCATCCTTCCAGAAAGCATATGTTAATGGTGGATACTTTTCCACTTCTTAAACCAGATTTCCAAGTATTTCACATGCTGTTGTACATCCCTAATCATTAATATTCATGACAAGTTCAATCTTCATCATAAATTGGCACCGATGAGATTCTGTAGCACGGCTGACATTGACATACCATCAGTATTACCACGGACAGCATGAACTGTGATCGCATCCACAGCGTGCGGGAGGGGGAAGGTGTGGAACATACTGCAACCCCATCGACAGTGAGCGACACTATAATCCCATTGATAGCAAAAGGACATGTTTGTTCCATTTGAGTTTTAGATAGACTCAAATGGAACTGTGCTGTTTTCACCTGATTGAGAGGTTAGCACATTTGCACAACTTCAGGTGCAGATCTGGACATGTAGAGGGAGCACACCAGAGGCCAAATAGCACAGAACTAAAATTTATTTTACTGTTAAGAGAATATCTAAAGCAGACCCGAAACTCTTAGGTGCAGAGATGTTGGTCACTCCTGCAAGTGGTCTGGTGTCTTATCTTCAAGAGTGTACCTATATTGCCCAATTTCTAAAAAGCATAGCCCTGGGTGTAACAATGTTAGACCACAATATCCATTTATGATAATGTCGGTGTAATAATGTTACACCCACATCATAAATGGATATTGTGGCCTAAAATTCCACCCAGTGAGTTGCACTGCTTTTAAGCCAATGGAAAATGAGTTGTGTCTGCCAATGGTATGGAGGTATTTACACCAGAATCTTCTGGGTCAGATCATTTGCACATCCAATGAAGTAGTGACTGGCATAAAATCCAAGGGGAGTAAACTGTTGGTGTGCATGGAAATTAGAATGTAGCCTTTATAAACCTAGTTCTGGCTGAGGATTGCAGTAACAGGCTGGAGAGCAGTGGATGAGTAAGGAACAGTGCTGGCTCAGTCAGGTGACTGTCAATTCGCTTGACTGGATGTCATAGGAGATGGGAAAATAGGCGAAAGAAAGGCAAGTGTAGCCACCGAGGGAGAAGCACAGTATTAGGAAAGAGTCGGATATTTTGTGTTCACTTGTAATGAAACAATGTGCGTTTATCGGGTGCTTTGTTATTCATGAAGGTTAAAGTCGTACAGGAAAGGGTTCACCTATTTGGTGCTGACATTGAATCAGGTGATGATTATTGTCATTGTCAAGTAGGGTGTTAGGAGGGCTGCTGTGTTATGTTCTAGGATGGGAACTGAATTGAAGGGCTGTTCCTTTGTTCGAGAATGGGGAAGAAGGTAAGGTAGCCTGTGTTAGACAATGATGCGATGTGCTCTGATGCCCCGTGCAACTGTCACTGAGGAGTCATGTGAATGTAGGTCATCGTGATGCTGTCCTCCATGTAGTTTTTTTAAGGCAGCAAGGGCCGCCTCCCCAGGAATGTCCAACTGTAATTTTTTTTGTATGCTGAAGTTACACAGGGTACATCAGGCTACAACTATACAGGACATTGGAACTGAAGCTGTTCACAGGCCTCTCCCAAGGCATGTCGAGGCAGCATAAGTGTGTCTTTAAGACTCCAATGACCCTCTCAATGACTCATCATCATCATAGGTGGTCCCTCGAACGAGGATGACTTGCTTCCACACGAGTTCACAGATATTTCAATGACGGACCCGATATTCTAGTCCTGAACTCCAATTGAGGGGATGGAAGATGCCCATGCGTGGATTTTTTTTAATGTGTGGTGACCGTTGCACATCAGCCACCACATGGGCTCGACAGAGCTAGGTCTTTATCCAGGATTAACCAGAAAGATTGGAGACCTGCTCTGCTGCATGGACCTAGTGCACACACATATCGCAGTGTGGGCAGGCCCGTGCTGCCCCTGGGCTCTTGCCTCTTCTGGGCCCTATACCCTCACTCGCCGCACTTCTGCCACGATCCCTCACCGCTCCTCCACCACAAAAACACTCGGCGCATCTCCGCCACAATCTCCCGCCGCACCAAAACCTTCGTCGAACCTCGGTCACGATCACCCACCAAATCTCAGCCACGATCCCACTTCACTCCTCCGTCCCGATCACTCGTCACAAGTCCACCACGACCTTCCCACTCCCCTGCTGTATCAGGGACCCGCCAATGTTCCTGCCCACGCTCCAAACGGCAACCTGGGTCCTGATGATGTCACCCAGTCATCCACCTCGAAGCCGTCACACATTTGTGTCAGCTCGCGCTGGAAGCTGCAGTGGCTCACTCCAGCTCTATTTTTTAGCTCCGACCTGCGGAGATGTTCTCTTGCAGGTCAGGGTGGCCCACAAAATGACTACTCTTGTAGAAGCATGAGCCCCATTGTAATAAATTTCGGTTACTGGGAGGGGAAAAAAATGGAAGATTTAAAAAAAAATCAGAACAGTGAGAAATGTTGTAGCAGTGGCCCGATTGCTTAGAGTGATGGTTTATATAAGCATTTTCCATTACAATTATGGACATAGAACTATGTCATCAAACGCAAAGCACTTACATTACCCTCGGATGTTTAATGGCTTTGGGTCAAACAAGGCTAAGGAAACCATCTTCTGATTATCCCTGTAACTGATCAGTACTGCTCCATGTTGAACATCGCTTGGAGGAGGCACTCAAGAAAGCAAAGACACAGATCACTTTAGGTGGGGGACTTCAATGTTCACCAACAGTAGCTCGGTAGCACCACCACTGACCGAGCTGATTGATTCCTGAAGGACATAGCAGCCAGACTTGGGCTTCATCAGATGTGGAGGAAACCAAGACAAGGGAGTAAACTATTTGATGACATTCCCGACAATCTGTTAGACATGTTCGTCCACAATAACACTGATAGGAGTGACTGCCACACAGCTCTTGTGAAGATAAATTCTCGTCTTCACAGTGAGGACACCCTCCATTGTGTGGTGTGGCACTACCCCAGTGCTAAATGGGACAGATTAAGGGACAGTCTAACAGCCCACAACTGGGCATCCATGAGGCTCTGCGGGTCATCAGCAGGATTGTATTCCACCACAATCTTTAACCTCGGCCTGACATATCCCTCAGTCCATCACCATAAAGGCAGAAGACCAGCCTTGGTTCAATGGGGAGCGTAAAAGGGCAAGCTAGGAACAATACCAGGCACATCTTAGAATGAGGCACTAATGGTGAAGCTGTAACAAGGGCTACCTGCATGCGAAACACCAAAAACAACAGGCTATAGACAGATCTAATTGATCCCACAGCTAAAGGATCAGGGCAAAACCCAGTAGTACGATCACTTCTAGTTGAGAGCAGTGGGAAACAATCAGACAACTAATTGGAGGAGGCTCCATGACTATAACCAACCTCAGCTATGGTGGAGCTCAGCACGTGAGTATGAGACAAGGTTGGAATACTTGCAAATGTCTTCAGCCAACAGCGCCAAGTAGAAAATCTCATTTGGTCTCTTCCTGAACTCCCCAACATCATAGATACCAGTCTCCAGCAATCTGGTTTACTCCACATGGGATTAAGAAGTGGCTGAGTGCATTGGACACAACACAGGCTAAGGCTCTGACGATATCCCAGATGTCATGCTGAAGACCTGTACATCAGGACTAGCCGAGCTAATCCACTCCAGCTACAATACCAGCATCCACCGACAATGTGGAAAATTGCCCAGGTATGACCGATCCACAAAAAGCAGTATGTGACTTGCTGTCTGACTCCTTCGGATTAAGCATTTGTCCGGTTCCTTGACATGTATCTGTCAGAATACCTAAATCCATTGTTCTTCCAATTGTGACAGCAGGAAGCAATATCATTTACTCTGACGACAACTCTCAACCCTCTGACTACCACCTCTGAGGACAAGAGAAGCAATTCCATTGGAGTACCTACACATTCATGATACGGCATCCTGACTCGGACATATATCACCATTGCTTCATTGCTGCTAGGCAAGTACCCTGGAATTCTCTACTTCACATCATTGTGGGAGCACCAGTAGCACAAGGACTGTAGCAGTTCAAGAAGGTGGCTCAGCACCACCTTTGCAGGGCAACTAGGGCTGTGTAATACATTCAGTGTGCAACTCGTGCTCCAAACATCACACTCCAGTTGTCACTGACTAGATATCATGTTTTGGTAAAAAAAAAGTTAATTTCATGAGGGGTTCTTCTGACCCAGAGCTAGAAATTTACGCAGCTACAATTACCTGGATTTGCCTATTTATACTATTTCCTCACAGGGATTACACGAGCAATGATCTTAAAAGGATAGTCCAAGTTAGCAGTTAAATATCACTGAGACTAGCTTTTTATTCCAGATTTTTAAAATGTAATCGAGTTTAAATTCCCCAGCTGCCATGGTGGGATGTAAACTCATGTGTCCGGATTATTGGGCCAGGCTCTGGATTACTAATCCAATAACATAGCCATATGATATAGTGCACGTTCTTGAAAGGAACCTATTGCTATATCTGTAAGATACGCTCTTACATAAGAACATAAGAAATAGGAGCAGGAGTAGGCCATTTGGTCCTTCGAGCCTGCTCTGCCATTCAACAAGATCATGGCTGTTCTTTTACCTCAACTCCACCTTCCCGCAATAGCCCCATATCCCTTAATTCCCAAAAATGTATCGACCTCTGTCTTGAATCAACGGCTGAGCATCCACAGCCCTCTGGGATAGAGAATTCTAAGGATTTCCAACCCTTTGGCCAGATTTTTGCGAAGTTTGCGACCGGATTTTCACCGCAATTTAACCCTCCACGGGAATTTGACGTACCGCCTGGGAGAGGAGCGCCGACCTGCAACGCCGCAGAGTGCGTTACCATCGGACTTTCGGCTCTCTTCCGACCCATACGCCATGCCCAGAATACCGACAGGTCAGTCCTGCCAGCAGCGTTAAGTTACCTGCACAAAAGGTAAGTTAAAGTTTTTATTTTTAAAATTTTTTTTCAGCGATTCAATTGTTAAGTGTCTTATGAATGTTTTGTTGATTTTTGGGGGATTTTTTTTCCTCCCTCCCAAGGCCTCTCTCGCAGCACTGCCGGCCCCGGACTAAATTTGGTGAAACTCGTGTTTTTGGGTCGCATATCCTCGTGCAACGCCCCCCCCACCCCTTACCGCAAATAGAAACCCGAAAGTTCGGCCTAAAAATGGTAGCGCAGCGAAAACAGTAAGTTTCAGGTATCACTATCATTTTCGCCCAAACACCACGAAAGCTGAAAATCCGGCTCAGAGTGAAGAACTTTCTCCTCATCTCAATCCTAAATGGCTGACCCCTTATTCTAAGACTGCGACCCCGTGTTTTAGATTCTCCAGCCAGAGGAAACATTTTCTCAGCATTAACCCTCTCAAGCCCCTTAAGAATTTTATATATTTCAATTAGATCACCTCTCATTCTTCTAAATTCTAGGGAATATAGAACTAGTCTACTCAATCTCTTCTCATAGGGCAATCCCCTCACCCCAGGAACCAGTCTAGTGAACCTTTGTTGCACTCCCTCTTCGGTAAGGAGACCAGAACTGTGCACAGTACTGCAAGTGTGGTCTTTGTAATACCTTTGTAACAAAAGCTAACATACCATATGCCTTCCTAATTGCTTGCTGTACCTGCATGTTAACTTTCTGTGATTCATGTACAAGGATACCCAAGTCCCTCTGAATGCAAACATTTCCCAGTCTCTCACCAATCAAAATATATTCTGCTTTTTTGTTTTTCCTACCTAAGTGGATAAGATCACACTTCCTCACATTGTAATCCATTTGCCATGTTCTTGCCCACTCAGTCAACCTGTCTATAATTGCTCAGCATCCACCTCACAGCTTACCTTCCCACTTAACTTTATATCATCAGCAAACTTGGACACGTTACACTCAGTCCCTTCATCTAAGTCATTAATACAGATTGTAAATAACTGAGGTCCAAGCATGGATCCTTGCGGTTCCCCGGTAGTTACAGCCCGTCAACCCGAAAAAGTCCCGTTTATTCCTACTCTCTGTTTTCTGTCAATTAACCAATCCTCAATCCAAGCTTATATATATTACACAAAATCAGGGCTCATGGGATTGGGGGTAATAACCTCTTGTGTGGCACCGTATCGAATGCTTTTTGAAAATCCAAATACACTACAGCCACTAGTTCCCCCTTATCCATCCTATTAGTTACAGCTTCAAAAAACTCTTAACAGATTTGTCAAACATGATTTCCCTTTCATAAAACCATGTTGACTCTGCCTAATCATATTACGATTTTCCAAGAACCCTGTTACCACGTCCTTAATAATAGATTCTAGCATTTTGCCTACTACTGATGTCAGGCTAACTGGCCTGCAAGTTCCCCGTTTTTCTCTCTTCCTCCTTTCTTAAATAGCAGGGTTATGTTAGCTACCTTCCAATCTTCGGGGACTGTTCTAGAATTAAGGGAATTATGGAAAATTAATACCAGTGCAACCACTATCTCTGCTGCTACCTCTTTTAAAATCCTGGGACGCAGGTCGTCAGGTCCAGGGGATTTGTCGTCACTTAGGCCCATTCATTTCTCCAGACTATGGGGCAGAGATTTGAGCGATACTGAGGTCTTTGTTTTTTTTTGGTGTCGGTGTGGTGTTCCGGGCAGAGCGGAAGTGCCATTGTGATGGGTTGGCCGCCGCTCTGACTCATCAGCGCAACACTGATGACATCAGCGTGATATGAATGTGCCGCATCGCACTAACACGTCACAATGTCCCTCCCCTTCAGTTAAAGGGGAGGGCCAGTGCGAACTCTGCAGATATTTTAGTTATGTCCACAGGGCCGCCAGGGAGGGTTTCGACTGGGCCAATGGCCTGGCACCCAAGAGGGGATGCCGAGCTGCCTGTTGGTGGCCCGGCCGAACCTGTGGTTACATTATCGGGCCGACCTCGGAGTCAGCCGACAATTAAAATAAAATGACGGCCGCAGCAGTGCACCCTCTCCTTTAAGGGCAGACGTGCCACCCAGGCACACACAGCTTCCCGACTGGGGAAAGCTGTCAGTGGCACCGACTGGCTTCCGATCCGCTCCCAGGGGGCAATTTCCCACACGGGGCATAAAGGGGGTCACCACCAGTCAGTAAGGGGTCGGGGCGGGAAGATGGCGGGGCAGTCCTGTAAACCGCTCCAAAAATAAAGTAGGGCAATTTACAAAATGTTGGCCCCTCCGCGCTGACCGAGTGACGAGTGCTTTCCACACCATTGCCACCTCCTTGAGGCAGTAACGGCTCTTAAAATAAAGGGGAAATTTTGGCCCCTATATCTTTACTTATACTGATTTCTTTAAATTCCTCATTCTCTCTTGACCCATGGTTCCCCACTATTTCCGGAATGTTTTGTGCGTCTTCTAGCATGAGGACAGATACAAAGTATTTGTTTAATGTCTCTGCCCATTATAATTTCACATGTCTTTGCCTCTAATGGGCCCATGTTTACTTTTATTAATCTCTTCCTATTGTATAATTCAATTTGCCCCTAGTTCTCCCAAGGTTGAGGAGTTTAAATGTATACCCTTGATTTCCCCCCACCCCCGCCATGGTTCTTCATGCCCCAAACCCTCTGTGTGCTTCACACTGCTGACTAGTTCCCCTCCCTCGCTGTGCTCCACTCCATGACTCAGAAGGGCATCAGCTAAACATTGCAGTCAGACTCCAGATCCCAATCTATCTGTGGGCATTGGCATGAGAGATCAGTTAGTGCACCAAAGTGTTATTCACAGAAGGAACAAAGCTCATGTACTGTAACAGGTAACACCGTGTCTCAAATGCATCCACACACCCAGGACCTCTCCGAAGCCTACTCTCTGAAAATGCTTTTCCATATCCTTCCCATCACTCCTGGAGCTGCCAACTAATGTCATAGCGTGGTATGTTCCTGGCCAACAACTGCCTTTCAATACATCACCCAAGTGATGGATCATCTTGTGCGAGCCATAAACTATGGGCCAGATTTGAGAAGTTTGCTGACTAGGTTTGCGCCACGATTTGACCCTCCGCGGCAAAAACCCGGTGGTAAAGCCCAGGTGGGAACCTCGGGTAGCTGTTTGCAGCGGTACTTCCAAGTACCACCGGGAAGAGGAGCGCCGATGTGCAATGACGCGCATTGCGTTTGCATCGGTCTTTTGGCTCTCTCCCAACCCATACACCATGCCCAGAATACCGACAGGTCAAAGTATGAAAACCTGTAAAAAAAAGGTAAGTTAAAGTTTTTATTTTTTTATTTTTTTTTTAAGTGTTTTTCAGCGATTCGATAGATAAGGGTATTGTAAATGTTTTTGGAATGTTTTTTGGAGTTATTTCCCCCCCGCCCAAAGCCTCTCTCGCAGCACTCCCAGCCCCGGACTAAATTTGGCAAAACTCGCGTTTATGCGCTACAAATCCTCGTGCAATGCCCCCCTTACTGACGTAAAAGTTCGGCCTAAAGACAGTAGCGCAGCGAAAACGGTAAGTTTCACATATCGCTACCATTTTTGCTGAAAAACCCCAAAAGCCGAAAATCTGGCCCAATCGGTGTTAAGCAGCCTATTCATCCATTGGAGGTGTTCGCGGCACAGTGGAGCTCGATTCTGTTTTCACTCAATGTGCGTTTCCAGCAGTAATGTCAGTCAGCAATGGAAAACCTAGTGTGGCATCCACTCAAATCAGTTAGCTCAATACTGACCAGGGCTCTCTGAACTTTACCTACAGCAGATTCTATTACAGCAGCTGATCAATATGTAAGTGGTGGTTTGAAGTGCATGCCAATTGATTGAAATGACTGAAGCATTGTAAAGCGTGGATGTGCTGTGATGCCTGAATTTATCATAGTGCGCACTAACAGTGAGCAACATACAGTCCGAGCCCTCACATCACAATAACCAAGTCACAACTACAACTTTTAAGCTGGGAACCCAAGCATCAGCAGCACAAGTCACAGCCCCTCATTAAACGCTGCTGCTTTGTGCATTAGGTTTTTTAGTAATCAGAGCTCTCTCGAAGATAATTCATCTCGAATAATAAGGATAAACACTCCAAGGTTTATCAGGAAGGTTGTCTGCCTGGATCAGAGAAAATCTCCTCAATCCTGGCCAAAGGAGGTGCCGACCGATGTCTCGTATTTATAACCTAGAAGCGGCCAGTGCTGATGCAGGGAGAGAGCTAATTCACAACACAGCCACGTACCTCTACAACTCCAGGCATCTCTGTGTAACAAGCCATATTCAAAGTCAGTCTCAGCAACAATCAATGGACACTCTGAAGAGGCAGTGTCTGCTGGTTCCCTCGCACTGCAATGAGTCACAGCTCGCCAAACAGATACTGCTACACAATCTCATTGACATATTCCCACCCACCATCAGCTCTGATACTGCATCCCAACAGCAACAGGCACAGACAGCAGGAACACGCAACACATCCCAGTGGCAAGGCTGGGATGGGAATATTGTTAATATCCAGATACTTTTATTCTGAATTGTAGAGGAAGCAACTGATAAATATTTTAAAAAATATAACCCCTTAACTACCAAAAGTTTCAAGCTTTTGAACGATAAGGGAATAAGGGGTTATGGGGTGCGGGCGGGGAAGTGGAGCTGAGCCCAAGATCAGATCAGCCATGATCTCATTGAATGGCGGAGCAGGCTCGAGGGGCCAAATGGCCTACTCCTGCTCCTATTTCTTATGTTCTTAACTCCATAACAGTCTCTCAACAGCTTCTCGTGATGAAAACAGATTCAGAAAAAAGGACTTGGTCACAAAGGCGACTAACTATAGCTAAATATCCCGAACACAAAAACAGATACTTGATAGACGAGAACAGTCACAAGGATCAAATCCAAAATAGAAGAAAACATGATACAATAAAATCGATTCAGCCTGACAAACTTGCTCCATCGAATGGGCTGGGTACACAATCTACAGTCACCAGATCTTCCCAATTCAATGTAATCTGCTGAGGGGGACACAGAGAAAATTGGCACGGCAAGCAATCGTCAATGTTTTTTCTTCAGACTCTTGAAGACATTTGAGGAAAACTGAAAGTTATTGATATAGAAACGTTTGACACGATTAACCCTCACTTTTTGCATTTCCACAGGTGTTGGTCTCACGAGAGCTGGTTCCATATTGTTCCATTGTATATGTGATAATCTATTTCCATTATCCTATAGTCTTTCATTCCTGTCCCAGCTAGATATCTATTCAGCTCCTTTTTGAAAGAGTTGATTCACCAAATGGTGTACTGCCAGAGTTATTCCTCATATTGGGCACTCTGTGAAACAAAATCCTGAAGTTGCATTTACACGCGTCCAGCTCAGTGAAAAGTGCTTCTGTTCCAGGCTGGCGATTAAGTTAAATTGTGATGAATTGCAATCAGAAGTTACGAGAACAAACATTTATATTACAACTGTGGCATTGGTGAGAAGCAGCTTTGTTTCACACTGATACTACACACTTACACTTGTGTAAGGAGTCAGGGTGGAGCTTCACGATGGATTCAGCTTGGGCTCTGACTACAGATTAAATAACAGGGAAGCGAACGGTATAAATGGGTCAAAAAGCAACTAGGTTTGACTCTGGAGAGAGATGGGAGTCAGCAATATCAACACAATCCACAATATGAAATGAGCTAAGCCTCAGTGATGTGTCATTCATAACAAAGCAATCCCGACAGGTTTCTAATACAGTTGACTGATCCAAACCTCGTACCTAGCATTATATGTCTGCTTTGCTCTGAATGGACACTGAAGATGAGTTTACAATGGAAACATTTTTAGGAAAAAAAAACAGGCACCAGCCAGGCCACCTTCTACATGAATCTATAAAACACAGGTGAAAGATAATGAGTTGGACCTTGCTGGAATGGGGCATCACACGGCATATTGCATTAGTTAGACCTTTTCCTGCACCCTTCAGCTCAAAAAGATTTTCGCTGCAATTTGCTGGAAGTGTGAGCTGATATCAGCATGGCGAGGGGCCTCTGGGTTCTTAGTGTACGACAAGACCAATAATATCTCCTTAACCAATATTTAAGGATTGAGAAAGAAAGAAACAAAGGAACCTTGGAGAAGGAGGGTGAATTAGAGTCAAATCAGGTACAGAAAGAGAGAGAGGAAAAGAAAGACTGGATTGAGGGAGAGAGAGAAAAAAAAGACACAGAAAGGGATTAAAAAATTTTTTTTTGACATTTTACAAATCTCCAACAATAATTTACGACTCGCAGAAATGAGATTGAACACTTTAAATCTTTCCCTTTCTGGACCAGAGTGATTGATTGTCACATTGTTAAAAGGCTACTTACGCTGTTAATTATGAACCCTAATGTTCTGTGGCGAGTTTAATGGGCAATTAACGTACAAATCCAGCAAGTTCTTAAAAATAATGGGGAGGATAAGAGCGAGAAGCAAATGGCGAAGTGGCATAAATCGACCAGCCAGTTGTGGAGATTCACAACTCAACATGTATGTCTTAATTCCCTGAACTTGCTGGCTGATCTGAGCATTAATAACGGGTGTGTCATTAACACTTTATATTGTTCCAGATAAATTCAGTCCCTATTTTATGGAAAATGCTAGAAGCGAAGTGCTGAACACAGGAGGGTTTAGAAGTTATCGAAGGATAATATTTCACCGGTGAATAAATAATTCTTGTATTTCACATTGTTTAATAGGAAAGGATGGTTAAAATCACTGCAGAACTTTCTAAAAGGAAACAAGCATAAAATTGCATCAATAGGCCTACAATTCCGGCCTCGCCAGGTCCGTACAAAGTGAGCAAGGACCCGGTAAGGCCTCGCAAGTTTTCCGATGCGCCGAAAACCAGCCTTTCCGATTGGTTAAGATTTCTCTTGACAGATCCTCCACATTCCCGGGAGAAGGACATCTGCGGAAGAGATTGGGCTATTTGCCCATCTCTTGCCCAGCGAATGTCCTTTAAACTGGTGAAAGCAGGCGCATAGACTACTTTTAACAGTGCAAGAGTTTTGACATGTAAAAATTACATTTAAAAACACATTTTTACGTCCATTAAGATAAATTTATTTTAAACCGTATTAAAACACGTAAATAAAAAATTTCAAGTAATATTTTTTCTCCAAGACATTTAATTAACTTTAATTTAAATAAATTTTAAATATATGTGAGGTATTTTATTTATTTATGATGTTGTATTTCTTGTTTTAAGGGTTTATTGTCATTAATAATGGGAACTCGGAGAAATGGAGTTCCCATTACTATCAATGAGAATACTGCAAAGTGATTGGTGGGCCAGGCCCACGTGACTCCAGGTCTTTCGCACTTACGGGGAAGTCCTCTTCCCGTGCGCTGCACATCGAAAGAATGCCTCCGACCGGAATCGAAGGCACCTCCGGGACCACCAGGTACTTTCGCAAAAACATTCCGGGTCGGAGGCGTTCGTCCGAAGGAAGCCTCCAACCGGAATTTTAGCCCCAATATCTTTACAATATAGTTATTATTAATTAAATACAAACCAAAATAAAAGGGGAGACTTTTTTTTGATGAATTAAATAATTAAAAAAAAAACCTTTTTCCAAAACTGTTCACATATTGCCTACATACAGAATTGAAAAGGAAAATTCCCACTGAGCTTTGAAAGAATCCCTCACGGTCACTCTCTGGATGCAGGTAACACATCAGCCACAGCTTAATTGGATGCTGCCCTGACAACCTCACAGATTAGCCTTCAGAGGACTCAAGTGGAGATCTGAACATCAGAGCTGGGAGGAGACAACTTGCTGGTTTCTGACCGGATTAATCACTGCACCAGCTCACTCCACCATCTGCACCCAGGATGATGTAGTGCGTACACAAGATCCATGTCAAGAAGCACACCTCCCCCAATCCTAATTAAACAAAACACCTGGGACAGTCCAATTATGGAATATTGTAAGGAAAATGATTGGGTCTATATGTGTAGGTGTGATGTAT
The DNA here is from genome assembly GCF_044704955.1 of Pristiophorus japonicus. Classification (NCBI taxonomy): domain Eukaryota; kingdom Metazoa; phylum Chordata; class Chondrichthyes; family Pristiophoridae; genus Pristiophorus; species Pristiophorus japonicus. The sequence goes on along the minus strand of NC_091992.1, from coordinate 44,860,467 downwards.
GGAAAATTATTGGGTCTATATGTGTAGGTGTGATGTCAGGAAACCGAGTGGGCCTGCCTGTGGGTTTGCAATAGACTTAGACTCAGCCCTTTATAACAACATGAATGTATAAAGGTCGGGGATTGGATCATATAAATTACGTCCAACGTCAAATGGGCGCTTATTATGTCACCACTCGTGCCAAATCAAACCGACATGGGCAGATTGAATGTCCAATAGCTTATCCCACTTTTTGCTTTAAACCCATCCTACCAGTAGTAATTCACAATATTACCGAGCTATGGGCAAATCTTTCAATGCAGGAAGAAGCCTTGAGAGCAGTTGTTAACTTTGGGCATCCAGTCCACCTCTCTCTCTTCCATACATCACATCTACACATGTAGACCCCATCATTTTCCATACATCACACCTACACATGTAGGAGCAGGAAGGTCTTACTACAGTTGTACAGGGCCTTGATGAGGCCACACCTTGAATATTGTGTACAGTTTTGGTCTCCTAATCTGAGGAAGGACGTTCTTGCTATTGAGGGAGTGCAGTGAAGGTTCACCAGACTGATTCCCGGGATGACAGGACTGATTAATGGAGAAAGACTGGCTTATATTCACTGGAATTTAGAAGAATGAGAGGGGATCTCAGAGAAACATATAAAATTCTGACGGGATTGGACAGATTAGATGCAGGAAAAATGTTCCCGATGTTGGAGAAGTACAGAACCAGGGATCACAGTCTAAGGATAAGAGGTAAGCCATTTAGGACAGAGATGAGGAGAAACTTCTTCACTCAGAGTTGAGCATGTGGAATTCTCTACCACAGGAAGTTGTTGAGGCCGGTTCATTGGATGTATTCAAAAGAGAGTTAGATGTGGCCCTTACGGGTATGAAGAGAAAGCAGGAATGGGGTACTGAAGTGCATGATCAGCCATGATCATATTGAATGGTGGTGCAGGCTCGAAGGGCCGAATGGTTTACTCCTGCACCTATTTTCTATGTTTCTATGAACCTCAAGGCTATTGTGGAGAGAACTTTGACTTCACAGATGCACTTGGTTCAAACTGACAGAGCAATGTCAAAACCCAGAGATCATGGCCCGAGGGAGTAGCAGTTGGTGGGAGACTACATATAATGTACTGCAACATCCATTGTACAGAACCATTTCTATGATAATTTTATCTCTCCAGATGATCCTGATGATCATTGTGTTAATGATATGTTACTTGCAATGTTTAATCTGTAGTGATTCTAGACGTGCTATTACCATCCATAACTGAGAATTACAGCAACACTTGCTGAATAGATTAAACTAGGCGAAGAATCAATGTTTAAAACATTTCATCCTCGAGGTGGGGATTGTGCGGAAGGCTAGTACTGCGATGTTTTCAGTAATAATACGTATATAAGTGTGAGCGTAAAATCGTTAACTTCCCATTAACCAAGTATCTATAACCAACTTGTAAGATTCTGAATGACCTGTAGTAACTTGTACATGAAATGCTGAGGTCTGCTTAAGATGAAACTGCAAAGACAGCCAGCATGATGTGATCTTATTCATAACCCATGATGTGATCTTGTTAAAAACCACATGTGGACATTAATTTAATCGAAGGTTGAGTAAGAAAATGGATAAAGACCTGGCACCCAAAGGGGAGCTTCACACTGATCTACAACGGAAATCCAAGAGTGAGAGGACAGACTGAAGACAACGTCACCTGTGTCCGAGAGGCTCCAGAGACCTAGGGCTGTGAGCAACTCGTCAAACTATCGGCTGTTGTTAAGTATATGACACTGTGAATGGAATATATTTCTGATCTATTATTCGAACATCACTAATTGCTGCCTATTTTTATGTTTTGTTCAAGAACTCTGAAAAATCTTACAAAGCAATTGCGATAAGTTCTTTCTCCGCATTGTCAGGTTAGAAGGTCCTCTCCTACCGAGAAGGACTTGGCCAAGAGGCTGCTCCTGTTTTCAGTTGTGTGTCTGGCTGGGATCAAATTGTACGATTTCAGTGACAAAACCCCTAAACCCCAACAGCAGCCACAAACACTCTGCTACAGCCTAGAATAGCTGGAACAGCAACTGCCCGGATGGTAGACGGCGAACTAGATGGACCTTGGTCTTTCCTCGTCAAGCAATTACTACCACAGTAATGTTGCAAACATCCCAGTATAGCTTCGGATATACTTACAACATCCCCAAGGCCCCATAACAGCTCTAAAACCTGGTTAACCCTAATATCGTACAAAAGCCCTACATCTTTACCTTAGAGCAGCGTAGACTATGGGGGGATATGATTGAGGTTTATAAGATAATGAAGGGAATAGACAGTGTTCCAGCTGACCGTTTATTTCAATTAAATAGGTTAGGCAGGACCAGGGGCACAAATTTAAGTTGTATAGGGCTAGATCTAAGTTACACGTCAGGTGGTGGTTCTTTTCCCAGGGAATAGTAGACCTCTGGAACAAGCTGCCATTTCATGCGGTGGATGCAGACTCACTGAATTTCTTCAAGCAAAAGCTGGATTTGTTTCTGGCTGCGGCGGCAGCGATGAACTCTTACAGAAGGTAGGTACTGCAGGGAATTTAATAGCCAGAGTGATCTCCTGGACTAGTTTCGATCGCCTAGACGGGTCAGAGAGGAATTTCCCAGATTTTTTCCCCCAAATTGGCCTGGGGTTTTTTAATCTGTTTTTTTTTTGCCTCTCCCAGGAGATCCCTTGGTTTGGGTTGGGGTGCAGTGTATATGTTGTGATACACAGGGTATCGCAATTGTGTGGGGCAGGCTCGATGGACCAGAGGGTCGTTACCTGTCCGTCACTGTTCGTATGTTCGTATCTAAATACAACCCCTAATACTGTGTGGGGCAGGCTTGATGAACCAGTTGTCTTTTCCTGCCTGTTGTCTGTGTATCTTTACATATTTGTACTCTAGAACAGGCAGAAATCCCTTAATAACCCAAAATCCCATACATCAGCTCCTAAATCCTATGTTCTCTAAAACAAACTTGTTTGTTAGATTTGCAATAGCTTTCTGAGTAGTGAGCACAGGAACTGTGTAATCCCAGGGGAGCGCAGCTGTGGGACTGAATACACTGAAACATTGTAAACTGGGAATTGTTCTCTGGCCTGCAGATGTGCTTCATACACATTGAATACGCAGCTCAATAACTACACACTGTCAGACTGTGCATTGCAGTGAAGGTATCAGTGTATAGCTACAAGGATCACTGCACGCGGGTTCAAATAACAATCTGAATCAGATAACAATAAAGGTTTTCCTGAGATACGGATTTAACAATTAACTAACTATTCTTTGATTAATTGGACCTAACATTTTGGAGGAATCCAGCCAGGGGTTCTGCTAATTTTTGTCTGGTAACTCACGCTGAAAAATCAACGTCAGGTTAGAGTAGTCAGAGTTGATACAGTCGTGTTACACGCCTCTGGAACATGCTGAGGGTGTAGATTACAGGGCAGGAATAATCAGGCCCAATTAGTAACAGCGTAGGTCAAAGGGCAAGGATAATCTGGCACAATTCGAAATGGAGAGGGGCACAGGGCCGGCGTAATCAGGTACAATTAATGGAGATGTGGGTCACAGGGCAGGAATATGTGGGCACTGATTATCCAGATTTAATTTGGTTATGGTCCTAGAATATAATTATCATTAAATCTAAATTACATTGTTACAACAGATGTACATAGCCATGAAGAGCAGTCCTGTAGTACAAGATTAACCATATAAATACTTTGCAATTCTGGGACAGGCAGTAGAATATACGGCTATTGGTCTGTAAAGCCTCTAAGAGGTTGGGTCAGGCCTTTAAAATTCCTTGCCAGGCTTAACAGAAAAATGGATCAATCTCAAAACCACCAACTGCTTTCAAGGCAGCACATATTCAAATTGTATCTCTGTTTAGCACCTTTTTTTTGTTGGATTGTAGCACGGGGGACGATTTTAACCCTACTCGCCTGGTGGAAACCAGGCAGTTAAAATCAGCCAGGTCACTTCGCCGCACATTGCATCATATAATTCTCCATTATTTCTAAAACATTGAGGAAGGGGCAGATTTTCCCCTTGCTGCATGGGGAGTATTGGATCATCAGGGCACTGCACATGTGGTACCGAGGATCATACACTCACAAGAAGCCCGCCCAATTTTCAACCAATGTGCTCAAGTACCTTCTTCAAACTACTTTCAGTTGCCATTTTCCTTCCTCATTCTAGTTGGTCTACACAGCTCAAAATAAAGATTCATCACATAACAAACTTAAAAAAATTATACAATTCTTAAGGAAAACCTCCACTTAACACCCATAGTATTAATCGCTTGCTGGAAATGCAAGAGGTTCCCCTGGATCTGCCCTTCTGTCTGGGGCTTAATTTCTGCTTCAATCCCCCAGCTTGGAAATGCCACCTGGGCCTTGACTGCTGGGGTGTTCAGGCTGTTGACTAATTCTCTCTGGGTGAGACAGAAATGTAATGGGAGCTGTAGTTTTTACCCTGTTCTTATGAAACAATGCAACAACTGGAAATAAGAGTTTTGGGAGAGAAGAAACAAAGTTACTGAACAAGTAGGCAAATAGCAGAGAGATATAATAAACACACACACACACACATACATATATATATATATATACACACATCTACCTACACACATATAATATACACAAACCTGTATAATATACAGATCTATATATAATATTCACACACACATATATAACATGCACATATGTATGATATGCCCACATATATGATGCACACATAATACATACATATATAGATATATATAACATTCACATATTTATACATCCACATAATAAACACATCTACAATATATATATACACATTATATAATATTCACATATAATATTAACATGTATCCAACACACACATAATATATACACATATATAATATATATAAACATATATTTGTAATACTATTTATCTATCACTTTAATAACTTTCTTACTGAAAGATACAGGCCTCAAACTATAATATAGGTGAGGCCTTTATCTTTTAGTATCAATAAGGTGCTTCATACTTTGATCTTGTACCAGACAGGTGAAGGCCAATCTTCTGAATGCTGCTCTTGTCACGCAGTATCACCCACTGGAAGTGAATACTGGGAAATCGATGGCATACTTCCCTTAATCTTACTGTTGATTAAAATGAATGGATGGAAAAATGTGGGCTGTGTGTCCGTGATTATCCGATAACCACGCTTGATGGTTGACGCTCCGTCAGGATTGGTCGGTTGTGTGATATTCCCGTCAGTAAATGTTGCTGTATCACAGCGACGTGTGAGCCAGTGTTAGGTGTAGGCTGCAGATGGACTACAGGAAACCTCAGGAATTGTATCCCATGTTCCAAGCTACCCGTGAGTAATGTCTCTTCAGAACAATATAATGGCCTAGAAATTCATCTCGGGCTGTGGTGCATAACGCCCATCATACGCAGCGCCAGATACTCAGGTGGATTGCAGTCGATGGAACTGAATATCGGACGCTGCGTATAATGGGCTGGCGATATGATACCACCCGTTTTGAGCCACTGCCCAAACCACATCGCTAGGCCAATGTCATTCAGTAAGTGTGTGACACATTTGGACCATGCAGAGGGATCAGAATACAGCATTTGCATGGGATCATCATTAACCACACTGCGATCTATAACATTTATAAACAACCATGTCATATTGAACATTCTGTCGTGGGTTTTCTTTAAAATTCTAAGCTCAAGAGTTTTGCTGTGATGCCTTCACAGTAGAACAGTTACCACTCACACTTGTAGAATCACCATTTGATCGATGTAGCAGGGGATATAAGAACTGTACCCCAGTATACACCAATGCCATCTACACAGGAGAGGAGGAGAGGAAGGACAAGAATGTACGTCTCTCCTGCTTGTTGGTTGTTAAGAGTCCTAAATGAAATGATTTTGAGCAGCCTCAACCGAGATCCCAGTGGGATGGATCCACAGCACAAAATCTCCCCTAATTTGGCACTACACTGGCAATTTCAGAGAGCTAACAGATTGCCGAGCATGGGTGATGAAAGAATGTCATACTGATACATAACAGGACTTGACCTTCTGAGCTTTGGGTTGAGCCACGTTGCTGAGTAACTGACACTGTTATACCTGGGAGCACTTGATAGAAAGTGTACCAGTCCCAGGCTCTGTTCTTAATGGGCTGGCTTGGGGTTTTTAAGTTATTGTAATCCTCTACTGCAGTGTTCAATCCTCAGGCGAAGACACAGCCAGCCAGCAACACACTCAAAAGTCCCCGCACCATTTAAATCTCTCTTTACAGTAAGTGCACACTGAAACATTCTATCAAAAATCTCTCAAATGCTACCCAATGTTTTAAAAGCTCAGGATTGTAATGATTCTTCTGGTCACTGTGGCTGAAGGTGCTGACAGCCACACTGCACCAAGGCCCTGTGTAAGGAGGATATGGCAAACAGAATAAGGGGACACTTTGATGCTGCGTGGTGATACACCCGAGCCTAGTGCTTCAGCACCTGCCTGTGTCTGTGCTGGTGTCCTGCTTTCTGCACCTACAGCCTGCCTGACAGCAGTCATCCTGGAGACACTGCATCAGCATAATCAATCCTTTCTTGCAAGAGAGACTTTTCACAGACAGCAAGCACACTACAGAGAGAGAGAGAGAGAGAGAGAGAGATAGATGCTCACCTACACCCATCACTCCAATGTGTGCTCACTGATAGTGAAGTAGAGGATACTGCTGGGGGCATTCCTGAAACATGCCGCATTTAATAGGGTTTCAGTAGCCACGTGAACCTGGCTGAATCCTATTAAAGTTGAACGAAGTACAGCAGCTGATCAATCAGCCCTGTCCTGCGTAATATGAAAGGTCCGACTTACCATGTCTGGATTCTCCTGAGCTGGCACTGCTGTATACTGCCTGTGGACCTTGTATGATGATGATGATAATGCTGGCGATAAGTGGGAACTCTCCTTTGCTGAGGTGCTGAACACAAACTGCAGTCCTAACCCTCTCCACACATACACACACGCACACAGGAAATAGACCAAAAAGCCAGCTGACATGGCTCCGATTGGAGAACTCTGGGATCATGTGACAGTGCCCTTGTTTGCCCGAGGAGAGCGATATAAATAGTCAGTAATATCTGGAGGGATTGTTAGGAAATGCCAGCACTTTGAGCTGCTCACACTTCACCTGCTGAAATTATTATTGAAGTAAGATTTGAAATGACAGATGCATTGCACTGGGAGAACTGCCCCTCTTTTCTAATTATACAGGCTGGGCAGCAGATACTGGCACACACTTTCCCTGAACCAGCAGGAAGCTCTGCATTACATCGCACAGGCCGGGCGGGAGGTTCCTGTTCTGTATCAAACAGGCCAGGCTCGAGCATACATTCTCTGTAAACCAAAACAAGCCTCGGTACTGTCTGAGGCCCGGCAGGAGGCTCTACTGTATCACACTGGCCAGGTTCGGGGCTCTGTACTGTATCACACTGGCCAGGCAGGGGGCTCTGTACTGTATCACACTGACCCAGCAGGGGGCTCTGTACTGTATCACACTGACCAGGTTCAGGACTCTGTACTGTATCACACTGGCCAGGTTCAGGGCTCTGTACTGAATGACACTGGCCAGGTTCAGGGCTCTGTATGTGATATATTCTTTACGACATCACAAGAACACACATTACACAAGATGCATCCAAACTGTTATCATGTGACTTGTCACATAACACTTTTATTGTTATACATAAATAGTTACATTATCACAGTAGCCCATTAGGAGGAGCGCGATATTACACTTCTCCCTCCTTAATGAAGAAGTAATCATAACAAATAATCATCATACATAACTTGCATGGTTATGCTCAACAAAAGATATGAACTTATTTTGCCATATTTACAAATCAAACTTAACCACTGGTTTTCTGTATCGAAGAGGATACCTTCACTCTCGAACAGAAATTTCCAAACTTGGTGTTGAAGTTAGACTCATTCTAGGCTGAGCCTGAGGAGAGTTTTTCTCTAAGGGTAACCCTTGATCTATATTTGGACTCTACAACTTCAGACTGTTTATCTGCCTGACTCGGACTCAGACTTAAATTCTGACTTTCTTGGACGTGTTTCTAGTATATCTGATGTAGGATTTGCTACTGGCACTGTACTCGTAACAAGACTATCTGACTCATCAGAAACATCTGTAGGTAAAATATGATCAATGTGAACAAACCTAACCTCTCCATGATCAAACATCTTGACCAAATATGTGCGAGGACCATCTGTAGTGGGTAAAATGATGGAATCAATTATTAAGGATGTCATAGCAGTGCATTTGGAAAGAGGTAATATGATAGGTCCAAGTCAGCATGGATTTGTGAAAGGGAAATCATGCTTGACAAATCTTCTGGAATTTTTTGAGGATGTTTCCAATAGAGTGGACAAGGGAGAACCAGTTGATGTGGTATATTTGGACTTTCAGAAGGCTTTCGACAAGGTCCCACACAAGAGATTAATGTGCAAAGTTAAAGCACATGGGATTGGGGGTAGTGTGCTGACATGGATTGAGAACTGGTTGTCAGACAGGAAGCAAAGAGTAGGAGTAAATGGGGACTTTTCAGAATGGCAGGCAGTGACTAGTGGGGTACCGCAAGGTTCTGTGCTGGGGCCCCAGCTGTTTACACTGTACATTAATGATTTAGACGAGGGGATTAAATGTAGTATCTCCAAATTTGCGGATGACACTAAGTTGGGTGGCAGTGTGAGCTGCGAGGAGGATGCTATGAGGCTGCAGAGCGACTTGGATAGGTTAGGTGAGTGGGCAAATGCATGGCAGATGAAATATAATGTGGATAAATGTGAGGTTATCCACTTTGGTGGTAAAAACAGAGAGACAGACTATTATCTGAATGGTGACAGATTAGGAAAAGGAGAGGTGCTACGAGACCTGGGTGTCATGGTACATCAGTCATTGAAGGTTGGCATGCAGGTACAGCAGGCGGTTAAGAAATCAAATGGCATGTTGGCCTTCATAGCGAGGGGATTTGAGTACAGGGGCAGAGAGGTGTTGCTACAGTTGTACAGGGCCTTGGTGAGGCCACACCTGGAGTATTGTGTACAGTTTTGGTCTCCTAAACTGAGGAAGGACATTCTTGTTATTGAGGGAGTGCAGCGAAGGTTCACCAGACTGATTCCCGGAAGAGTAGTGAAGATATAGAAACATATATCAACTGGGATCAACTGGGCTTGTATTCACTGGAGTTCAGAAGAATGAGAGGGGACCTCATAGAAACGTTTAAAATTCTGACGGGGTTAGACAGGTTAGATGCAGGAAGAATGTTCCCAATGTTCCCAATGGAAGTCCAGAACCAGGGGACACAGTCTAAGGATAAGGGGTAAGCCATTTAGGACTGAGATGAGGAGGAATTTCTTCACCCAGAGAGTGGTGAACCTGTGGAATTCTCTACCACAGAAAGTTGTTGAGGCCAATTCACTAAATATATTCAAAAAGGAGTTAGATGAAGTCCTTACTACTAGGGGGATCAAGGGGTATGGTGAGAAAGCAGGAATGGGGTACTGAAGTTGCATGTTCAGCCATGAACTCATTGAATGGTGGTGCAGGCTAGAAGGACAGAATGGCCTACTCCTGCACCTATTTTCTATGTTTCTATGTTTCTATATCTTCACTACTCTTCCTGGTAACCACTTTAACCATTTCTGGATACTTTCCAACATTATATTCCACCTGCCAAATTTTTGCCCACTCACTTAGCCTGTCTATGTCCTTTTGCAGATTTTTTGTATCCTCCTCGCACATTGCTTTTCCTCCCATCTTTGTATCGTCAGCAAACTTGGCTACATTACACTCAGTCCCTTCATCCAAGTCGTTAATTTAGATTGTAAATAGTTGGGGCCACAGCACTGATCCCTGCGGCACCCCACTAGTTACTGATTGCCAACCAGAGAATGAACCATTTATCCCGACTCTCTGTTCTCTGTTAGTTAGCCAATCCTCTATCCATGCTAATATATTACCCTCAACCCAGTGAACTTTTATCTTGTGCAGTAACCTTTTATGTGGCACCTTGTCAAATGCCTTCTGGAAGTCCAAATACATTACATCCACTGGTTCCCCTTTATCTACCCTGTTTGCTGTTTGTTACATCCTCAAAGAATTCTAGCAAATTTGTCAAACATGACTTCCCCTTCATAAATCCATGCTGACTCTGCCTGACCGAATTTTGCTTTTCCAAATGTCCTGCTACTGCTTCTTTAATAATGGACTCCAACATTTTCCCTTCCACAGATATTAGCCATTCATATAGACCAGTTAGCCTATCATAATGTACAATTGTTGTCCTCCTAGTTCAGCAAAATCTACATGTAACCTTTTCCACACCCAGGGAGGCCATTTCCATGGCTGTAATGGTACTGATGGTGGTTTCTTGCTTACTGATTGACATGTTGTACACTAACTAACGATGTACTCTGTATCTTTATCTAAACCTGACCACCATAAGTAACTGCGTGCAAAACTCTTGGTCAAGCACATTCCCAGGTGTTGGTCATGAAGATCTCCTAATAATTTGGACGTGAACTTATTTGGGATAACCACTCTTGCACTTGACATGATACAATCTTTATCCACTGATAATTCATTCCTACGAACGAAGTATGGATGAATATCTTTCTTGGATACCTGGATTGGCCAGCCATTTGCGATGTAATCATACATCTTTGACATAACTGGCTCATGTTTGGTTGCTCTACCAATCTCTTCAGCTGTGACTGGCAGTTTATCAATGTATGAAAACTAGAACAGTTCTTCTACCTTAGAGATAATGTCCGCAGATTCTAGTCTTTTGAGCTCTTGCTCAACGTTCTCCTTGAATGTTTATGGTACATGACGTGGCTTGCAGTAAACTGGTCTTGCATCCTTCTGTACTCTGACACTTGCCTTGAAGCCTTGGATCGGACTTTTGTTTCATGGAACACCTTTGGATATTGCTTGATGATGTCACATTTTGATGCAAATTTTGTTTCCACACAAAAAATCTCATTCCAATCCAGCTTCAGTGATCCTAACCAATTTCTACCTATTAAGGCAGGCTTGTCTCCTGACACTACTTAGAGAAGCAAGCTCTGAAACTTGTATTTCACTGGTACGGTGATGCGTCCTACCACGGGGATTTGCTCTCCTGAGTAGCCTCACAGCTCTAACTTCGACTTCTACGGTGGAAAATCACTCAACTAGTCGAGATATAGCGATTCCGGTACTACCTTCACGGATATACCAGAGTCAATTTCCATGGGTATCCTGGTTCCTGCAACGTGTACTTGGATGACGATGCTTCGCGAATCACTGTTAGATACACTTTGTGCTCCTGATGATGTGTATCTCCAGAACCTCCTTGTCCTGTTGCTTCTCTTCTATGCTATGTAGTCTCTGGCGATTTCTAATAGCATTGAAAGTTGCTTTACTCTTCAGTCGGCATGCCTTCGCAAGATGCTCTGTTTTCTTGCAGAAGAAGCATCCTGCCTTCACATAGGGACAGTTTTGAGCAATGTGTTGTCCCAGGCACCGATAGCATGACTTCAATTTACTGTTACCCTGGCCAGTTGCTAAGGCCTCGTGGCCAACTGCCTTTTACTTCAGGCGATTTACCTCGGTTGGCCGACGACTGCAAATGGCAAATTCTCGGGAGTATTGGTCGGCCATATCCATCGACATTGCAGTCTGACAAGCTAAATCAAAGGTCAGGTTAGGGGTTGTCAACAACTTTCTTCTGATCGCTTCATTTTTCATCCCACAAAGCGGTCATGCAATGCTCGGTCCTGAAAGTTTCCAAAATGACAGTGAATGGATAGCTTTTTTTAATGCTACAATGTACTCACTGATACTCTCGTCGGTTAATTTAGACTCGAGCCTTTTACCTCTTTTACACTTCCTTCTCCCACGTTTTCTCTCTTTCCCTCCCTTGTCAATATCTAATGTGTTGAAGCGCCTTGGGCCATTTTACTACATTAAGGGCACTATATAAATAAGTTATTATTAATAATTGATTTCATATTCCTAAATAATAACTTTCAGCAATTTCCAGGGGCTCAGGACTGTAATGTTGTTAGAATCTCCGTCAGTGAAGTGACCTTCGGCTTGACAGGAACAAGCACATTTTTCAGGGTTTCATTCACCTCAGGGCCTGCTTCAATCAGGAAAATAGCCTGTTTTCTTTCTAACACCATCTGGTTACAGTTTATCATCATTGGGGACTTCGACGATACTATTTGCGATGAAAAACATTTCTAGTCTCTCATTCGCGATGGAACTCACCCAAGCGCTTTATTATTCCCATAGGCGGGGCCATCTGGACTCTGGCAGTTCAGACAAGTGTGTTTGCAATTTACCTTGGATTTTTAGTTGTGCTGCAAAACAAAGAACCTCTCAAAGTGTCTCTGTTGTTTGGCTGCATTCATCCATCAACACAAATTTCAGCTAGGTAATTCACTTATCCCATCCTCATTCGCCAATATGATATATTCGTTGCAACATTTCAAACACAAACGTTACACAAGGTGGCTCCAAACTGTTATCATGTGACTTGTCACATGACACTTATTGTTATACATCAATAGTTGCATTCCTACTGTAGTCCACTAGGGGGAGCAGTATATTACACTGTACTGTATCACACTGGCTAGGCAGGCGGCTCTGTACTGTCTCACACTGGCCAGGCAAGGGGCTCTGTACTGTCTGGCATAAGTCAAAAACCAAGTGCCTATTACTGAAGTCAAGGGACAGCATGAAAACTCATTATACAGGAGCAAGACCCTCACTTATTTAGAGTGAGACTCACTCACCGCGGTTTAATTTTCTATTTGTGCAGTGATGGTACACTTATTTTTCTTTCTTTACAGTGCCCGAATAGGACGCACTCAGCTTATTCTTGGAATTTAGATACATTACAATGAGCACATAATACCAGAGAAAAATCTGCTCTTATGATGTGAAATCAACAGTAAACCACCCTAACTGTCACATAAACAATATAAACAATACTCAGTGCAATTAATCCAACTGTGGTGTTCTCAAATTGGAGCAGTGATGGCGGGAACTGGGCAGTACTTCACCAATGAGGTGCGGCAAATCATTGTGGGCGGTAGGAGGAAATGAAGAAATTCCCTTTTTGTTCAGACCCACAACAACACAGCAGGTGCAGCAGACATGAAAGGCATTGGCTTGGAAGATTAACTGATGTCAATAAGCTGCCCTCCTTGGAAGGATGCTCAGCAAAAGGTGTTCAATTTGAAGGAAAGTGCCGTGATAAACAATGAGTATTACTGTCAACTGTGTCACAAGGCGTCCAGTTATTGTTGCTGCTATATACAGGTGATGTCTGTTTGGCAGGCTGAAAAAGCCTATCCAATGAGATTGCAGGTGAGAGCCAGGTTTGCCTGAATACTTTTACAGCAGAATATTGTTGAACCAAAATTTGATGAGTATGAAACAAAAGTAATGAGATATTTCTGAACTATTACAACAGGTGTCAAATGACATCTGCTTCCAGCAACTGATAAAGATTATTCAGCAACTCTCTTGATTCACTAATAAAACTGACTACACAAAAGGGCTCACTGCAGTGTTCCATTTTCCACCAGCAAGGTATTTTACATTTCATTGTACTCGATTTTCTTTCACTAGATATGTGAGAGAAAGTGGAAAGAGCGAATGAGAGGGAATACAAGTGAGACACATTGGGGGAGAAATTGACATTGTTTGTGTATCCTGGGCGCGGGAGTTAGCGGTGGCATACACCGGCGGTGCCCTATTCCTGCCAGTAGCGCCTCAGGCTGCTGCGCCGGCGATGACAACATCATCGCAATGCACACGACCTGTTTTTGCCCTGGAGCGGAATTTGGGTAGCGCCTGTGAGGCCTCCGTGGGCGATGCTCACGCCAGCCTCGCAGGTCGCGAACCGAGCCGCACTACGCTCGCAGGGTGAAAATTAAAGGAAAGGTGCGTGGCCCCATTTTGTTTAAATCGCCGGCGTACTTTGAAGATTTCGTGGGGTCCCTGCCGCCATGTTGTAGCCCGGCACTCCGCTTCTGTGTTCTGTGCCGGGCTGCTGCCACGCTTCCCGGTGGAGAAGTGGTGGCTCCTCACTGCACTTTAACAGAAGGGGAGGGCCCTGTTCTCCCACCAGCGCTATGCAACGCTCCGCGTACCGCTGGAAAATTCCTGCACTTACCGCCCCGGTCCCACCCCCGACAGGAAGTGGAACGTCCGACGGTGCGCTCCACTTTCTCTCGGGGGCGGTAACTCCAATTTCACAGCTGGGGCGGGACTTCCTTGTTGGGCGCAGAAAGTCCCGCCTCACCTTGGTTACCGCCCCCAAAACGGGGCGTTGCTGAATTTCAGCCCTTAAATGTGATCTTAATAGGAAGAGAAGAAACAGAGAATCTTGATATTGTCTGCAGTTTTGACATCACTCTGCACAGATTTTAACCTCATAAAGCACACATAATATGAACAGTCAAGACTGTCTCTGACTCATACTTCCCTCTTATTTACAATCGGTCATACTCTCACATTTTATCTTTCCCTCTTGCTGTCTCGGTTTCTTTTCACCCTATTAAGATCACATTTCGTCTCTCACTTATACGCCCTCCTTTTTCGAAATCTTATCCAATTCCCTTTTAAATTAAGTTATAGGCTTTGCCTCAATAGCCACTTATCAGAAAGCATTCCACATTGTAATAACTCTGAAAAAACAATTCTTCTAACTCGTCCTTTACTCTTCTAATTTTGGGAACTAAAATGCAATCAAGAACAAAGACTATTCCTATAATAGGTCATGTAAAATTGTCCATTTGTTCAACTTCCGTGCACAAATAAATTAGACAGTGCTACAAAAAATAGAAGAGCAAAGCCTTTGACCATATATTAAGGCCAACTTGGGCAACCAAACTAGTTGCCAACTTAAGTTACATGGAATTACATAGAAGCTACAGATCGCATCAAAAGAAATTGGACATACGTTGGACACAAATTATGTAGAAACACCTACAAATGTGGCTCTTGGCCAACCAAGAAATAACATAAAATAAATTCTACAATCAAGTAACTGGTCTCTGTTTAGTGATGAGTTTACCCAAGGTTTTGTTTGCTAACAAGACAAAGCATTTGTCTGTGTGGGATGTGCTAGCTCCATATACACCAATAAAATAGTCCTTCTTTCCAATAGAAGAGGCACACAGGAGCTGGTAAAACATACAACCAATGACAGACAGGAAAAGACCTTCCAGTCCATCCAGCCTATCCCACATAAGCATCACAATATATACATTCCATACCCAACCCGAAAACCATGTGATTTCTTGGGAGAGGTGAAAAACCAGATAAAAACCCAGACCAATTTGGAAAAAATATATCCTGGAAATTCTTCTCCGACCAGCATGTCATCTCAGTTATTTTCTGACAAATGGAACATACATTTTAATTTGGACAGATAGAATGGTTGGGATATTCTGATTGCTCATTCTGAACACCAATTAAACTAGGTCTAGCTCCAAAACATGAAGCTCATTAACCCTGAGAATATCACACTTATTAACACAGAGCTAAGTAGGAGCAAGCAGAATTACAGGAAATCTATCAAAAGAAACAACAGCTTAAATGTATCCTACGTACGTTTACGTAACGCAAGGCTCAATCCCAGGTAGGTACAAGAGGTTCAACTTACTAGGTGTCTTTTGCAAATCTGAATGTCTTATGCTGTTGCTAGAATTTCACATTTATTTTACACAAGATATAAAAGCCAAACAGCGCAAGCACCATCTGTCACTTCTACAGCTGCCCTCTAATCCACAACGCACAATCCACATTCAGGATGGTCAGATGACCTTGAGGCACTCATCAACTAATTCAGCAAATTAAATCTACACAAAGGCATCAACAGATGGTGGAAGAAAGCAGCTCACAGACCTCCCTCTGCTGGAACACCTTTGCTACTGGTCTTAACCCACTCCACACAAACCAGGAAGTGACATCTCCAGTGCCAGCCAATAAAAACTAACAAGACATCTATCGAGCACCATATCACAGCCGATCATTCTGAGCACAGTAATCTCATTGGGTCAAATACAGTGCCGGATCTCAGTAACTCTTTGCTCCTTATTGCCAGCATTCTAGAGCCTCATTAACAGATTGGAACTCTGCAGGAAGGGATTACAGTCAGCGCTAAAGTAGACAGGGGAACTCAGCACTGACTGCACCTCAAAGAATGAACAACAGTGAGCAGCAAGCAGAAACAGTCACACTCTTTAAAATTAACAAAACAAGTTGCAAACTGATTGAGGCGCTGAAGATTCTACACAGAAAAGTTTGTATAACTGGAAGCCAAAACCTTCAAGTTAGGACTGTCAGCTGAACGATTGAGACAGAAAACAAACAGTTGTTAAAAAATACGTTTTTTTTTAAATGTGTTCCGGGATGTGGGCATCGCTGGCAAGACCAGCATTTATTGCCCATCCCTAATCGTCCTTGAGAAGGTGGTGGTGAGCCGCCTTCTTGAACCGCTGCAGTCTGTGTGGTGAATGTTATGTGTTATGTATTTAACCCCTCGCAACCTGTATTACAATACCACCTGAGGGCCTACCTGTTGGAGTCCCAAGGGATCCCAGCATCCCTTGGGAGCACGGCATATAAGCAGGCCACCCACGAGATACCTGCACTCTGGAGTCTTATTAAAGGAGCTAAGGTCACACTTGCTCATTGTACACAGTACTCAGTTTCATCCTTTATTATGAACTCATCAGTGAAGGCACTCCCACAGTGCTGACTTTGTCGTAGTGGTTTGGTACAACTGAGCGGCTTGCTAGGCCATCTCAGGGGGCAGTTAAGAGTCAACCACATTGCTGTGGATCTGGAGTCACATATAGGCCAGACCGGGTAAGAATGGCAGATTTCCTTCCCTGAAGTGTCAGGTTTTCTCCTTACTTTTGTACCTCACTATGTGGAAGTGTTAATTATTAAGGTTCTGATGAATTTTAATCATGAGCGAACCAATCATCCGAGGGGTAATTTTACAAACTCGCACTCCCAATGTGAAGTTTCATCCCTCACCCTCCCATATCAGGAATTCAGGTGTGGAAGTCTTTGTTTTTAAATGGGAAATCCTGTTGGCATCAAATCCCCGCACGCTCCTCCTGGTGGATGAGGCTCCACATTGGGAACACAAACTCATACAACTACTCTCTGTCCCACCTCGTGTCTAGTTTTGGACCTACTACACCTGTCTGCAGTCAGATATCACATTTAGGGCTCCCCTCTCTATCCACTGAGATTGGAGCTATAATTACAAACTCCACATGTTCAACTGTTTTGTGAACAGATAAAGTGACAGTGACTGAAATGAGGCTTGTTGAAAGGGGGGGTTATCGACAGGGAAGAGTCTTTTAATCTTATCCTGGTGGTGTGCAAACAAAGCCACACCATGACCTAATCTGCATAACTATGATATTATTTGTGCCATTATGTCATCCCATTACACCCTTTCCTCTGAGGGTGTTATAAACAGAAAGGGAGAGAAGGTGTGTGAAAGACCTTCAGAGTGGAAGCTAGATACAGAGAGAGAAAGGCAACAGGAGGGTGGGAGATATTCAGACGAGCAGAGGCAAAGGGAAGACTTACAGAAACAGAAAGAGGGAGAAACGAGTCATAGATACAGAAATACACAAGCAAAAATGAGACAGAGAAGCTGAATTTACATTTATCACTCCCAATGGTTTGTGACTCAGTGATCAAAATATGCTCAGCATATTTTGCCACGATCAGTTATGGAGGGCCCATCTGCCAAAGGTTTATTTCCACAGAGTCGCAGAACAAAAGCACTGTTAAATAAAGACACTGTCAAACCTATTTTTCAATCATTTTGGCAGTAATGAAATCCAGCTCTGTGCTATTTCACTGAGCTAACTCCCCTGCTTGTCAGAATTCTAGTTTGGAATTGAGTCATGTTTCAATGACATCATCAGGCACGAGGTTATTGGAATATGATCACTGCTCTGGGGAATGTTATCATTAAAATATGGGGAACATTTGTTTTCAAATTGTTTACTAGGTGATCTGTTTCGTAGATTGTCTGGTACATTTTACATTTTTATATTATAAATTGTCTCAGGTTGCTTTGTGACATCATTGCTAATGGTACCACCACCCAATTATTGGGACACCAATTGCATATTATCATACACAAGATATGAGATTACAGATTTGTTTTGGGATACTGTATAAGACAAATACTGGGGTGTTGATTAGATTTTTTAAATTAATTCACAGGATGTGAGCATTGCTGGGAAAGCCAGCTGTTCGTGCCCATCCCTAAGTTCCCTTGAGAAGGATGTGGTGAGCTGCCTTCTGACAAGTGAGTGGCGTGGTAGACCACTTCAGAAGGCAATTACAAGTAAATCACATTTTTGTGGGTCTGGAGTCACATATAGGCCAGACCGGGTAAGGACGGCAGATTTCCTTCCCTGAAGGACATTAGTGAACCAGATGTGTTTTTACAACAATGCATTAGTTACACGGTCACCATTACTGGGCTGGTATCAGATTTGATGCACGATCTGCCATTATGGACTACGCAAGCTCCTTGTAACGGCCTCTCCAAATCACCAGATCGAGCGTTCAGCAGCAGGAAGGACCCCCATCCAGTGCTATTTAAAGAGATCAGCAACAACCTGCAGCTGACTTACTTTTTCATTTTTACTGGCTCTCTGTAAGTTTGTGCAACTGTTTGGAGCTTTCTACAGTTATTTAAAGTTGCTGAGGTGACAGGGAGTGTTACTGCAAGTGGTGAATGCCTTGCTTCTCATTTAAAGGGTTCTGCTCACACCACTGGCTTCTAGTCACGGAGGCTCTACTTGCAGTCCCCCTCGCGCTCAAGTGTGATAGAGAGATGGAGTGGAGGCAGCAAAGAAGAGGACAAGATGCTCACAGAGGGAAGAGGAGGAGGGGCAAGGGGGCTCTCAGCAGGAGGCCTTACCCACCTCGGTTCTTTAGGGAGCAACTTCTCCCACCTGCACTTAGGCCAAGTATATTAGGAAGCTCCACTTCACCATGGAGGTGGTCACAGAACTCCGCCACCCCCTGCAAACCAGACCTCCAGCTTCGGAGCAGAGTGATGACTGCGCTGCCACTGGCCCTCAAGGTCACCGCGGCCCTCAATTTTTTCACCACCAGATCCTACCAGTCTGGAGCAGGAAACATAGCTCACATCTCCCAGTTCCGTCCATCGCTGCATCAAGGCTCTGCAATCCAGAAGAGACTTCATTGTCTTCTTTCTAAACAACAAGAAGCAGCGGGAGCGCGCTTTGCCAGGATATCGGGCTTCCCCATGGTGCATGGAGGCATCGACTGCACACACTTGGCTTTGTGGGCACCACATAACAGTTCTGAGATGTTGCATAACTGCAAAGGCTTCAGTAACTCACTTAATGTGCAGTTGTGGTGTGACCACGCCCAGCGCATCTATACCAGTCCAGTGTGTCAGTAATCTTCCAGCCTCCATGTCAAACCTGAGGCTGGATGCAGAGATAAGCACTATCCGCTCTACACCTGGCTGTTGACTCCCCTCCGCAACCCCTCCACTTGTGGCCAGCAATCATATAATGACAGCCATGCTGCCACGAGGAACCTCATCGAGCAGATCATCGGGGTGCTCAAGCAATGGTTCCGCTGCTTTGACTGCTGAGGAGGAGCCCTCCAGGAGTGGGTGTCCCATTTCGTGGTGGTCTGCTACATGCTTTACAGCTAGACCATCATGAGGGAGCAGCCTTTGCCACCACGGGTTCGTGGACCGCCTGAGGAGGAGAAGATGGAGGAGGAAGGGAGGAGGCAGGCAACAGATCCCTGTTCCAATTTTTTTTTTATTTGTTCATGAGATGAGGGCGTCACTGGCAAGGCCAGCATTTATTGCCCATCCCTAATTGCCCTTGAGAAGGTGGTGGTGAGTCCCCTTCTTGAACCGCTGCAGTCTGTGTGGTGAAGATACTCCCACAGTGCTGTTAGGGAGGGAGTTCCAGGATTTTGACCTAGCGACGATGAAGGAACAACAATATATTTCCAAGACTGGATGGTGTGTAACTTGGAGGGGAATGTGGAGGTGACGGTGATCTCATGCGCCTGCTGCCCTTGTCCGTCGAGGTGGTAGAGGTCACGGGTTTGGGAGATGCGGCCGAAGAAGCCTTGGTGAATTGCTGCAGTGCATCTTGTACATGGTACACACTGCAGCCACGATACGCCGGTGATGGAGGGAGTGAATGTTTAAGGTGGTGAATGGGCTGCCAATCAAGAGGGCTGCTTTGTCCTGGATGGTGTCGAGCATCTTGAGTGTAGTTGGAGCAGCACTAACACATCCAAGTGGAGACTATTCCATCACACTCCTGACTTGTGCCTTGCAGATGGTGGAAAGGCTTTGGGGAGTCAGGAACTGGGCTGTCCGTGAAGACCTCATCCAATGAATGAAACCCCAGATCCCTGTTGCTCACCACTTTCCCACATTACCATCACGGATCAGTATCCTCCTGGGCACAAAGCTGAAATGAGAGCCACCACGAAACAAACATTCCAAACATCATTTATAGATTTATCAAATCCAAATTAAAACAACAACAGCAACTAATCATCTTTGTGCATTCCATTAGTGTCTCGTCTTTCATGTTCCCTTTCCTACTCTAGAGCTCCTACTCAGTGTTCCCCCAGTGGCTGCAGCATAGCTGGTGGAAGGCTGCTGACTCTCAGTGGGGGAGACTGCAGATGGCCTTGCAGGATGGCCTCGACCAGCTGTGGGCCTAGAAAAGCCTGGCTGTAGACTGCACCGCCTCGGCTGCCTGGATGACAGGCAGCAGTAAGGGCACTGGTGCAGTGGCAGTGGTGAGAGTAGGAATGCTGTCATCCTGAGAGGGGACAGCAGGTTTTTGCTCCAAGGAGCCGCTGCCACTCCCCCGAGGCGGCGCCTCAGCATTCCTAGCCACCTGTTGGAGGACAGATTGCTGGAGCACTGTGAGACCCTGCAAGCCCCATTCCAACTAGTAAATCTAGCCATGATGGCAGCAGTCTGAGCTTCCACTGCAGCACCAAGACGTTGGGTCGCTTTCACCTGTGCTACAATAGAAGCTGCAACATCGCCCATCACACGCTGCATCATTGTTTGGTCCACAAGGACTCTCAGGGATTTTCCCATCACATCTATCCTGGAAATCATGGACTCCGAGTTCCGCAGAAAGCCCCATGCGTTGTTGGAGCTGGACTGCTCCATGCTCCTTGACACTGACAAGAGATTCTCTGTGGCAAGCTTGCCATTGCACCAAGCATTTCTGTGTGCATGCCCAGTACCCTGTTTCTGAAGGCCACCCTATCAAGGTCATCATCTGAGTCCTGTGCGGCAGAACTCAAGAGCGTGAACTCGCCCTCCTGGAGGCTGGCATCCGAGCTACCCTTTCCCTCTGGCCTGACTGCAGCCCACTGGTGCCCAGTGACATACTCCCGCTCTACACTGCTCATTACTAATCCTTCTTCTCCCATCTCACTTCCCCCCTCATCCCACAATCTCTTCTCACTTACAGGCTGCTGATGGTGTCTGCATATATAGCTCCCTTTCCCCTCCCCTCCCCTCACTACAAACCGACCCTTGTGCCTTTCTCCTTTCTTATTCTGCTTCACTCTCCTCCGTCACTTTGGGGACTGCCTGTGCTGGTGGGACGTCTTGGGCATCTGAAAGGAGAAAGGCACAAGGGTCGGTTTGTAGTGAGGGGAGGGGAGGGGAAAGGGAGCTATATATGCAGACACCATCAGCAGCCTGTAAGTGAGAAGAGATTGTGGGATGAGGGGGGAAGTGAGATGGGAGAAGAAGGATTAGTAATGAGCACAACATCATCATCAGCAATGCTTTCAACGTCCCCACTCACCATGGACTCTGTCACTGCCTCTCCAAGAATCTCCAGCACTGCATCCCCCAGCACTGTGTCCTCCAGCGTACTTCACTTTCACCCGTCTGCTGCCGCTCCCGGCGGTTATGAGCAACCTTTGCCTATAAGAGAAAGGGAAGTGTGTCAGTGAGTGTGGCGCAATGTGTTTGGGTGATGTGCCTGCCATGGTTGAATAGCTAGCAGTGTGTGCAAGCTGTGTGAGATGTGGGTACGAGGCTTGTAAGTGTGTGAGAGTGAAGAGAAGCTATGATTGTGAGGTATGACGTGTGTTTGCTAGAGATTGCTGGTAGATGAGTGATGGGAGTGTGGTGCATTGAGCAGCGTGTGAAGCTTGTGGTGAAGATGGTGGGATAAGGCATCCGAAGATGCATTCGCTCACTTTGACCACTCATGTGGGGTCATTGAACTTTTGCGGACCTAGATCCAGGTCCTGGGGCCAAGACACATCGTACTGACGGCTTCAGCGATCTCCTCCCACAGCCTTCTGCTGTTCTGCCTCCTGCGGGTAGAGGACCTGACCTTTGAACCCCCAGGACCAAGGCCTCCAGTGTTGAGTCAGAAAATCTTCTCGACTTTACTCTTGGCCGTTGTGCCATGGCTTTCTCCACAATGACAATGAGGTGCTTGTGCAACAATGCACCTTCCCTTTAAGTAATGTAGAGAGCCTTGGCCAGACTTTATTGGCCAGTAGACTGCACCCGATATTGGCCCACCTGTTGAGTGTGGTGCAATGTGTTTGGATGATGTGCCTGTCATGGTTGAATAGCTGGCAGTGTGTATGAGGCTTGTATGTGTGTAAAGCGCTGAGCCAATCAGCAGCACATTCAGCGCTATAATCATTATAATGAGCAGTCAGCACGAATTTTGCACCACTTTGAATGGGCGTGGGCAGCGCAAAGCGTGAATGGGCATGGGCTCGTTTTCAGACTGTTATGTATGTAAACATATAAATACCATGTCTAACCACCAGCGGGCTTATCCCCTGGAGTCCCAAGGGATCCCACAATCCCTTGGGAGCACCTGTATATAAGGAGGCCTCACAGGCTGGAGAGTCACTCTGAGATCTGAAATAAAGGACTATGGTCACACCTTACTTTAAGCTTGCAGTATCTAGTCTGACTCTTTATTCAAGACTTAACAACTGGCGACGAGATACAAATGATGAACCCCACCGCAACAATGCAGAAAACAGTGGGCATCCTGGAGAAATTTTCGGAGGGAGATGATTGGGAAACCTTCATGGAGTGACTCGACCAATACTTCGTGGTCAACGAGCTGGAAGGAGAAGCTGCCAAACGAAGGGCGATCCTCCTCACTGTTTGCGGGGCACCAACGTATGGCCTCATGAAAAATCTGCTCGCTCCAGCAAAACCCACAGACAAGTCGTACAATGAGTTGTGCACACTGGTCCGGGAGCATCTAAACCCAAAGGAAAGCGTTCTGATGGCGAGGTATCGGTTCTACACATACAAGAGGTCTGAAGGCCAGGAAGTGGCGAGCTACATCGCCGAGCTAAGGCACCTTGCAGGACATTGCGAATTTGAAGGACACTTGGAGCACATGCTCAGGGATTTCTTTGTACTTGGCATTGGCCATGAAGTAATACTTCACAAATTTTTGACTGTAGAGACCCCAACCTTGAGTAAAGCCATCGCGATAGCCCAGGCGTTTATCGCCACCAGTGACAATAACAAACAAATTTTTCAGCACACGAGTGCAAGTACTGTGAACAAAGTAACGTTGTTTTCAAATCGAAATGTACAGGGCAGGACTTACACGCCTGCAGCTGCATGTCCGCAGATGACTCAGTGTCCGCCATCAAGGGTGGTGAATACAAGGCCATTAACATCTTGCTGGCGCTGCGGGGGTGATCATCGATTCCATTAATGCAACTTCAAAGGATACATTTGCAAGGGCTGTGGAACAATGGGACACCTCCAACGAATGTGCAGGCGAGCTGCTAAGCCTGTTAAACCTGCAAACCACCATGTTGCAGAGGGGGATCACGACGAACCAGAGCCTCAGACCGAGGAGGCAGAAGTATATGGGGTGCACATATTTACCACAAAGTGTCCCCCGATAATGCTGAAGGTTGAATTAAATGGACTCCCGGTGTCCATGGAGCTGGACACGGGCGCAAGCCAGTCCATAATGAGCAAAAAGACTTTCGATAAATTGTGGTGCAGCAAGGCCTCAAGGCCAGTCCTGACTCCCATTCATACTAAACAGAACGTACATAAAGGAACTGATTCCCGTAATCAGCAGTGCTACCATAAAGGTCTCCTGCGATGGAGCGGTGCACAAGTTACCACTCTGGGTGGTATCGGGCAATGGGCCCATGCTGCTCGGCAGGAGCTGGCTGGGAAAGATACGCTGGAACTGGGACAACGTCCGAGCGCTTTCGTCCGTCGACGACACCTCATGTGCCCAGGTCCTAAACAAGTTCCCCTCGCTGTTGAAACCAGGCATCGGGAAGTTCCAAGGAGCAAAAGTGCAGATCCACTTGATTCCGGGGGTGCGACCCATCCATCACAAGGTGAGAGCGGTACCTTACATGATGAGAGAGAGGGTGGAGATCGAGCTGGACAGGCTGCAACGAGAGGGCATCATTTCGCCGATCGAATTCAATGAGTGGGCCAGTCCGATTGTTCCAGTCCTCAAGGGAGACGGCACCATCAGAATCTGTGGTGATTACAAAGTAACTATCAATCGTTTCTCACTGCAGGATCAATACCCGCTACCAAAGGCAACGACCTCTTTGCGACGCTGGCGGGAGGGAAAACGTTCACGAAGCTGGACTTGACCTCGGCCTACATGACGCAGGAGCTGGAGGAATCATCGAAAGGCCTCACCTGTATCGACACGTACAAAGGTCTCTTCATTTACAACAGATGCCCGTTTGGGATTTGATCAGCCGTGGCGATATTCCAGAGGAACAAGGAAAGCTTGCTGAAGTCGGTCCCGCGCACCGTGGTCTTTCAGGACGACATCTTGGTTACAGGTCGGGACACCGTCGAGCACCTACAGAACCTGGAGGAGGTTCTTAGTCGGCTCAATCGTATGGGGCTCAGGCTAAAATGCTCAAAGTGCATTATCCTGGCGCCTGAAGTGGAGTTCCTGGGGAGAAAAATCGTGGCGGACGGCATCAAGCCCACCGATTCGAAGACGGAGGCAAATAAGAACGCACCGAGACCACAGAACGTGACGGAGCTGCAGTCGTTTCTAGGACTGCTAAACTATTTTGGTAACTTCTTACTGCGTAAAGGAGATGAATGGGTATGGGGTAAAAGCCAAGAAAATGCCTTTGAGAAAGCTAGGAAGCTGTTATGTTCAAACAAATTGCTTGTGTTGTACGATCCATGTAAGCGTTTGGTACGTGCATGTGATGCGTCGTCGTACGGGGTTGGGTATGTATTGCAACAAGCTAATGAATTTGGGAAATTGCAACCGGTTGCTTATGCATCCAGAAGTCTGTCTAAGGCCGAGAGGGCCTACAGTATGATCGAAAAAGAAGCGTTAGCGTGTATTTACGGGGTAAAGAAAATGCATCAATATCTGTTCGGGCTCAAATTTGAATTGGAAACTGACCATAAGCCGCTCATATCCCTCTTTTCTGAAAATAAGGGGATAAATACGAATGCATTGGCCTGCATCCAGAGATGTGCGCTCTCGTTGTCCGCGTACAACTACGCCATCCGACACAGGCCAGGCACAGAAAACTGTGCCGATGCTCTCAGTAGGCTGCCATTGCCCACCACGGGTGGAGATGGCACAGCCCACAGATTTAGTCATGGTAATGGAAGTATTCGAGAGTGAGCAATCACCTGTTACCGCCCGACAGATTAGAACCTGGACAAGCCAGGACCCCTTACTGTCCTTAGTAAAAAACTGTGTGCTCCACGGGAGTTGGTCTAGTGTCCCGTTAGAGATGGGAAGAAATAAAGCCGTACCAGCGGCGCAAAGATGAAATGTCCATACAGGCAGACTGCCTCCTATGGGGTAATCGGGTAGTGGTGCCAAAAAAAGGCAGGACACTTTCATCAGTGACCTCCACAGCACTCACCCAGGCATCGTAATGATGAAAGCGATAGCCAGATCCCACGTGTGGTGGCCCGGTATCAGTGCAGACTTAGAGTCCTGCATGCACAAATGTAATACATGTTCACAGTTAAGCAATGCACCCAGGGAGGCGCCGCTAAGTTTATGGTCCTGGCCCTCCAAACTGTGGTCCAGGGTCCATGTCGACTATGCAGGCCCATTCTTGGGAAAAATGTTCTTAGTGGTTGTAGATGCATACTCCAAATGGATTGAATGTGTGATAATGTCGGCAAGCATGTCCGCTGCTGCCATTGAAAGCCTACAGGCCATGTTTGCCATGCATGGCCTGCCTGATGTCCTTGTAAGCGACAATGGGCCGTGCTTTACCAGTGCCAAGTTCAAGGAGTTCATGACCTGCAATAGGATCAAACATGTCACATCTGCCCCGTTTAAACCAGCGTCCAACGGTCAGGCAGAACAAGCAGTTCAAATAATCAAGCAGAGCTTGAAAAGGGTAATTGAAAGCTCACTGCAGACTCGCTTATCCCGAGGCCTGCTTTGTTACCGCACAAGACCCCACTTGCTCACTGGGGTCCCTCCCACTGAACTGTTCATGAAAAGGACACTTAAGACAAGGCTCTCGTTAGTACACCCTGATCGACACGAACAGGTAGAGAGCGGCTTCAACAGAATACATATCATGATTGAGCAAATGTGTCACGCGAAATTGAGATAAATGATCCTGTATTTGTGTTGAACTATGGACAAGGTCCCAAGTGGCTTCCTGGCACTGTTTTGGCCAAAGAGGGGAGTAGGGTGTTTGTGGTCAAACTCTCAAATGGACTCACCTGCAGGAAACACTTGGACCAATCCAAACTCAGATTTACGGACTATCCAGAACAACCCAGAATAGACTCCACCTTTTTCGACCCTCCAACACACACACAAGTGGCAACCGACCCAGCGGTTGACCACGAAGCAGAACCCATCACCCGCAGCAGCCCAGCAGGACTCACCACCCCCAGCAGCCCAGCAAGGGCCCAACAAATGACTCACCAAAACCAGCATTTGCACCGAGACGATCAACCAGGGAAAGGAAGGCCCCAGATCGACTTACATTGTAAATAGTTACACTTTCGACTTTGAGGGGGGAATGTTGTTATGTATGTAAACCTGTAAATATCATGTCTAATCACCAGAGGGCTTATCCCCTGGAGTCCCAATGGATAAGGTCTCACAGGCTGGAGAGGCACTCTGAGATCTGTGGTAAAGGACTACGGTCACACCTTACCTTGAGCTTGCAGTATCTAGTCTGATTTATTTATTCAAGACTTAACACAGACCTTAACCAATTTCTAGGCCTTTGGGTTTTATGAGCAGGGGCTGAGAATACGAGATTAAAGAAATAATGGCAAATTTTATACAGAGGGTTAAAGAGAACAGATTCCATCATTAGGCCCACAACCAAGTTCACTCTGTGCCTTGGTGAGTTAAGACAGTGTGTAGCTGAATTATAGACCAGAGAGGTCCCAGGTTTGATCTCTGGTCTCTGCTGAGTGAATTGATCTGTGCAATTGACCCCCCTATCCAGTGTGACACATGAAGAATGGCCAGGGGTGAGGGAGCAGAACTGTATCCTAGCAGGAGTCAGCACCTTCGGGAAGGAAGATAATTGGCAGAAAGAGAAGGAATACTTTATATTGTATATAGCCATAACCAATAGTGTACAAGAGGTGGGTCAGCCAAGTACATGCCAATACCCAGACCAACTCCCTATCACAGTGGATACCGAAGTACATACAATCTGATCAAACAATTTTAGGAAACTGCTGCTTTGATACCAAACCATTTTATTAATCAAGTATCAGCTTGGCTCAGTGGAATAGCACTCTTGCCTCTGAGTTAGTGGGTCCTGGGTTCGAGTCCAGTCCAGGAACTTTAGCACATAATCTAGTACTGACACTGAGGTGACTATTATAGTGTTAGAGATGCACAGGGCTATTTTGACTAAAGGGTGAAAACAGGCGCTAATTAGGTGCTGTGCTAATAAGACTAGCCTGTTTGAAATTCTGGTTTTAGCACACAGTTTTGATGCTAATTGCTGATAATTTGAATTTGCCGGAGCTGCTAAAACAGACACCTGCAGGTTTCGCACTCGCGCTGATTAGACGCAATATAATCCTGCACCCATTTCCACTGGAGGTGTGGAGAGCTCTGGCTGCCACACAGCGGCACATTGCAGGATGGCTCTGGGACTGAGGGTGAGGTGCACAGGTTCTCAGACATGGCACTGGAGGTCCTGGTGGAGGAGGTCCAGAGGAGGAGGGAGGTCCTCTACCCGCGGGGGGGGGGTGGAGGAGCCCACCTCGCCCTCCTTTCCCTCTCCTGCAGCAGCTGGTGCTGCTCTGCCTCATGTCCTCCTCCCATTCCTTGTCCAGACCTAGGGGGACCCCAAGCAAGATGCCCAAGACCAAGCACTCCCTTTCTCCTGGTGACTCCTATGAGGTGGACAACCTTTCCTACCGTTAGCTTCAACTCCTTTACCAAGATGGCATCTTGGGCTAAATGCGGACTAAACTGGCATTGCAGGTTAAGGCCCCATCTTGGCCACTTCGTAAGCTCTTTAGCGCCTAAAGTACCCACAAAAATTGCCCCCGCTATCTCTTGGATGAGAGCTTAAACTCGGATCCCATCTCTCTTTTCAAGTGGATGTAAAAGATCCCATGGAAAGTATTCGAGGAAGAGCAGGAAGGTCACCAGGTATCCCGGGAAACGTTTATGCATTAATCTACACCACCAAAACCAAATTAACTGGTCAGTGATCTCAATGCTGTTTGTGGGACCCTGCTGTGCACCATTTGACAATCACATCTGCCTCCAAAACAGCAGTGACTCCCCTTCAAAACGATTTCATTGACTGTGAAGTGCTTTTGGATGTCCCCGCATGGTGCTGTAGAAATTGAAGTTCACAGAATCATTGGGAGGAATTTAAGCTAACGCGCCGGTCCGGAAACCCATGGGATTGGGAGTTCGTTGGTTTTACACTCGACCTGTATTACTGGAGTAAAAATCAGTTTTCTGATGGATTGTTTAGATTAAAAGTGGCCCCTGAATCTTACAGCACAGAAGGAGGCCATTCAGCCCATCTTTCTTTGATTTTGAGCACAGAGCTGGGAGAACACAATCGGAGTGGATCGCAAACAGAGTGGAAGAATTTGGAGAGAACAGGAATCGGTGGGGATGAGAAATTCATTAGTAGGTGTAAGGTAAGTTGGGTAATTAATCATCAGACTGGAATTTGACATTAAAAAAACTGCATGGGCCGTGGCAGTTAGCAGTTAACAGCTATCAGCTGTAAATGTTTGCTTGATTAGGTGGTAAAAGCTGTGAGCTAGAAGCTAATGGGCAGGTCGGAAAGCCTCCGCATGGACCTAGCCAAGGTGGCCATCAACAGGTCTGAGCAGCGGGCGGTCATTCAGCCCCACTGCCTCCTCTCTTCCACGGTTATATTCTCACCCTGGAGATGGAACACGCGGTGTCCACCGGCATGCTCAAGGCCTTCCATGACCGGTGGGCACCAGAGGGACTGGAGTGCATCATTACAACAGGGAACAGAACTTAAATTTCATTTGTTAAGGTTCCTTTTAAAGTTTTTTTGTTAATTTGCAGGTTTTGCTGGTTGTGTCCCTTTAACAAGGGGGCGCATGTTTGAATTCAATTTGCAAATTGTATTTAAAAGAGTTGTGAGCTAGAAGCTGATTAAGCAGTCATAACTTGTTTGACTCTCAAAAGATATATATTGGCCACTAGTTTTCAAAAGTACGGAGCTTGGAGACAGAGCTCGGAGAACGCAATCGGAGTGGGCCGCAAGCACAGTGGAAGAATTTGGCAAGAGCAGGAATCAGTGGAGAGGAGGAAAGCGGTTTAGACGTCTGACTGAGAAGGAGTCGAGCCACAGAATCAAAGTTAATAGGCACGAGAGAAGATCTGTGGGAGAGCGAGAGGAGCGGCTGCAGACAAAGGTAAGACCGAGAGCCCAGAGGGCGCGCGAGTGTCAGGGAGCGAAGTGCAAAACCTACAGTGACTTCAGCACAAGGGAAGGAGCTGAATGGTGAGTAGCTGGTGGTTGGTTTTTTTTAAGTCTTGAGTTTATTTCTGTTAAGTTAGTTAATAGTCTATTAAGTAGAGGCATGGTAGGGCACCTAAGTCTCATGGAATGCACATCTTGTGTCATGTGGTAACTCTCGGACGCTTCTCGTGTCTTGGACAACCACATGTACAGGAAGAGTCGTCAGTTGGAGGAGCTCAAGCTCCAGGTTTCAGAGCGTGAGCAGCAGCTGGCATCACTGCGGTGCCTCCATGAAGCTGAGAATTATGTGGCTAACACGTTTCAGGAGGTGGTCACCCTGCAGCATAAGAATATGGAGGCAGAGAGGGAATGGGTGACCGTCAGACAGGCAAAGAAGACCAGGCAGGTAGGGCAGGAGTTGCATCTCACTCTCTAACCAGTCTCAGTACTGAATACTGGTGAGGACAATGGTTTCTCTGGGGTGGGGAGTACAACCGGCACCACGGGTGACTCAGCTGTATGGGACGGGGGCGGGGGCGAAGATCGGGAAAGCAATAATGATAGGAGATTCAATAGTCAGGGGAACAGAAAGGTGTTTTTGCGGTCGCAGGCGTGATTCCAGGATGGTATGTTGTTACCTCCCTGGTGCCAGGGTCAAGGATGTCACTAAGCGGCTGCAGGACATTCTGAGGAGGGAATGTGAACAGCCAGAGGTCGTGGTCTATATCGGTATTAGTGATGTAGGTAGAAAGAGGAATGAGATCCTGCAGGTGGATTTTAGGGAGCTAGGAAAGAGTTTAAAAAGCAGGACCTCAAAGTTAGTGATCTCCGGATTACTCCCGGTGCCATGAGGCAGTGAGTACAGAAATAGAAGGATAGAGAAGGTGAATGTGTAGCTGGAGAGATGGTGCATGAGCAAGTGCTTTAGATTCCTGGGACATTAGGACCGGTTCTGGGGGAGGTGAGACTTGTACAAGCTGGACGGGTTGCACCTCAACAGAGCCGACACTAGTGTCTTCATGTGGGGGGGTTGCTAGTGCTGTTGGGGAGGGTGTAAACTAATTTGGCAAGGGGACGGGCACCAGGATGTAGCATTAGAAAGGAGGACAAAGATTGGGAAGGACAGATAGCACTAGAGTAATACACAGTATTGCATTAGGTGGGGTCAGACTAAGAGAGAGACAAGAAGGTCTAAGATAGATTTACAGTGCATGTGTGTAAACGCACGAAGCGTGGTAAATAAGGTTGGTGAGCTGCACGTGAAAATAGACACATGGGAATGTGATGTCGTGGCGATAACGGAGACATGGTTCAAAAAAGGGCAGGATCGGGTATTAAATATTCCTGGATATAAGGTGTTCAGGAAAGAAAGGATGTGGGGCGGTAGTATTGATTGAGGAGAATGTTACATAGAAACATAGAAAATAGGTGCAGGAGTAGCCAGTGCTGGAGGGAGAGAATGTCCTGGAGGGGTCAAAGACAGAATCTATTTGGTTAAAATTAAGAAATAATACAGGTGCCATTACACTGCTAGGTGTAATCTATAGGCCACTAACTAATGCAAAGGATATAGAGGAGCAAATTGGCAGGGAAATTACTGAGAGGTACGAGAATTATAGAGTAATGATAATGGGGGACTTCAACTATCCTAATATAAACTGGGATAGTAATAGTGAAAAGGGCAGAGAGTGGGCAGAATTTCTGAAGTGTGTTCAGGAGAACTTGCTTGCTCAGTATGGTTCCGGCTCAATGAGGAAGGAGGCATTGCTGGATCTGCTTCTGGGGAATGAGATGGGTCAAGTGGAGCAAGAGTCAGTTTGGGAACATTTAGGGAACAGTGATCATAGTATCATAAGGTTTAGATTAGATATGGAAAAGGACAGGGAGCAATCTAGAGTAAAAATACTTAATTGGAGGAAGGCCAATTTCAGTGTGTTGAGAATGGATCTGGCCCGGGTAAATTGGAATCCAAGATTGGCAGGCAAAACTGTAATTGAACAATGGGCTGCCCTTAAGGAGGAGATGTTTTGGGTACAGTCAAGGTACAGTCCCACAAGAGGGAAAGATGGGGCAATCCAAGCCAAAGCTCCTGAATGATGAAAGAGACAGAGTAAGATGAAGCATAAAAAGGGGGCCGATGTCAGATTGAGAATATAAGTGAGAACCAAGCTGAATATAGAAAGTTCAGAGGGGAAGTGAAAAAGGAAATAAGAGAGACAAAGAGAGAATATAATAGATTGGCAGCTAACATAAAATGGAATCAAAAAATCTTCCAAAGACATATAAATAGTAAACGGGTAGTA
This sequence comes from Pristiophorus japonicus, assembly GCF_044704955.1. Taxonomy (NCBI): domain Eukaryota; kingdom Metazoa; phylum Chordata; class Chondrichthyes; family Pristiophoridae; genus Pristiophorus; species Pristiophorus japonicus. The sequence continues at coordinate 44,828,066 of NC_091992.1, read as the reverse complement.
AGAGGGTGGGGCTGATTAGGGACCAAAAATGGAGCCCTATGCTTGGAGGCAGAGGGCATTGCTGAGGTACTAAATAAGTCTTTACCAAGGAAGAAGATGCTGCCAAAGTCATAGTGAAAGAGGAGGTAGTGGAGATACTGGTTGGGATAAAAATTGATAAGGAGGAGGTACTAGAAAGGCTGGCTGTACTTAAAGTAGATAAGTCACCAGGACCACATGGGATGCATCCTAGGATGCTGAGGGAAGTAAAGGTGGAAATTGCAGCAGTACTGGCCATAATCTTCCAATCCTCCTCAGACACAGGGATGGTGCCAGAGGACTGGAGAATTGCAATTTCTACACCCTTGTTCAAACAAGGGTGTAAGGATAAACCCAGCAACTACAAAAGCCAGTCAGTTTAACCTCGGTAGTGTGGAAGCTTTTAGGAACAATAATCTGGGACAAAATTAACTGTCACTTATACAAGTGTGGATTAGATAAGGAAAGCCAGCACAGATTTGTTAAAGTCAAATTGTGTTTAACTAACTTGATTGAGTTTTTTGATGAGGTAACAGAGAGGTTTGATGAGGGTAATTCGGTTGATCTGGTGTACATGGACTTCCAAAAGGCCTTTGAGAACGTGCCACATAATAGGCTTTCCAGCAAAGTTGAACCCGATGGAATAAAAGGGACAGTGGCAGCATGGATATGAAATTGGCTACGTGACAGGAAACAGACAGTAGTGGTGAACGGTTGTTTTTCAGACTGGAGGAAGGTACACAGTGGTGTTCCCCAGGGGTTGGAACTAGGACCACTGCTTTTCTTCATATATAATAATGACTTGGATGTGGGTGTACAGGGAACAATTTCAAAATTTTCAGATTGACACAAAACTTGAAAGTATAGTGAACGGTGAGGAGGATAGTGATAGACTTCAGGAGGACATAGACAGGCTGGTGGAATGGGTGGACATGTGGCAGATTAAATTTAACCAAGAAAGTGCAAAGTGATGCATTTTGGTAGGAAAAACGAGAAGAGGCAATATAAACTAAAGGGTACAATTCTAAAGGGGGTGCATGAACAGAGAGACCTAGGGGTATATGTGCACAAATCATTGAAGGTGGCAGGGCAGGATGAGAAAGCGGTTAAAAAAGCATAAGGGATTCCTGGGTTTTATAAATAGAGGCATAGAGTACAAAAGCAAGGAAGTTATGATGAACCTTTATAAAACACTGGTTCAACTGGAGTATTGTGTCCAATTCTGGGCACCACACTTTAGGAAGGATGTGAGGGCCTTAGAGAAGGTGCAGAAAAGATTTACCAGAATGTTTTCAGGGATAAGGGATAGATTGGAGAAGCTGGGGTTGTTCTTAGAGCAGAGAAGTTGAGAGGAGATTTGATAGAGGTGTTCGCTAAACAGAGTAGATAGAGAGAAACTGTTCCCATTGGCGGAAGGGTTGAGAACCAGAGGTCACAGATTTAAGGTGATTGGCAGAAGAACCAAAGGCGACATGAGGAAAAACTTTTTTATGCAGCGAGTGGTTAGGATTTGGAATGCACTGCCTGAGAGGGCGGTGGAGGCAGACTCAATCCTTGCTTTCAAAGGGGAATTGGATAAGTACCTGAAGGAATAAAACATTGCAGGGCTACTGGAAAGGTTGGGCAGTGGGACTGGTTGAAGTGCTCTTGCCAGCACGGGTTCAACGGGCCGAATGGCCTCCTCCTGTGCTGTAACCAATCTCTGATTCTTTGATTGGAGCTTTGGTTTCCATGGTGGCAGCTGCTTATGACAAAGATGAATAGTCAGTTAAGGAGCTTGAGCGCTTACCTCGCAGTCTGGGCCATCCGAGCACCGCGATCAGGTGGTGGTGGTTCCCAAAGTCAGTTGCGATCGGAGGTTGGAGCGGAGCGGCGAGCCGGCAAAGAGAAAGGGAGAGAAGGGGAGAGCTGTAAATAGCGGCCGGGGGCTGGCAGTCAGTCAGTGTGAAAGTGTCCCGGGACTTACCCATGCTCAGCAGCGCCTTCTGCAGCGCTTCATCGGTCGTCATCAGCGGGGCTCGGCTCCTCGCAGCCGGGCTGCGGTCTCTGGGCTGCGGGTGTCTCGGCTCGCCCTCTCTCTGTCTCTGTGTCTGTGCTCCGAGCGCCTGTCTGATAACTGACCTTTCCTCAGCAACACCCGGCCCCCATCACAAAGGGCGCGGGCACCTCCCGCACACGCCACAATGTAGCCCAGGGACCGCTGGCCGTCTGACCCTCTCCAACAGGTGGATCAGAGGGGCAGGACCCCCCCCCCCCCCTGTCTGGGGCAGGACCCCCCTGTCTGGGGATAGACTCCCCCTCCCCCCTGTCTGCAGCAGGACTCCCACACCCTCCCCCTGTCTGGGGCAGGACTCCCCCCTGTCTGGGAATAGTCTCCCCCACCCCCCCCCCCACTGTCTGCAGCAGGACTCCCCCCTGTCTGGGGATAGACTCCCCCTCCCCCCTGTCTGCAGCAGGACTCCCACACCTTCCCCCCCACCCCGGCCTGGGGCAGGACTCCCTCCTGTCTGGGAATAGACTCCTCCCTGTCTGCAGCAGAACTCCTTCCCCTAGCTGCAGCAGGACTCCTCCCCCTGTCTGGGGCAGGACTCCCTCCTGTCTGGTGATTGACTCCCTCCCCCCTCCCCCCTCTGGGGATAGACGCACCCCCTCCCCACCCGCCCCCGTCTGGGGATACCCCACACTGGAAGGTCAGGACAGCTCTGACATTACCAGAGGTGATCAAATAGAAGCGTAGCTGCAAATGAATAGCATGGGTTTAATGCTTACAACTGCGGTACCTGTGATACTTGAATGGGCGGTGGTCTTCCCCAAAATGTGTAGGGCAACCAATGATGTCACATTTAAAGAGGCACTGTCTTCACGGGAAAATGCTTGTCAGCTTCTGCTTGTGTGGAGAGGGAGTGATTTTTTGTTACCAGCTCCCTTGCAGAAGGCATGGCCGTAGATGTACACAGTGCAGGAGAACGAGTGTTCTTCAGAAGACAGAGGGTGCAGTACTAAGCATTGGTCAGGAAGGACCTGCAAATGTTGGTGTTGATGAACGGCCAACTGGTACAGGGCAGAAGCCCAGCATGCTAAATGCATCTGTTGTGTTGAATGGGAGTACTGGCCTTAGCAGCCCTACATTGAAATGGAGACTTAGTACAGCAGCAACACATCTCCTTGGATGTACTGGTTTACATTGGACGGTAACCAGTGTGCTGCTAAGGAGTCTAATACTCAAGATATCTGATAGCATCTTTACATGAGTGATGTCATGGAGCACCATCGTAGTGTGCAGTCGAGTACATGTCAACCTGTGGTATCTCCTGTGAAAGCCTAATTTACGCAGATCCTAAGCAAAGTATGAACATCTCTCATTTAGAAAGACACGGATTAATCAAGGACAGTCAGCATGGATTTGTTAAGGGAAGGTCGTGTCTGACTAACGATTGAATTTTTTGAGGAGGTAACAAGGAGGGTCGATGAGGGTAGTGTGTTTAATGTGATGAATATGGATTTTAGCAAGGCTTTTGATGAGGTCCCACATAGCAGACTGGTCAAGAAAGTAAAAGCCCATGGGATCCAGCGCAAAGTGGCAAGTTGGATCCAAAATTGGCTCAGAGGCAGGAAGCAAAGGGTAATGGTTGATGGGTGTTTTTGTGACTGGAAGGATGTTTCCAATGGGGTTCCGCAGGGCTCAGTACTAGGTCCTTTGCTTTTTGTGGTATATATCAATGATTTGGACTTGAATGTAGGGGGCATGATTAAAAAGTTTGCAGATGATACAAAAATTGGCCGTGTGGTTGATAATGAAGAAGAAAGCTGTAGACTGCAGGAAGATATCAACGAACTGATCAGGTGGGCAGAACAGTGGCAAATGGAATTCAAACTGGAGAAGTGTGAGGTAATGCATTTGGGGAGGGTTAACAAAGCTAGACAATAAATGGTAGGACACTGAGAAGTGTAGAGGAACAAAGGGACCTTGGAGTACATGCCCACAGGTCCCTGAAGGTAGCAGGCCAGGTGGTGCAGTTCTGGTCACCACATTACAGGAAAGATGTGATTGCACTGGAGAGGGTACAGGAAATTTATGAGGATGTTAACTGGACTGGAGAAGTTTAGCTATGAGGAAAGATTGGATAGGCTGGGTTGTTTTCTTTGGAACAGAGGAGGCTGAGGGGAGACCTTATTGAGATGTATAAAATTATGAGGGGTCTAGATATAGTGGATAGAAAGGACCTATTTCCCCTACCAGAGGGGTCAACAACCAGGGGGCATAGATTTAAAGTAATTGGTAGGAGTTTAGAGGGCATTTGAGGGGAAATGTTTTCACCCTGAGGGTGGTGGGGGTCTGGAACTCATTGCCTGAAAGCCTCATATTTAAAAAGTATTTAGATGTGCACTTAAAGTGCCGTAAACTACAGGGCTACGGACCAAGAGCTGGAGAGTGGGATTAGGCTGGATAGCTCTTTGTCAGTTGGCACGGACACGATGGGCTGAAATGGCCTCTGTTATGTATTTAACCCTTTGTAACCTGCATGACACCTGACCACCAGAGGGCCTACCTGGGAGTCCCAAGGGATCCCAGCATCCCTTGGGAGCACAGTATATAAGCAGGCCTCCCACGAGGTACCGGCACTCTGGAGTCTTATTAAAGGAGCTAAGGTCACACTTGCTCACTGTACACAGTACTCAGTTTCATCCTTGATTATAAGTGTACCAGCCTCCTTTGGTGCTGTAAATTTCTATGATTCTATGAATGTTCCTGTTGTGTATCTGTAAAGCATGCACTCCCATGTTCCGCAACCAGGGAGCTCATCCCCTGAAGTCCCAAGGGATCCCAGCATCCCTTGGGAGCACTGTATATAAGCCGGCCCCTAAGGACTGTTCCTCACTCTGGACTGTCTTATTAAAGACTGAGGTCACTGTTACTTTAACCTCCCTGTGTGCAGCCTCATCTGTGTTAGGAACACAATAACTGGCGATGAGAATACGAATCCAACGCAAAGATGCGGCAAACTGTGGGCATCCTGGAGAAGTTCTCGGAGGGTGAGCACTGGGATGCCTATGTCGAACGGCTAGACCAGTACTTTGTAGTCAACGAGCTGGACGGAGAAGGAAGCGCTGCAAAGAGAGCGATCCTCCTCACAGTCTGCGGGGCACCGACCTACAGCCTCATGAAGAATCTTCTGGCTCCGGTGAAACCCACAGATAAGTCGTATGAGGAGCTGTTTACACTGGTTCAGGAGCATCTTAACCCGAGGGAGAGGGTGTTGATGGCGAGGTATCGGTTTACAGCGATACCTCGCCATCAGCGATCTGAAGGTCAGGAAGTGGCGAGCTACGTCGCCGAGCTAAGGCGACTTGCAGGACAATGTGAGTTTGATGGCTACCTGGAGCAAATGCTCAGAGACTTTTTTGTACTGGGCATTGGCTACGAGACCATCCTAAGAAAACCTTTGACTGTAGAGACACCGACCCTCAGTGAGGCCATTGCGATAGCACAGGCGTTTATGTCCACCAGTAATAACACCAAACAAATCTCTCAGCACACAAGTGCTAGCAATGTTCATAAATTAACTGGAACCGTGTTTGCGAGCAGAAATGTACAGGGCAGAACCTACGAGTCTCAGGCTTCAGGTGACCCAGATGACTCAGAGTCCCCAACAAAGGATGAATGCAAGGCAATTCACACCTTGTTGGCGTTGCGGAGGCTTCCATTCAACCTATTCATGCCGCTTCAAAGGGTATGCTTACAAGAGCTGTGGAACAATGGGGCACCTCAACGAGCTTGCAAACGAGCTGCAAGCTCTGCAAAACCTGCAGAGGAAGATCCGTCCATGGTGGATCAAAGCAATTTGGAGCCTCAGAGAGGAGGCAGATGCTGAAGTACACGGGGTGCACACATTTTCGACGAAATGTCCACCTACAATGCTAAATGTAAAATTGAATGGCTTACCCGTAGCCATGGAACTGAACACTGGCGCTAGCCAATCCATCATGAGTAAAAAGATGTTTGAGAGACTGTGGTGCAACAAGGCATTCAGGCCAGCCCTGAGCCCCATCCACACGAAACTGAGAACGTACACCAAAGAGCTTATCATTGTTCTGGGCAGTGCCATGGTCAAGGTCACCCACGAGGACATGGTGCATGAACTGCCAATCTGGATTGTCCCGGGCGATGGGCCCACACTGCTTGGAAGGAGCTGGCTGGGCAAAATCCGCTGGAACTGGGATGATATCCGAGCACTATCACATGTCGATGAGGCTTCATGTACCCAGGTTCTTAACAAATTTCCTTCCCTTTTTGAGCCAGGCATTGGAAACTTTTCTGGGGTGAAGGTGTGGATCCACTTGGTCCCAGAGGCATGACCCATTCAGCACAAGGCGCGAGCGGTACCTCACATGATGAGGGAGAGAGTGGAAATCGAGCTGGACAGGCTGCAACGCGAGGGCATCATCTCCCCAGTGGAATTCAGTGAGTGGGCCAGCCCGATTGTTCCAGTACTCAAAAGTGATGGCACGGTCAGGATTTGCGGCGATTATAAAGTAACTATTAATCGTTTCTCGCTACAGGACAAATACCCGCTACCTAAGGCAGACAACCTATTTGCGATGCTGGCAGGAGGCAAGACGTTCACCAAGTTTGACTTGACTTCGGCCTACATGATGCATTAGCTGGAGAAGTGTTCGAAGGGCCTCACCTGCATCAACACGCACAAGGGACTGTTCATCTACAACAGATGCCCGTTTGGAATTCAATCGGCTGCAGCGATCTTCCAGAGAAACATGGAGAGCCTACTCAAGTCGGTACCACACACGGTGGTCTTTCAGGACGACATATTGGTCACAGGTCGGGACACCGTCGAGCACCTACAAAACCTGGAGAAGGTCCTCCAGCGACAGTATCGCGTAGGGCTGTGGCTGAAGAGGTCAAAATGTGTCTTCATGGCAACAGAAGTGGAATTTTTGGGGAGAAAGATCGCAGCGGATGGCATTCGGCACACAGACGCCAAGACAGAGGCTATCAGGAACGCGCCCAGGCCACAGAATGTCACGGAGTTGCGGTCGTTCCTGGGACTCCTCAACTATTTTGGTAACTTCCTACCAGGGTTAAGCACCCTTTTAGAGCCCCTACATGTGTTATTGCGCATAGGTGAGAACTGGGTATGGGGAAAATAACAAGTAATTGCTTTTGAGAAAACCAGAAACATTTTATGCTCCTACAAGCTGCTTGTATTGTATAACCCGTGTAAAAGAATTGTGCTAGCATGTGACGCGTCATCGTACGGAGTCGGGTGTGTATTACAACAAGCTAACGTTGCGGGGAAGTTGCAACCTGTCGCCTATGCTTCCAGGAGCTTGTCTGAGACCGAGGGGGCCGACAGCATGATTGAGAAAGAGGCATTAGCGTGTGTGTTCGGGTAAAGAAAATGCATCAGTAGCTGTTTGGCCTCAAATCACAAGCCCCTCACATCCCTGTTTGCTGAAAACAAGGAGATAAATACTAATGCCTCAGCCCACATACAAAGGTGGGCATTCGCGCTATCAGCATATAACTATACCATCCGCCACAGGCCAGGCACCGAGAACTATGCGGATGCTCTCAGTTGGCTACCATTGCCCACCACGGGAGTGGAAATGGCGCAGCCTGCAAACTTGTTGATAGTGGTGCAGCCCGCAGACTTGTTGATGGTCATGGAAGCGTGTGAAAATGATAAATCACCTGTCACGGCCCGCCAGATTAGGACTTGGACCAGCCAAGGTCCTCTGCTGTCCCTAGTAAAAAACTGTGTACTGCATGGGAGCTGGGCCAGCATCCCCGTTGAAATACAAGAGCTAATCAAGCCGTTCCAGTGGCGAAAGGACGAGCTGTCCATTCAGGCAGACTGCCTGTTGTGGGGTAACTGCGTAATGCTACCAAAAAAGGGCACGGAGTCGTTCATCTCGGATCTGCACAGCACACACCCGGGTATAATAATGATGAAAGCGATAGCCAGATCCCACGTGTGGTGGCCCGGTATCGACTCTGACTTAGAGTCCTGTGTACGGTAATGCAGCGTATGTGCTCAGTTGAGCAATGCGCCCAGAGAGGCACCACTAACTTTGTGGTCCTGGCCCTCCAGACCATGGTCGAGGATCCATGTCGACTATGCGGGCCCATTTCTCGGTAAAATGTTCCTGGTGGTGGTGGATGCTTTTTCAAAATGGATTGAATGTGAAATAATGTCGGGAAGCACCGCCACCACCACCATTGAAAGCCTGAGGGCCATGTTTGCCACCCATGGACAGCCTGACATACTGGTCAATGACAACGGGCCATGTTTCACCAATGCCGAAGTTAAAGAATTCATGACCCGCAATGGGATCAAACATGTCACCTCGGTCCCGTTTAAACCAGCCTCCAATGGGCAGGCAGAGCGGGCAGTACAAACAATCAAACAGAGCCTTAAACGAGAAGGCTCACTCCAAACCCGCCTGTCCCGAGCACTGCTCAGCTACTGCACGAGACCCCCCTCGCTCACAGGGGTGCCCCCGGCTGAGCTACTCATGAAAAGGACACTTAAAACCAGACTCTCGCTGGTTCACCCCAACCTGCATGATCAGGTAGAGAGCAGGCGGTAGCAACAAAATGTAAACGCTGGTCACGCCACTGTGTCATGGGAAATTGATCTGTATGACCCTGTGTATGTGCTAAACTATGGGCATGGTCCCAAGTGGATCGCGGACACGGTGATAACTAAAGACAATGTCAAACTAGACAATGGACAAATTTGCAGAAAGCACCTGGACCAAACGAGGCTGCGGTTCACAGACTGCCCTGAACAACCCACAGCAGGCACCACCTTTTTCGAGCCCACAACACACACCCAAAGGATCAACGACACCACGACGGACCAGGAAATCGAACCCATCACGCCTAACAGCCCAGCTCGGCCAGGCTCACCTCGCAGCCCTACACGGCCAACAATATGCCAGCCCAGCGAGGGAACAGCCAACACACCAGAAATTTGTACCAAGGCGGTCCACCAGGGAAAGAAAGGCTCCCGACCACCTTACCTTGTAAATAGTTTTCACTTTGACTTTGGGTGGGGGAGTGATGTGTATCTGTAAAGCATGCACTCCCTTGTTCCGCCACCAGGGAGCTCATCCCCTGAAGTCCCAAGGGATCCCAGCATCCCTTGGGAGCACTGTATATAAGCTGGTCCCTAATGCCTGTTCCTCACTCTGGAGTGTCTTATTAAAGACTGAGGTCACTGTTACTTTAACCTCCCTGTGTGCAGCCTCATCTGTGTTAGGAACACAATATTTCCCACTGCTGTTATGGAGCCTATGTTGTACAAATTCCATAGAGACAGGGGGACTTTCTTATCTGTGCTCAAATGGACATTGATGTAACACAGAACACCAAGTTTTGTTGAATATTTACTTAAAACATATATCTCAGTAATCTGATTTTGAGTTTTTCTTCGAAAAAGGTGGTTTGATGAAAGAATGGTGTTAAAGCAAATGGTGCCTGTTACGCAGTTTAAAGTTTATCCTGAGGCAATAAGTGTTATGTATTTAACCCTTTGCAACTTGTATCAGACCACCACCAAAGGGCCAATCTGTTGGAGTCCCAAGGGATCCCAGCATCCCTTGGGAGCACTGTATACAAACAGGCCACCCACGAGGTACCTGCACTCTGGAGTCTTATTAAAGAAGCTAAGGTCACACTTACTCATTGTTCACAGTACTCAGTTTTATCCTTTATTATGAGTGTATCAATAAGTAACCAGGTTTTATCAATCGGCTGGCACTCTTAATGAAGTTCTGGAGTCTTGGTGCTCTGGACAGATATGAACTCCGAGTGATATGGGACGATCGATGAGTCAGATTGCTGGAAGTATTCTTTGATCTTGGTTTATTTAAAGGGGAGATTTTTTCAGCGGAAATCATTTGAAAACAAAATTTCAAAATCATATCAGAAAGAGGCCTGGACAGAAGTAGAAGGTGGAGAAGGAATGAAGACGGAAGGAAAAGTACACACAGTAAAGTATAATTCAACCGTTGAACTGTGCAGTTAAGTCCACAGGAGTATGAGAAATACACTGAAACACTTCACATGGGTGCATGATGTTAACGAGCCAAAGAAGACAACAACTCACAAATCCGATCGGATGCTTACGACTGGCTTGCTGAAGATGTGTCGCAGAGATGGAGCCAGCTGCCGTCAGAGGAAGCAGAATTGTTTCAATATAGTGGCGTGAACAAAGAGGCTGTGTGAGCTTTATTAACTTCCAACTGAAAGAGGAAGGGTCTGATTGTATCTGTTACTTTGCTATAGGAGCCCAAGGTACTGCAATTCTTAGCTGAGTTATTATGGTGCATGTTCCAGTCATATTGTTACTCATTTAAAGTAGTGAGATCTTGGTCTACTTTCCCCTACTTGGCCCAGGAGCCAATTATCCAACTCCTACTGTCATCCTGGCTGACATTAGCTAGCTCAGGATGGGCCGGTGACTAAAACAGGTGATGGGAGATTTTATGAGATGAAGGATGCTGGAACAGCACTTTGTACCTAGCTTATTGTTGTAACAAACACAGCGATGATCATTATTTATTTTAGACTGGTGGTTGTTACTAAATGGAAAAAAGATTCTGGCTTCTTTTAATATGAGCCCCTCTGTTTGGAAGAGGCCTAATTGTTCCCGAGGCCCTGGGTTACACAGCAGAAAACCCGAAACTAGAGGTGATCCAAAACTCGGTTGCCCATGTCCTAACTCGCACCAAGTCCCACTCACCCATCACCCCTGTGCTCACTGACCTACTTTGGCTTCCAGTTAAGCAACAACTCAATTTCAAAATTCTCATCCTTATTTCCAAATCCCTCACTATCTCTGTAACCTCCAGTCCCACAACCTCCCAACCTCCCGAGATGTCTGCGCTCCTCTAATTCTGCCCTCTTGAGCACCCTGATTATAATCGCTCAACCATTGATGGCTGTACCTTCTGTTCCCAAGCTCTGGAATTCCCTGCCTAAATCTCTCCGCCTCTCTTTCTTCTTTCAGGACTCTCCTTAAAACCTACCTCTTTGAACAAGCTTTTGGTCACCTGTGCTAATTTCTACTTATGCGGGCATCTCGGTGTCAAATTTTTATCTCATAATACTCCTGTGAGGCGGGATGTTTCACCAAGTTATATAAATATGTTGTTGTTGAACATTGTGAAGCCTCCGGTTCCAGTGAACCAGGGCTTCGGCCTACAGCACAGGATTATGCTGTGACTGAATCATCATTATCATCATAGGTGGTCCCTTATATCGAGGATGACTTGCTTCCACGCCAAAAAGGGATGAATTCACAGGTGTTTCAATGAAGGACCTAATATTCCAGGTCCCGAACTACATGTTGAAAGGTGGAAGATGCCTGTGCATGGATTTTTTTAACGTGTGTTGACCGTTGCACACCAGCTACCACACAAGCTTAACAGAGCTAGGTCTTGGTCCAGTGGCAAGGATTACCCAAGATCACCGGAGACCTGCTCTGCTGCACGGACCTTGTGCGCGCACATATCGCAGTGTGGGCTGGCCTATGCTGCCCCTGGGCCCTCGCCTCTTCTGGGCTCGGAACTCGCATCTCTCGGGCTCGGAACTCGCATCTCTCCTGGGCCCCGGTCACGTCGCTGCACGATCACGCGCTGCTGCTGCTGTATCTGCCCACAATGAAACGCTGATGGTGATTGTCAGCTTAATTCCCTGGCGGCCAGGGATGCGATTGTATCGAGCGGCGGGCTGCAGATAAACAGCGTTCCATGAATTGAATGCTGGTGAATGCTGGCTCCTGATTAATTACTGTTTTTTGGTCTATGTTATTAGCTAATTTCCCTCTTTACTAACACTTTGTTTTCATTAATTTGCCATTCAAAATCCTTGACAGCTTATAATTTTCTCTGTATTTCACCAATCTCTAGCTGTATCTTTACTATGTACTGAGGCTCTATTCATATTCTCTTAACAAATCTCCCAATATATTTCTACTCGTTTTTTTTAGGAACTTGGGTGCAAGGTTCAAACCGAACGCCAGTTATTGTTATTTCATTATTGAATGTGGTATTGTCCCTGGCATGCACTTCCTGTTTGGCACACTAATTTCCTGTGTCACATTTTGTGATGTTTGGGGCAATATTCAGACATTTTCCAAGTCCTAGATTTTTTTTAAAGTGCAAATTGTTTTCTGTACTTGCCATTACATACCAATAGGCCTCCCAACATTCGGTGCTCGAGGACCATCAGCAGCAGGCCGGGGCCTTAAAGGAGGAGCAGCATGGAGCTTACCACTTCAAGGTACAGCGCGGCTGGTGCAGGAGGGCGATGGCTGTGAAGAGGGTGACTGGATTGGATGTCACCAAAATCCAGGTCGCTGATTGGAGCGCAGGCAGGTACATCAGGAGCGGCGAGGTCAAGGCGAAGGAGTGGCGAGATCGTGCAGAGACATGATCGGGGCCCAGAATAGGCGAGGGTCCAGGGGCAGCACGGGCCAGCCCACACTGCGATATGTGTGCGCACGAGGTCCGTGCAGCAGAGCTGGTCTCCAGTCGTTTTGGTTAATCCTTGCCCCTGGACCAAGACCTAACTCTGTCAAGCCCGTGTGCAACGGCCACCCCACGTTAAAAGAAATCCATGCACAGGCATCTTCCACCCTTCAACATGTAGTTCGGGACCTGGAATATTAGGTCCTTCATTGAAACACCTGTGAACTAATCCCTTTTTGGCGTGGAAGAAAGTTATCCTCGATACGAAGGACCGCCTATGATGATGATGGTGCTGCTACATTACCAACGCCATCTCCCAATTCCATCCATGGTTGGCTGACCGGTCACAAATATGTTTTGTAATCTTTTAAATATTTTTTAAAATGTCTAACATTGAATTGCTTCTTTTTGAGCCTCCATTTATTTAATTTTTGTGGTAAGCCTTCTTATTCCTCACTGAAGTTGCTTTCTTTTAATTAATTCACAGCAAGAATCCATATAATTCAAATTTTATCTTACTTTAACAAGTTTACATTTTTTTTTTAATTTCTTTAAACTGTGATTTATTTAAGTAATTACTTCTTGCAAAGCCTGGGCTTACTTCTCCCAAAGGCTGGTTTTATTTTTTTTCAAGAAAGCTTATTCTCTCAAAAGTCTTCAGCCTCACTATCTCCTTGCTCCGCATCCATTCCTCTTCATTTCCATCCGGTTCCCTTCTTCTTTTTCTCCTCAGTTATTTCTACTTGATTCCATCGCTTCCATTTATGGATTACCTCCCATTTTAACCCTGTCCGCTCTCCATTCCTCCATGGCTGCCTGTGCTTACTTTGGTGCTCCACTCTCTACACTTCAGTGAGGTGCACCTCACTCTCTCATCCTCCATAGTCGTTCCACCCTCCAACTCTACTCCCCTCCCTCTGCATTTATTTCAAACTGCTACCCTTACCGGTTTCCCCGCCTGCAATCTGCATGCACCAACCCTGCAACATCCATTACCCCCATGCTCATTAGACACCATCCACACTTATTACCTTTCCAGTACTCATTACACACCCTCTCACCTAATCATTCCACACATATCCACTACCCTTCCTCCAAATACTAACTGCTACCTCCACAATTATGAATTTTTCCTGAACAAATTTAACTTCCCCATGTCACTCATCTTGATTGCCCCATCCCCCTCTCTCTCACTTCACTATTAGTACCCTTCCCACAATCCTCAATACTTTCCTCCCTTAAATACTCACTACTTCCCACAAAATACTCATTTACCCTACAGTATGTCACGTCACTTAACTTCTCCAGTTCAGTAAACAATTCCACACCATCTCGCAAATTGTCACAACGGTATATCCTCTCACCTTAGTGTCAGCCGTGGCTCAGAAGTCACGGATTTATATCTCACTCCAGGAACTTGAACACAAAATCTAGACCGACACTCCAGTGCAGTGCTGAGGAAGTGCTGCACCGTCAGTGGTGCTGTGTTTTGGATGAGATGTTAAACTGAGACCCCGTCTGCTCTCTCGGGTGGATGTAAAAAATGTCATGCCAATATTTATCCCTCAATCAACATCACAAACAGATTAACTGATCATTATCATTGCTTGTAGGATCTTGATGTGCCAAATTGGCTGCCATGTTTCCTACGTTACAACAGTGACTTACACTTTAAAAGTACTTTATTGGCTGTAAAGCACTTTGGTGAGGTTGTGAAAACTGCTATATAAATGCTTTTATTTCACTTCCATCACCAAAAGCACACTATGCCCACTTCTTTATACAGCAATAGATCTGATTTTTCCATTAGTGTAAGAAATCTAGTAATATATAAATCAAACCCTGAAATCCCGGCCGCGCAGCATACATAGACCCGGCGAGGCCTCACAAAAGCCGGGTTTTTGGCATGCAATGCACATATAACCGACTTTTCCGATCGGTCAAGATATCTCGACAGATCCTCCGCATCCCCGCAGGAAGGACATTCACGCGAGTGAGATTGGGCTATTTGCTCATCTCTTGCCCAGCGAATGTCCTTCAAACTCTGGCACCTGGTAAAAGCAGCCTACTTTTACCAGCGTAAGAGTTTTAAAACCTAAAAATAAAATTCAAAAACACAAATTTATGCTAAAAACCCTGTCCACTAAGGTAAGTTTATTTTAAACCCTATTAACACAAAAAAAAATCCCCCCCAAAAGTATATTTTTTCTAAAACATTAACTTTAATTTCAATTCATTTTAAAATTGTGAGGTGTTTTATTTAGTGTGTGTTTGGGTGTTTTTAGGGGTTATTCTCATTGATACTCGGAGATACGGGGTTCCCATTGCTATCAATGAGAATACTGTACCGTGATTGGTTGTCCAGGCCCACATGACTCCAGCTTCTATGTCCGAGCCTCAAAGACAGGGCCGCGCTCCATTGAGCAGGAAAATAAGGCCTCCCACCGCAATCTAAGACGCCTCCTGGACCACCAGCTACTTACGTAAAGAATTGAGAGTCAGAGGCGTTCGTCCGAAGGAAACCTCCGACTGGAATTTCAGGGCCAGTAACTACTTATTACTGTTAATGTTATGATTGTAATTTCTTTATAAATAGCTCATTGGGAGAGGAAACTACAAACACACTTGGATACGATTCCCCTACATCTTTTCTGTGGCGCCTGTGTCTTTCTCCACCAGAGGATGCTGTTTATTCATACGTGTTAAACCTTAATAGAGGATCGCTGTGTGACTGCACTGTTTCTTGTACTGTGGCCATTTTTGTTCTGGACCCTTCCTTGCGAAGCTCTCAGATGTGTGTTCAGCTCATGTATAGCAGAGCCAAATGTAGTGCAAAGCCAGGGAATGGAATACTTTCCATTTTGGATACCCCACGTCAATGTGACCCTGAAATGAGCTTTCGACCACATATCGGCAGCATAACTAAGACCGCCTACTTCCACCTCCCTAACATTGTTCATCTCCGCCCCTGCCTCAGCACATCCACTGCTGAAGCTCTCATCCATGCCTTTATTACCTCTAGACTTGACTATTCCAACGCATTCCTGGCTGGCCTCCCATATTCTACCCTACGAAAGCTAGAGGTGTTTCAAAACTTGGCTGCCCGTGTCCTAACTCGCACCAAGTCCCGCTCATCCATCACGCCTGCGCTTGCTGACTTACATTGGCTGACTTCCGGTTAAGCCACACCTCAATTTCAAAATTCTCATCCTTATTTTCAAATCCCTCCCCCATCTCTGTAATCTCCTCCAACCCCCACCCCCGGCAATGTCTGCGGTCCTCTAATTCTGCCCTCTTGAGCAGCCCTGATTATAATCACTCAACCATTGGTGGCCGTGCCTTCTGTTGCCTAGGCCCTAAGCTCTGGAACTCCCTGCCTAAACCTCTGTGCCTCTTTCCTCCTTCAAGATGCTCCTTAAAACATAACTCTCACCTGCACCAATTTCTACTTATTCAGCTCGGTGTCAAATTTTTCATCTCACAATACTCCTGTGAAGTGCCTTGGGATGTTTGACTACATGAAAGGTGCTATATAAATACAAGTTGTTGTTGGTTAATCATCCAGCTCAGACACAGTATGGTTAGCTGCTCCTACTCTGCCCCTCAGCCCAAACCTCAAGAGCACCCTCTACCTACTGGTCGAAAGTGTTATTTGGCAATCTCGCAGAGACTAAGAACAGGTTTGTGCTGTGGGCCAATGTTGACCCAGTACTTGATTGAGACAGCATTGCTCATTTGATGTGTCACTTGACCCTTCATTCAGAAGACAAATTAGACTTTTATCCCCTCGGTCTGGGCTCAATTTTGACCAGTCGCAGAGGTGAGAGCAGAAAGGTCAGTCTAACTCAGTGCACCACCAGTCCCCAATTATTATCGGAGAATGTCGACCAGACTTTCTAATAGAGAATAAGCCCTTTCTCACTCCTTTCCTGTTAATGTTCTCCCCATGGGCTACAGTTCCTTGCTTGCTGGTGACTTGAAGGTTAGCTCACCAAAGTCTTCATGTACAACCTAATCAATGATTGATGGCAACATATTTAACCTTGGGCATATCACAACCTCGCCCATGTTCACACACTTGGTTTCCAGCACTGCACAGTGATCGGGAGCAGCAACTCTGGCTGATTAGTCCCCCTCAGCCTTTATTAGAGCGTCTCTGTATTTTTACAGGATGTACAAGAAGGTGACAGAATTTCTGGTTTGAGGTGAAGCTGGTTTTATTCAATTTCTCCGTTACAATACTTTACAGACTTGCTGTCATAGTCACCCTCCTGTGTGTAACGTGCACTATGTTCACAGCTTGAGTTGCAAAACATAAGCATGAGGAATTAAACACTGGAATGATGTGACTGAATCCACAGGAACAATAAATTAATGTTAGAAAATGCATGTTTTGAATTCAAAAACAACACAAGCCAACCACTGGTCCTTGGCAGCTTGGACTAAACAAGGCACAGATTAACTTAGTTTGATGAGTCTCACAGGTTTGCACTGCAGGTTTTCCAGTGACGACATCAGGTCCCGAACACTCTTGTGATGGCAGAGGTTTTGGTGTCATTTTGTTCAAACCTCATGCTTACAATGAATATAATTTGCACATAATTATTCTATTAATAACTCGTGCCTTTTGATTGGGCATGGCACTGTACAATACGATTGTGTAAAGTTTAAGTACAAAATTGATACCATCATCAAACGGCAGGTAACATTCCTCCATTTTTACTGAAGTTTTTCTCTCGACTACTGAAGGCACCAACTATTGCTGGGGAATGGTTCTACATCCACCAGCAGCACAAGCTGCCAATCTTTACAGAGCATTCTAGGCAACGAACGTCACCAGGCTATTTAACCATCGACGACATTGCAACCGAGCTCAATTCCGTCACACATGTGCACTTTTCAGTCGGGCATCCTGGATGGAAATCAGGAGCAGGAACCTGCTCGATTTGCTCACCGTTTCCAAGCCAGGAGCATTGAGGCCTACCTCTAATTCAGCACAGATCAGGGATGGAATGTGGGATCTTCCTGGTGTATATGGCTCAGTACCATACCAACGCATTCACAGACTGAGCCAATTGATACAGTTATGTATATTGGAAGTAATTTGGATAAGTACAATATTCAAACGTGCTGGGGTTTCTGAAGTAATTGAAGATTGAGACACACGCTTCATGAGAATGAGATCCTTGTGCTCTGTGTCACCTTTCTTTTGACATTATAGCTAATTCCATAAAGCTTAAGGCTGAAAGTTTGCATTCACAAACAAAACTATATTCGAGCCGTGGGAGTGGTTTGTAAAATTCTGGGAGGATCCAAGCTTGCTTTGGGGAGTTTTATAACCTGCAGCTGCATAAAAAGGACAAGTAGGCGCTACCAAACTGCAGGAGCGCTGAGTGTAGAGTGCCTACCTCCCTCAGTAGAGCTTGGATATCGAGGCACAAACCTCGGAGATGAAACTGGTCCAATCGGTTCATTATCACAAGCTGCATTTAACTCACTGAGTAATTGCAACTCTGCCTCCATTAAAACTAACTAAACACATTTAAACCTGAATGCCTAAGCAAGAAGCCAATGCCCCTTACTACTAGTAACCTGTAAAGGCAACTATTTCAGCTTTATCCTTTTCTCTCGGCATTTGTAAACACAATATTTTAGGAGTGGAATGATGTGGATACTACCATCTACACAGCATGCATTGCAACGTTAGCCTTCAAACTTACTGAAGACAGTTGCAAGGATATAATTACATGATATGTATCATGATCAGGCTGCTAACACTAAGTGCAGCGAAGTGATTTAAGGCCAAGCATCGCAGGAGCCTACCACAGTTACAAATGTTAACCTCATGGGGGTCCCACATCTGCTGTCAGGCAGTTGATGCTGAACGTTTCCAGAGTTTTATCACAGTACAGACACGATGACACGGTGTGCTGCAGAATTAACATGGGGTTGCTATTGAAGCAGGGATACTTGGGTATTTAGCCTTACTCATGGTTGATGTACAACTTCTAATTTCTTGAGCAAGACAGCAGTGCTCGGAATACCCGATTCTAATTTTCCAAATATCAGCTGACAGACCACAATATAAACTGGTCAGGCTAGCATATCAGAGATGTCATCAAGCTTTTCCTTCCTTGCTTTGTAAAACCAGAGTGGTGACTCTCCACCTCGTCAGTAAGCTCGACATAGGACCCAACAGCTTTATTTTACTAACTCAGCATGAAAAGTCAACAGAGCATCTGATAGTTCAAAGTTCACAATATACTGGCGCTAAGCCCATGGGTGTCTAGAAATCTGCATTGGGTTTAGTAAGCATCCCTATATGTGATTTGAATGGTCATATTCAAGTCCACTGCCCCGTTGGGTTGTGAACTGGAGGGAGATGAAGATTAATATGCTCACATCAACCTTCATTTTCTGAAGTCTAATATTCGGTAGGTCCTGCCTGATACAAAGAGCTGGGTCTGGAATGTCTCTACTGATGGGTGGCCCACGGTTGACTAATGGTAAAAGGTCTAAGGACAATTTGCTGTAACCACTTCATGATCTGAAGAGTCAAAGAGACAAGAAGCATCTTTAGAATTGCATCTCGGGTGAGGGGATGCTAGTGCTGGGAATGGAACACTTTCTATTTTGGCTAACGTGTCAGCATCGAGTGCTCACAGATCAGGTACAACATGGGTTAGATGAAGAGTAAAGCACCCTCTGCACTTTTCCCCACCATGTGCCTCCACCCAAATGCACTACTGTGCCATTTTTCCAATTCATGCACTGGCCATTCAAGAGTGAGATTATCATCAGGGGCAGTTTTGTGGCTGTAGGATTGGGATTATGTTGGCAATACACGATGTACTTGGGCAGAGATGAGATTTTCAACTCCACAGTCTGGGGTGGATTAGAGCCCAGGTTCCAGAAGTGAAATAGCATCTCAGATATTACATCACCTATTTCTTGAAATGTAACTTCCAGTCTTGTGCTCATTATGACTGGTGAAAGTGACCAGTAATAGTGACTCTCCTTGGTCCACCAATGTAAATCAAGCATTGTGATGTGAGCAGGATATATAGAACACAGGGAGAGGGAAGAATACAGTGAGTCTGGAAGCTCAACAATAGTAGACAATCGACAATAATGTAGATGTAAATCTGATGTAGAGAAAGAGACGCGAACACACAATCCCAAATAGTCTACGAAAAGCAGGAATTATGTAAATTACAGACCAGAAACATCAATCACAGGGAATGAAGTACAGAAAACAAAGTGAATTCTATCCTTTGGAAATGGTGTGTGTGTGTGTGTGTGTGTGTGTGTGTGTGTGTGTGAGAGCGAGAAAAGTGATGCTGGGCAGCCACTAGTGCTGCAGGCATGGCCATCGGCCCTAAAGATATTTGAAGAGTGCCCTGCATTGTTCTACCAGGAGCTTTATGCCAGAATCCAGGCTCCAACCCGAGGTAGGCCCCACTACTGAACAGTCCTGAGCGCTGAGTTCAACCCAGTGTCCAGGTTACTTGGCTATTAGGCTGCGGCCAATTAAATGCCTGACTTGAGAATTCCCTCATACCAATCCCACTGACATTATGAGCCATGTTTGGGGCAGGGGGAGGTTCTGTCCTAACCGGGCTCTGATGGAAACGCATGGCCTGGCCCTGAGCTGGGAGCCGGTGTACTCAGGCCGGGGCCGGGAGCCGGTGTACTCAGGCTGGGGAGCTGGTATCCCAACCAATTTCCCAATGGTCACACTGCCTTCCCGACTGACGTACTCCAGGAGCGTGCTGCTGGCCTACTGCAAAAATTCAGGGCCGCATCTAATTAGAGTTCACAGAATAGAACAGCTAGTAAGAAGCAGATGAAGTTTTCCCAGAAAACTGAATGGATTGGAAGTTATTTTGAGTTTGTACATCGTTGGTCTTGGGAGGGCCACAACCCAAACCTAGGGCTTAAAGAAAAGCAGCAGCTGCATGTTGGATGGTGCATCTGTGATTAAAATGACATTGATATAGGTGGATACGCTATACTTAGATCAGAGGCCAACTTAATCTCAAACTCTCCAAGGGGTGCCATGCCATGATGGGTCATGAAATGGTTCAGAAAATGGGAGAAGTGGAGTTACGCATCTTGGCCGGGGGTGGGGGGGGGGGGGAGAAACAGGAAATGAAGGGGAGGAAGAGAGTGCCACAAGTATGCTAGAGATTAAGTGCGATCGGTACCATATTAAGTAGCCACCAACTTAAAGCCGACATCTTGGAAATTCTACAACCTATGGTTAAGATTGCAAAGGAGAGTCCAGGCTAATGAAAATGGTTACGACACTAAGGATAGAAGAGGGCCAGGAACGGAGATTCTTGGAGCAGAACGTATCATGCATAGATACACAACACCAAAAAAAGGCCAAATATGTGGGATAAAGACTGAAGAAAAGGGAAGAGAGACTAGCACAGAGATCTCCTGAAAACAAATGATAAGAAAGAAGTCAAATAAATATTGGGTTCAAATCCGGTGGTGATGTATAAGCTGGACTGTCAGATGATGATGAGGACCTTGGCACCTCTGTTCAAAAGTAGTGGGTTACGGTCAGTGGGTTCGGTGGGTCAAGGCCGCAGAGGTTGAACAGACAGTGTGTAAATGGGGAGACTGGGTGAAGCTAGGAAGGTTGGAGAGACTGTGAGTAGGTCAGGTCAGGAGGGGCTCAATCCGAGTGAACACTCCGAGTAAAGAGTGACAGAGTGACTCACAGATTCAATAATCCAAACTCGGAGTTCCTAAATCGATACTGCAGTCACCATTTTGAAAATCCTTCATTCAACAGATACCTACATTAAGCAGATAATAGATTTCTCATTCTATTAACGAGGCTTAATGTTAATTAAGCAGCTCCTCTATATGCCGCACAGCTACAGACCCTGATAAAGTAACAAGCAATCTCTATATGGCCCTCTTCATGGAATAAACAACTTATCTAAGTCATGGGACGTAATTGCTGTTTAAAACTTCAGCTGTGGTTGTTGAACACCCAATTGTCAATGTTTCCAAATTGGGATGAACGACAAGCAGTTTGCCTCCCTGTGGGACGCTTAAAGGCAGTTTCTAATTCAGTCCTCATTGAGATAAGGGTTGTTAGTGCCTGGAATGGAATACTTTAGTTTCAGGTACACGCTGTCAGTATCGTGTATACCCAGTGCAGACACAGCACTCATCAGATGCAGGTTAAAACTCTCCTCTACTCTGCCCCAACCTAAACACCTCCCATCACACAGTGTGGCAACTTTCCAATTCTCAAACCAGCCATCCTGTGGCACTTTGATTAGTGGAACTGCCAAGTTAGAGGCATTTTTCTACTATAGGTCCATGCCTACTAGAAGCTGGGTGGCGCTGCCCAGATGTCTTCACACATTACCCCCAAAGCAGGTTTTTCTGTATCCAGAGTTTGAGCAGCAACTCTGTCCTGCAAATGCAGGATTCACTTATCTACAAATCTCATGTCAGGTGACCTGGGCACGGAGGAACCATGAGCACCCCTGTGGAAATAGCCACTTATACCAATATCCTATATACTGTATTTGTCCTTTCTGGGTCCAACTGGATGTGGCCAGCTATTTACATTACTTGAGTCTTGCTGTCTGGTGAAATGTTAAAGCTGAAAGGTCAGCCTGCAGGATTATAAATAGCACAGTGATGTACTTGCAGGTTTGACTGCGCCCAGTATGCAGATGAAATGTGTGGTTTCGTGGAGGTGGTCAGCTGAACATCAGCATGCTTGTAGGTTATACTGTAATGGCTCAGCTTCCTGCTCAGTAGGGCCGGTTCGCATGGTTTCCAGGAGTGTCTCTTTGCTTCTTGAATGATTCTGAAAGAAGGAATGATTGATCTGTTCCAGGTCAGAGGTGAGAGCAAGGTGCATCTCCAGGTGCAGTTTCAGGGCTAATAACCACTGCTCCAGCTTCATAAAGGATGGCCTGCGGAAAAGAATCAAGAGCATCAGGACCAGGGTGATGGGCCGGTTACCATGGCAACACAGTGGCCTCTGGAAGAGGTCGTGAAAATGCAGTTCAAATGCTACAGTTCAACAAATATATAGTTTGAAATTAATTCACCAACACTCAAATCTTCCCACTCATTGAAGGAGGGAACCCCAGCCTTGGGTGCCTGTCAACATAAGAACATAAGAAATAGAGCAGGAGTACGCCATTCAGCCCCTCGAGCCTGCTCTGCCATTGAGTAAGATCATGGCTGATCTGATCTGATTTCAGCCTCAACTCCACTTCCCCGCCCGCTCCCCATAACCCTTTATTCTCTTATCACTCAAAAATCTGTCTATCTCCACCTTAAATATATTCAATAACCCAGCCTCCACAGCTCTCTGGGGCAGAGACTTCCACAGATTCATGACCCTCTAAGAGAAGAAATTTCTCCTCGTCTCAGTTTTAAATGGGCGACACCTTATTCTGAGACTATGCCCCCTAGTTCTAGATTCCCCCACGAGGGGAAACTTCCTCTCTGCATCTACCCAGTCAAGCTCTCTCAGAATCTTATACATTTCAATAAGATCACCTCTCATTCTTCTAAACTCCAATGAGTATAGGCCCAACCTGCTCAACCTTTCTTCATAAGACAACCCCTTCATCTCAGGAATCAACCTAATGAATCTTTTCTGAACTGCCTCCAAAGCAAGTATATCCCTCCTTAAATACAGAGACCAAAACTGTACACAGTACTGCTCTAGGTGTGGCCTCACCAATACCCTGTATAGTTGTAGCAAGACTTCTCTACTTTTATACTCCATCCCCCTTGGAATAAAGGCCAACATTTAATTTGCCTTCCTAATTACTTGCTGTACCTGCATGTTAACGTTTTGTGTTTCATGTACAAGGACCCCCAGATCCCTCTGTACCTCAGCATTTTGTAATCTCCATTTAAATAATAATTTGCTTTTTTATTTTTCCTACCAAAGTGGATAACTTCACATTTTCCCACATTATAATCCATCTGTCAATTTTCTCCCACTCACTTAACCTATCTGTATCTCTTTGTAGATGCTTTGCGTCCTCCTCATAACTTGCTTTCCCTACCCATCTTTGTACCATCAGCAAATTTGACTATATTACACTCGGACCCTTCATCCAAATCATTAATATAGATTGTAAATAGTTGCGGCCCCAGCACTGATCCCTATGGCATCCCACTAGTTACAGTTTACTAACCTGAAAGTGACCCATTTATCCAGACACTGTTTTCTGTTAGTTAGCCAATCCTCTATCCATGCTAATATGTTACCCCCAACCCAGTCAAACTTTTGCATTTATTTGCAAAACTACCAAACCTGCCCGTCCTCATTATGCAAGCTTGGGAGTAGCTGACCTCCCTGCCTCTCCCAGAAATGGTTGCTGGATTATTGAGGTTCAAACCAGTCCCTGACAGATTGAGGGAAGAGATGAACCAGTGAGAGGAAGCCGAATGGGGAAACTAAACTAGATTTTTCCCAAAATTCATTGTGTTTAATTCCAAGAGTTCGACACAAGTTTGTGTACATGAATGCAAATGCAAAAACCTAGCCAAACATATTAGTTTGTAAAAGCTTTTCCATGTGCACTATTGTGTAAGTTAGTATTAGGAAGTATTTATAGCACAGAAACAGGCCATGTGGCACAACAGGGGATTAAACCAAAGAAAATGTGGTTATGATGTTAATTTTAAATGGCCAGAGGCACAGAGGTGGGAAAGTAACCAGAAATACCAATAAAACTAACAACAGTCCCTACAACACTCAGCATCTGAGAAAGCCACCAGCCAAACCGTTCCACTCAATTCCTTCTACTCCAACTGTCAGGTCTTGGGCTGTTGTAGACTAACTGGTAGAGATTAATTGCTATGATTAGTCAATAACTCCATTATCATTGTATCATGCAACTACCAGAATGGTAGAAGGCAAACTAGATCGACCGGTTACTTTGTTTTCCTTTCCTCTTTTTTTTTTTTACAACCCTCCGTTTTTTTCTTTCCCAGAGCAGCTAATGATGATTCTGCCATTCACACCCCATCTAGACTCATCTTTTATTTCTTAACTTGTTCCATTACCATCTCATTTTTGTCTCTTAAATCTCGTCTGCCTTCCACCCAATCACAGACCTTCCCTTTTGTTATTTCCTCCCCTCTCCCTTTCACTGCCCCTGTTACATCTCAAATTTTTCCAGTTCTGACGAAGGGTCACAGACCTGAAACATTAACTCTGTTTCTCTCCACAGATGCCACCTGACCTGCTGAGATTTCCAGCATTTTCTGTTTTTATTGCAGATTCCAGCATCCACAGTATTTTGCTTTTGTAGATAGACATTAGGGTCTCTTGTCTAGCAATTCCTAGGTTCCTAACTGCAGTGCCAGCCAAACTGTTCCATATTAAATGTTGGTAGTGCACTACATACAAGCCTTTTCACCCCAAGCACCGCTCGGGCCCTTCCAGCCAACTTCAAGCAAACCCAGGCACCCCAAGTGCAGGGTCATTCCACCGACGTAAACTAGACGTGATCCAAAACTCAGCAACCCACACCAAGTCCCATTCACCCATCACCCCTGCGCTTTCTGACCTACATTGGCTCCCGGTTAAACAACGCCTCGATTTCAAAATTCTCATCCTTGTTTACAAATCACTCCATGGCCTCGCCCCTTCCTATCTATAATCTTTTTCAGCCTCACAATCCCCAGATGTCTGCCCTCCTCAAATTCTGCCCTCTTAAACATGTCTCATTATAACTGCTCAACTATCGGTGGCCATGCCTTCAGCTGCTTGGGCCCTAAGCTCTGGAACTCCCTCCCTAAACCTCTCCACCTCTCCACCTCTCTTTCCTCCTTTAAGACGCTCCTTAAAACCTACCTTTTTAACCAAGCTTTTAGTTATCTGCCTTAATTTCTTCTTTTGTGGCTCGGTGTCAAATTTATCTGTTTTGTCTTATAACACTGCTGTGAACCGCCTTGGGACGCTTTACTACGTTAAAGGCGCTATACAGGTTGAAACTC
This sequence comes from Pristiophorus japonicus, assembly GCF_044704955.1. Classification (NCBI taxonomy): domain Eukaryota; kingdom Metazoa; phylum Chordata; class Chondrichthyes; family Pristiophoridae; genus Pristiophorus; species Pristiophorus japonicus. The sequence goes on along the minus strand of NC_091992.1, from coordinate 44,802,542 downwards.
TCTTATCCGGCTCCCTCGGGACCTGGCCTGTGCCGGACAAGGGATTGTGCCGGATGAGGGGAGGTTTATGTTAAATTGGATGGTACAGATACTGAGCAAGGGGATATTGGGGCTGGCTGGCTTGGGGCTGGGAGTGTGGCAGAGAGATCATGGGAGGGGGGAGGGGGGAGGGGAGGGGGGTGGCGGTGGATCGCAGGGTCAGGCCAGCAAGGAAGGACTTCAATTTGTTCATGTCGGAGCGACCGGGAATGGTGCCGGACGAGGGGTGGTGCCGGATAAGGGAGTCTTGGGATAAGGGAGGTTCAACCTGTATAGGTAAGTTATTATTATCTCTGTAATCTCCTCCAGCCCCACAACCCCGAGATGTTTGCGCTCCTCTAATTCTGCCTTCTTGATCATCCCAGATTATCATCGCTCAACTATTGGTGGCCATGCCTTCTGTTGCCCGGGCCCCAAGATCTGGAACTCCCTGCCTAAACTCTCCGCCTCTCTACCTCTCCTACCTCCTTCAAGACGCTCCTTAAAACCTACCTCTTTGATCCAAGCTTTTGGTCACCTGCCCTAATTTCTCATTATGCAGCTTGGAGTCAAATTTTTAAATCTCATAATACTCCTGTGAAGTGCCTTGGGACGTTTCACTACGTTAAAGGCGCTATATAAATACAAGTCCAAACCCTTACATCCCAATTGCAGGGTCATCCAAACCCTTACATCCCAATTGCAGTGTCATCCAAACCCTTACATCCCAATTGCAGTGTCATCCAAACCCTTACATCCCAATTGCAGGGTCATTCAAATTCTTATTCATCAAACCATGGTGTCATCCACAATCTTCCCTAGTTGGGCTTTATACAAACCCTTGCACTTTAATCCTTAGCACCTTCCAACCTACTGCAGCAGCATTCAATCTCGCCACCCATCCCCCCAACCCCAACTTTACTCATTCAAACCCTTCCATTCCAACTTGAAACTATTCAAATCTTTCTATCTCCAACCTCAGCCCAACTCTATCCATCCCAAGACCTTCCACTTCATACATTAACTCTCAGTACCTCCAAACAACCCTTTAACACCTCAACCCTCAGCTCCACCCAAACCCTTACACCTTAGATCATTGTGTGACAGACTCGCCTCTTTTCAGGATCCAGGTCGCAGCACATGACTGCAATTGGAAAGAAGGCAGCTGGACATTCTTCAGGACAGTATCGATCCAAGAAAACCGGGACATTCAGACCAAAGTTCGATGACCTGGGCAGATAATCTGGGTCTGCGTTTACTCTACCAATCAGCTGGAAGTAAAAGGATGAACACATTAGGAAGGAAGCTGCTGCCCTCAGTGAGCCCATGCCAGTGTCATAGTGTCATACTGGAGAGAATCCATTCATAATAGTGGGTACATTCTGCCTTCAGCTCACGGGCTTCATCATAGACTGGTCAATCAGTACTGTGGAACGAACTGCTCAGAGACTTGACTTCTAAAACCGAGACCAACAGAGCTCTTTGTACAGCAGTCCCCGTGAGTATTATAGTGCGTAATAACTAAAGACAGAAGGATATGGGGGTGCATGGGTTTCAGGAACAATTTACCTCTTCATAACCAATGCGGTCACGAGGATTTCGCTCAAGTGAAACAGTAGGTGCATCTGATCTTGTCTGCATTGGTTTTATTTGAACTGTCGGAAACCCCTGGCTTAGTACAGATGGATCCCTTTCAAATCTGGGTTGAGTGACAATGTTGAGCTGTGTCACACCAGTGTGAAGTAGTGGTTGGTACAGGTCTGCCTCTGGTGGGAACACTGAGCGATGGATTAACGCTAGTGCCATCCATTAAAGCATTAAAAGGCAGAACGCAACTGGCACAAGGGAACTTTTCTCAAAATATATTGGTACCGTTACCAGGTCCTACCATCGTGGAGCCTCCATTTCCCTACAAACAGAAGCCCTTGAAAAATCCAAGTTCCAAACATCTTTTTCTCATGCACATAACGCAAAGCAAGACCACACAGTATGTCTTTCAGCACTTTTTACTTCCTTCAACCTCGCTGCCTGGGGAAAGTCTCCTCCCACTCCAGGTGCAATTATCTTTTAAAGGGGAGGTTCTTAAAGGGCCATACCCTTCCTCTGGAATCAGGGCCCTCATCAGCCTGTGGCTGATATATCGGCCCTCAGACTGCCCTGCTACCCCACTCACCAAACTACCCTGTTACAGTACCAATACACAAAATAATCTTAGTGACAACACAGACAATGGCGTGAGCCTCAATCAAAAAGGAGGGGACATGCTGTGAAACCACGCAACAATCTGGTAGGAATTCTCCACATGACTGAATTTACAGAACAGATGGATCGGAAAATTGCCATGAAGATGGTTTCCTTGTCTTTAATCTCTTAACAAGCAGTCAAGAGCAGAGCAGCAGCTACTCAGTTTAATGTCTTACCTCACACAGCATAATCCCAAATGAAAAGATGTCAACTTTCTCATCATAGCTTTTTCCTGAGAAAATAAAAATAGATCAGTGAAGATCACTACCAGAGAATACCAGTGAACATCAGGGAGTACCACCAAGCACCACAGAGTACGATCAAGAAATATAAAAATAGATTGCAAGAGCCTTTACAAGTATGTAAAAAGGAAGAGAGTAGTAAAAGTAAGCGTTGGTCCCCTTGAGGCTGAGACAGGTGAAATTATAATGGGCAAGGCAATGGCAGAGACTTTAAACAAATATTTTGTATCTGTCTTTACAGTAGAAGATACAAAATGCACACCAAAAATAGTGGGGAATCAAGGGGCGAATGAATGTAAAGAACTAAAAGTAATTAAAATCAGGAGAGAAAAAGTTCTTGAGAAGCTGACAAATCCCCTGGAGGTGATGGCCTACATTTTAGGGTTTTAAAAAAAAGAGGTGGCTGCAGAGATCGTGGATGGTTTGGTTGTGATCTTCCAAAATTCTCTAGATTCTAGAATGATTCCCAGCGGATAACAAATGTAACACCACTATTCAAGAAAGGAGGAAGAGAGAAAAGAGAACTACAGGCCAGTTAGCCTGACATCAGTCGTCGGGAAAATGCTGGAATCCATTGTTAAGAAAGTGGTAACAGGGCATTTAGAAAATCATAATATGATTAGGCGGAGTCAACATGGTTTTATGAAAGGGAAATCGTGTTTAATTAATTTATTAAAGAGTTTTTTGAGGATATAACTAGCAGGGTAGATATAGGCGAACCATTGGATGTAGTATATTTGAATCTCCAAATGGCATTCAAGAAGGTGCCACATAAAAAAGGTTGTTATGCGAGACAAGGATATATTAACATGGATAGAGGATTGGTTAACGGACAGAAAACACAGAATAGGAATAAACAGGTAATTTCCGGTTAGCAGGCTGTAACTAATGGGGTGCCATAAGAATCAGTGCTTGGGCCTCAGCTATTTACAATCTATATTAATATTAATGAAGATTTGGCCAAAGTGGACTGGAAACAGCTACTTGAAGGTAAACCAGTGTCAGAGCAGTGGGAGGCATTCAAAGAGGAAATAGTGAGGGTTCAGGGCAAGTATGTTCCCTTAAAGAAAAAGGGTGGGACTAACAAATCTAGAGCACCCTGAATGTCAAGAAGCATACAGGGTATGATAAAGGAAAAAAGGGAAGCTTATGACAGATACCGAGGGCTCAATACTGCAGAAACCCAAGAGTAGTATAGAAAGTGCAGGGGCGAAACCAAAAAGGAAATTTGGAAAGCAAAGAGAGCATGAAAAAATATTGGCAAGTAAAATCGCGAAAAACCCAAAGATGTTTTATAAATACATTGAGAGCTAGAGGATAACTAAAGAAAAAGTGGGGCCTATTAGAGACCATAAAGGTACCCTGTGTGTGGAGGCAGAAGATATGGGTATGGTTCTTAATGAATACTTTGCATCGGTTTTCAAAAATAGAGGGACGATGCAGACATTGCAATCAGGGAGGAGGAGTGTGAAATATTAGATGAACAGTGAGAGAGCATGTATTAAGGGGTTTAGCATCTTTGAAAGTGGATAAATCTCCAGGGGCCCAGATGAAATGTATCCCAGGCTGTTAAGAGAAGCAAGAGAGGAAATAGCAGAGGCTCTGACCATCATTTTCCAATCCTGTCTGTGTACAGGTGTTGTTTCAGAGGACTGGAGGACTGCTAATGTGGTACCTTTGTTCAAGAAGGGAGAAAGGGATAGACCGAGTAATTACAGGCCAGTCAGCCTAATCGCAGTGGTGGGAAAATTATTGGAAAAAATTCTGAAGGACAGGATAAATTTTAATTTAGAAAGACACGGATTAATAAAGGACAGTCAGCATGGATTTGCTAAGGAAAGGTCGTGTCTGACTAACTTGATTGAATTTTTTGAGGAGCTAACAAGGAGGGTCGATGAGGATAATGGGTTTGATGTAGTGAATATGGATTTTAGCAAGGCTTTTGATAAGGTCCCACATGGCAAACTGGTCACGAAAGTAACAACCCATGGGATCCAAGGCAGAGTGGCAAGTTGGATCCAAAATTGGCTCAGAGTAGGAAGCAAAGGGTAATGGTTGATGGGTGTTTTTGTGACTGGAAGGATGTTTCCAGTGAGGTTCTGCAGAGCTCAGTGCCCTTGCATTTTGTGGTATACATCAATAATCTAGACTTGAATATAAGGGTTATGATTAAGAAGTTTGCAGATGATACAAAAATTGGCTGTGTGGTAGATAATGAAGAAGGTGTAGACTGCAGGAAGATATCAATCTATTGGTCAGGTGGGCAGAACTGTGGCCAATGGAATTCAATCCAGAGAAATGTGAGGTAATGCATTTGGAGAGAATAACAAGGGAATACACAATAAATGATAGGACACTGAAGTGTAGAGAAACAGCGTGCATGTCCACAGATTCTTGAAGGTAGCAAGACAGGTAGATAAGGTGGTTAAGAAGTCATACGGAATACTTACATTCTATTCCTCAACTAATAAAGGCAAGAGCAGGGAGATTATGCTTGAACTGTACAAAACACTGGTTAGGCCACAGCTGGAGTGCTGTGTGCAGTTCCAGTCACCACATTACAGGAAAGATGTGATTGCACTAGAGAGGGTACAAAGGAGATTTACGAGGATGTTGCCTGGACTGGAGAATTTTAGCTATGAGGAAAGATTGGATAGGCTGGGTTTGTTTTCTTTGGAACAGAGAAGGCTGAGGGGAGACCTAATTGAGGTGTATAAAATTATGAGGGGCCTAGATAGAATGGATAGGAAGGACCTATTCCCCTTAGCAGAAGGGTCAATAACCAGGAGGCATTGAGTTAAAGTAAGTGGTTGGAGATTTAGAGACAATTTGAGGAGAAATGTTTTCACCCAGAGGATGGTGGGGGTCTGGAACTCACTGCCTGAAAAGGTGGTAGAGACAGAAACCCTCATAGCATTTAAAAAGTACTTGGATATGCACTTGGAAGTGCCGTAACATACAAGGCTACGGACCCAAGAGCTGGAAAGTGGGATTAGACTGGATAGCTCTTTGTCGGCTGGCACGGACACAATGGGCCGAATGCCCGCCTTGTGTGCTGTAAATTTCTATGATTCTATGAAGGGACCGAGTGCAATGCATCCAAGTTTGCTGACAATACAAAGTTAGGTGGGAAAGTAAGCTGTGAGGAGGAATGTAAAGAGCCTGCAAAGGGATATAGACAGGTTAAGTGAGTGGGTAATAAGGTGGCAAGTTGAGTATAATATAGGGAAATATGAGGTTATTCACTTTGGTAGGAAGAATAGAAGGTGAGAAACTATTGACAGGGTAGATGCCGAGAGGTTGTTTCCCCTGGCTGGAGAGTCTAGAACTAGGGGGCATAGTCTCAGGGTAAGGGGTTGGCCAGTTAAGATTGAGACGAGGAGGAATGTCTTCACTCAGAGGGTTGTGAATCTTTGGAATTGCCTACCCCAAAGGGTTGTGGATGCTCAGTCATTGATTATATTCAAGGCTGAGATTGATACATTTTTGGACTCCAGGGGAATCGAGGGATGCTGAGATCGGGCGGGAAAGTGGACTGAAGTCGAAGATCAGCCATGGTCTTATTGAATGGCGGAGCAGGCTTGAGGGCCCGCATAAGAACATATGGTCTACTGCTGCTCTTAATTCTATGTTTCATGTCCCACGGAGGACCAGAGAGCACTGCTGGACAGCAAACAGTACAGCAAGTACCAGAAAGTAACAGAGGACCAGACAGCACGAGAGAGAAGTGCTGAATGCTGGATACTGGCAACAGTACACAGAAGCACGGATACGCTATAAATAGTATTGAAGGGAACTACTTGAGCATCACCTTCTGTCTCACTCATATACACACAGGCTGATGCTCTTCCCCTGCTCTGCCTGTAGTCAGGAATCATTAGTGTACGGCTGAACTGTCTGCAACTGGTTGAGAGGGGAGAGTGTTAGAGACTCTCCGAGCACTTGGATAGCACATATTTAACTTTACACATGGGCGACCCAAAACCAGGAACAACTTTCCACCACGGGTCACCACACAGGACAGCAAATGTGTGGCCAGCCAGGAGGGATAAGAGTCTTTCCTCTAGAACACTGATTTGATCAACTTAATTTGAGCCATCCCTGTTGAAGATGCAGTGTCGACACCTGCTCCTGACCAGTACTGGAAGATCATTTTCAAATACAGGTCATTGTGCTGTGTGAAAAGACCCACCCAGTTGCTCTGAGGCCCATTGGGTAAAGCCACGGTCAGATGTACGGTCTGAGCCACCAGACACGAAAGCTCCAGGTCTGATCCCATCTGTGCTGAATGGAAGCTGTGCTCGGAAGGGGAAAAGAAAAAAAATAAATCAGCTGGAAGACGCTCATTCCTGATCACAGACTCCCCTGTGGGGAAGAATTGACTTGTGGAGGTTATGCGAGGAAAGGATCATGTCCTGAGCTGCTGAATGGCTTACTGATGTTCACTTCCTTGCTCACATGGTCCAATCTCAGCAACACTGAGCACCCAAGGAGAGATGGATGGATAACTGGGGAAAAGATATCCTCCCCTCTATTACATGCTCACCGTTAATCATCTCCGGAGCCATCCAGTAAGGGTTTCCCACCACAGTGTAGCGCTTCTTCCTGTCTGGCTTCCTCATGGTGGGCAGGTTTCCTGGTGACTGATTGTCTGTCTGCTTCGCATCGTCAATCATTAGTCGAGACAATCCAAAATCTGCCACCACGACAGTTTTATTCTGAAATACGAGACAGGAATTGATGGGAAAGTCCACATACGCAATCTGACGGGGTCCGCCTTCACTCAGGACCCCCCCCGGACAGGATCCGCCATCATCAGGTCACCCCCCTCCTCCTCCCCTCCCCCATCACCCAGGACCCCCTGTTGAAAGGGACCGACATCACATGGGACCCCCCCCCCTTCACCCCTCCCTCCCTGACAGGACCCGCCATCGCCCAGGATCCCCTCATTGACAGGGTCCTCCAGTGTCCAGGAACCCCCCCGCCCCACAACAGACCGTCGCCCAGAACCCCCTGCTGGGAGGGGCCGACATCGCATGGGAGCCCCTCGCCCTCCCCCGACAGGACCCGCCATCGCCCAGGGACTTTGACCTGGCCAGGAAAGGTGTTATTGGCCGTGGGGAAGGAGCATTGATTTTGTGCAGGTCCAGTAGGCTGTAATATCACAAAGGACTATTCAGCACAGTTCTGTGGGAAATGCTACATCTTCTGTCCCCCACTTTCAACAGAAATCGCTCTCTCCCATTCGACCAGGTTTCATTGATGCTTACCTCACGCACTAGGCAGTTATGAGAGTTCAAATCTCGATGGATAATATTCATGGAATGCAGATAGCACTGAAATCAGAAAGAGAGAGAGAGAGAGAGAGAGAGAGAGAGCGCAAAATGAAGAGTATTTAAATAATTATCATTTCTCCTTTAGTTTATTCAGCGACGCATTCACTTTTCTACAGCGCGGAAGACAGGCGGACAAACCGAGAAGATCGGGGGCGGAGGTTCCCTTAGCTGCAGTGCCCAGCCCTCTGGCACACTGCCAAAACCTTCTACAGAGCAACTGTCCCCACATCACACAACCACTTTGCTGTTGGATCGCAGTGCATCGGCACTAGTCTTTTGGTGGAATTATAAAAATGAACCAAAAAAAGACAAGGGACATAGAAACATAGAAAATAGGTGCAGGAGTAGGCCATTCGGCCCTTCGAGCCTGCACCGCCATTCAATGAGTTCATGGCTGAACATGCAACTTCAGTACCCCATTCCTGCTTTCTCGCCATACCCCTCGATCCCCCTAGTAGTAAGGACTACATTTAACTCCTTTTTGAATATATTTAGTGAATTGGCCTCAACAACTTTCTGTGGTAGAGAATTCCACAGGTTCACCACTCTCTGGGTGAAGAAGTTTCTCCTCATCTCTGTCCTAAATGGCTTACCCCTTATCCTTAGACTGTGACCCCTGGTTCTGGACTTCCCCAACATTGGGAACATTCTTCCTGCATCTAACCTGTCTAAACCCGTCAGAATTTTAAACGTTTCTATGAGATCCCTTCTCATTCTTCTGAACTCCAGTGAATACAAGCCCAGTTGATCCAGTCTTTCTTGATATGTCAGTCCCGCCATCCCGGGAATCAATCTGGTGAACCTTCGCTGCACTCCCTCAATAGCAAGAATGTCCTTCCTCAAGTTAGGAGACCAAAACTGTACACAATACTCCAGGTGTGGCCTCACCAATGCCCTGTACAACTGTAGTAACACTTTCCTGCCCCTGTACTCAAATCCCCTCGCTGTGAAGGCCAACATGCCATTTGCTTTCTTAACCACCTGCTGTACCTGCATGCCAACCTTCAATGACTGATGTACCATGACACCCAGGTCTCGTTGCACCTCCCCTTTTCTTAACCTGTCACCATTCTGATAATTGTCTGTCTCTCTGTTTTTAACCACTAAAGTGGATAACCTCACATTTATCCACATTATACTTCATCTGCCATGCATTTACCCACTCACCTAACCTATCCAAGTCACTCTGCAGCCTCATAGCATCCTCCTCGCAGCTCACACTGCCACCCAACTTAGTGTCATCCGCAAATTTGGAGATACTACATTTAATCCCCTCATCTAAATCATTAATGTACAGTGTAAACAGCTGCAGCCCCAGCACAGAATTTTGTGGTACCCCACTAGTCACTGCCTGCCATTCTGAAAAGTACCCATTTACTCCTACTCTTTGCTTCCTGTCTGAAAGTCAAACGCACTAAACCAGACTGGTGCGGTTTGAAGTGGGCACTCTCATGTATAAATACAAGTAAAAACTGAATCTAGCGGCAGGGTTACAAGAGCAGCAGTTCACACCTCTGTTCTGTCCCGATCAGAGTTTGAGAAAGATGATAGAACCAGACTTCACAGACACAAAGCTCAACTTCATTACTCTATCCTGTGATGAATCGAAGCATGGGGTGTGTGAGTCGGACGACATTTTAAACATCCATGGGTTGTCCCACCCACTTGGAACAGACACTAACAACCCCTTTGGCTGCTATCGGTCTGAATTCAGGCCAGAGGTAATTGTTCTGGTCGCAGTTCCGTTCAACCCTCCGCAACAAGACCCAGAAGCTTACCATTCCCTCAGCAATGTCCCTGGCAAAGCTCACACGATGATTCCATGGCAACTGGCTGTCCTGTTGGGAGGGAGGAATCAAAGAGGGCCCAATTAGTGTTCTCACATTTAACTTTTCATCGAACGAAAGCAACTCCCATGAAACAACTCTTCCCTGGTTATATGCTTTCTCCCACTGCTGTTACCTCAATCAGCCATACTACAGCAAACAGCTTAAGCACCAGGAGCAGAAATAAAACATGCTAAAGTTAGGAGTATGAAGGGAAGTCAGGTGGAACATGTTACCCAGAGGGTAATAAAACTGTGCAGTAAGTTACTATATAAGGACACTGAGGGGGTCAAGAGGCACTGATGTGTTTCTGGAGAGAAGGGGTTGAGTGACACAGTGAAGAAAACAGTGGGCAGGGCTCATGTATGGAAAAGGAACAGGCTTGTTGGGCCAAATGGCCTTTTCCTGTTATGATAAATTCACCTGGTATACTGCTTTCTCAGAGAAGAGCTAGAAATTGGCATGCATTGTGCCCATTTTTTCGGGGTCATGAATGGGGGTCAAAGCATATCAATTTAGCAATGGAACGGCCTGCATCCAATCTGCACAGGCGTTGGTCCCACTGCTAGTATCGTCGGTCCCAGGCACACACCTAAAATAGGCCCCTTGAATGTGCAAATGAGGGGCCAAGCACCTGTTGATGGCTCCCGTTTTAATTTGCCTCCGATGGGCGGGGCAAACAACAGGCCTGCCGCCCACCCTGCCCCCGCCTCAGGAATCTTCAGCGGCCCCAGTAGGTTGGGAAAAAGATGTACTTAATAAAAATCTTTCTTGTGGAGTTGGAGGAGCAGAAGTTCTCCTTCACCCCCGCCTCATAGTGAGTTGTGATTACCCCGCTCCCCCTCCACAGCTGCTCCAACACCATCTCTCGGGACTGACCCGGGAGTCACTGCCGGCAAGGCAGGCAGCCCAAAGATGAAGTCTTTGCTTAGGACAGCTGCCCAGAGCCACTTGGCACGACCAACCAAGAATGCTGTTGAGGCCAGAGGATCAATTTCTATCCAAAACTGGACCCGGAAATGGATCCAGACTGATTCCTACCCCAATTCCTCGGTTTCCACTTTGTGCAGAATTCTCTCGCAGTCTTTAGATTAATCAGCATTCTATGTTCAGACTGTGTGCTTGGGACAAACCGGGAGAGGCTTCCGAACCTGTTCCTCCTACATGGACAGCATTATATTTTGGTAATGCTGCCTGTACTCATGGACAGTCTGCCTACACTACAGAAAATTGGTAGCTATGACTGCTTTCACCATGACAACCATCGCAAGAAACCACTTGGCCAAAGGTTCAACGGAGCCTTCCCTGGGATACACTTCCTAGTATTACTGTGGTTCTGAACTGGAGCAATCCTGCACACCGTCCAAACAACGAGACGGTGTTCGTTCTGTCATCACTTACTAAATCTTTGATGATGCCTCTCAGTGTTCCTCCTTTGATGTACTCTGTAATGAAGTTCAGCCTCTTATCTTTATAAAGGACACCAATGAACCGGAGAACATGTGGGTGGTCGAGGCAGCGCATCACCTTAACCTGATTAAAGGAGGGAAAGGCAAGCTTTATTAATAAGCCACAAACCAGAGAGAGTATAAAATTAGCAATCCCTCCAGTCTCCTGTGATTTCACAAAACTGATCCACTCACCTCTTGCACAATAATGTTGGGAGATACTCTCAGCCATTTTGCAAACTCTCCCAATCAGATCTCAAAGCGGAGGGTTCAACACGGAACAGTGCACTCAATGTAGAGCATGTTATTAAGCATGAGCTCTCCCTGATATTGCATCATTAACTGAACCATCTAGTATGCAACTTAGCCACGCAGCCTACGACGATCCCAGTCAGAGCTTGTTGTGTATCTGTAAAGCATGCATTCTCATGTTCCGCCACCAGGGAGCGCATCCCCTGAAGTCCCAAGGAATCCCAGCATCCCTTGGGAGCACTGTATACAAGCCGGCCTCAAAGGCATGTTCCTCACTCTGGAGTGTCTTACTAAAGACTGAGGTCACTGTTACTTTAACCTCCCTGTGTGCAGTCTCATGTGTGTCAGGAACACAACAACTGGCGACGAATATAGAATCCAACGCAAAAATGCAGCAAAATGTGGGCATCCTGGAGAAGTTCTCGGAGGGTGAGGACTGGGAAGCCTATGTCGAATGGCTAGACCAGTACTTTGTAGCCAACGAGCTGGACGGAGAAGGAAGTGCTGCAAAAAGGAGAGTGGTCCTCCTCACGGTCTGCGGAGCACCGACCTACAACCTCATGAAGAATCTTCTGGCTCTGGTGAAACCCACCGATAAGTCGTATGAGGAGCTGTGTACACTGGTTCGGGAGCATCTTAACCCGAGGGAGAACATGCTGATGGCGAGGTATCGGATCTACACGTGCCAGCGATCTAAAGGTCAGGAAGTGGCGAGCTATGTCACCGAGCTAAGGCGACTTGCAGGACAATGTGAGTTTGATGGCTACATGGAGCAAATGCTCAGAGACTTTTTTGTACTGGGCATTGGCCAAGAGACCATCCTACGAAAACTTTTGACTGTAGAGATACCGACCCTCAGCAAGGTCATTGCGATAGCACAGGCGTTTATGTCCACCAGTGATAACACCAAACAAATCTCTCAGCACACAAGTGCTAGCAATGTTCCTAAATTAACTGGACTGTGTTTGCGAGCAGAAATGTACAGGGCAGAAACCAAGAGTCTGCAACTGCCAGCAGGCCTCAGGTGACCCAGATGACAGAGTCTGCAACAAGGGATAAATGCAAGGCAATTCACACCTTGTTGGCGTTGTGGAGGCTTCCATTCAGCCTATTCATGCCGCTTCAAAGGGTATGTTTGCAAGAGTTGTGGAACAATGAGGCACCTCCAACGAGCTTGCAGCTAACCACCACGTGGCAGAGGAAGATCAAAGGAATTTCGAGCCTCAGAGAGAGGAGGCAGATGCTGAAGTACACGGGGTGCACACATTTTGACGAAATGTCCACCTATATAATGCTAAATGTAAAATTGAATGGCTTACCCGTAGCCATGGAACTGGACACTGGCGCTAGCCAATCCATCATGAGTAAAAAGATGTTTGAGAGACTGTGGTGCAAAAAGGCACTCAGACCAGCCCTGAGCCCCATCCACACGAAACTGTCCTGGGCAGCGCCATGGTCAAGGTCACCTACGAGGGCACGGTGCACGAACTGCCACTCTGGATTGTCCCGGGCAATGGCCCCACACTGCTTGGAAGGAGCTGGCTGGGCAAAATCCACTGGAACTGGGATGACATCGGAGTGCTATTACATGTCGATGAGGCCTCATGTACACAGGTTCATAACAAATTTCCTTCCCTTTTTGAGCCTGGCATTGGAAACTTTTCCGGGGCGAATGTGCGGATCCACTTGGTCCCAGAGGCACGATGTGCGAGCGGTATCTCACATGATGAGGGAGAGAGTGGAAATCGAGCTGGACAGGCAGCAATGCGAGGGCATCATCTCCCCAGTGGAATTCAGCGAGTGGGCCAGCCCGATTGTTCCAGTACTCAAAAGTGATGGCACGGTCAGAATTTGCGGCAATTATAAAGTAACTATTAATCGTTTCTCGCTACAGGACCAATAGCCGCTACCTAAGGCAGACGACCTATTTGCGATGCTGGCAGGAGGCAAAACGTTCACCAAGCTCAACCTGACTTCGGCCTACATGACGCAGGAGCTGGAGGAGTCTTCGAAGGGCCTCACCTGCATCAACACGCACAAGGGACTGTTCATCTCCACCAGCTGCCCGTTTGGAATTCGGTCGGCTGCAGCGATCTTCCAGAGAATCATGGAGACCTTACTCAAGTCGGTACCACGCACGGTGGTTTTTCAGGACCACGTATTGGTCACGGGTCGGGACACCGTTGAGCACCTACAAAACCTGGAGCAGGTCCTCCAGCGACTGGATCGCGTAGGACTGCGGCTGAAGAGGTCGAAATGCGTCTTCATGGCAACAGAAGAGAAGTTTTTGGGGAGAAAGATCGCGGCGGACGGCATTAGGCTCACTGACGCCAAGACAGTGGCTATCAGTAACGCACCCAGGCCACAGAACGTCACGGAGCTGCGGTCGTTCCTGGGACCCCTCAACTATTTTGGTAACTTCCTACCGGGGTTAAGCACCCTCTTAGAGCTCCTACATGTGCTATTGCATAAAGGTGAAAACTGGGTATGGGGAAAAAACAAGTAATTGGTTTTGAGAAAGTCAGAAACATTTTATGCTCCAACAAACTGCTTGTATTGTATAATCCGTGTAAAAGACTTGTGCTAGCATGTGATGCGTCGTCGTACGGAGTCGGGTGTTTAGTACAGCAAGCTAATGTTGCGGGAAAGTTGCAGCCTGTCGCCTATGCCTCCAGGAGCTTGTCTAAGGCAGAGAGGACCCACAGCATGATTGAGAAAGAGGTATTAGCGTGTGTGTGTGTGTGTGTGTGTTCGGGAAAATGCATCAGTACCTGTTTGGCCTCAAATTTGAGCTGGAAACCGATCAAAAGCCCCTCATATCCCTGTTCGCTGAAATCAAGGGGATAAATACTAATGCATCAGCCCGCATACAAAGGTGGGCACTCACGCCATCAGCGTATAACTAGACCATCCGCCACAGGCCAGTCACCGAGAACTGTGCAGATGCTCTCAGTCGGCTACCATTGCCCACCACGGGGGTGGAAATGGCGCAGCCTGCAAACTTGTTGATGGTGGCGCAGCCCACAGACTTGTTGATGGTCATGGAAGCGTTTGAAAATGGCCCGCCAGATTAGGACTTGGACCAGCCAAGATCCTCTGCTGTCCCTAGTAAAAAAAAACTGTGTACTGCATGGGAGCTGGGCCAGCATCTCTGTTGAAATGCAAGAGTTAATCAAGCCGTTCCAGCGGCGAAAGGATGAGCTGTCCATTCAGGCAGACTGCCTGTTGTGGGGTAACCTCGTAGTGCTACCCAAAAAGGGCAGGGAGACATTCATCGCAGATCTCCACAGCACACACCCGGGTATAGTAATGATGAAAGCGATAGCCAGATCCCACGTGTGGTGGCCCGGTATCGACTCTGACTTAGACCTGTGTACGGCAATGCAGTGTGTGTGCTCAGTTGAGCAACGCACCCAGAGAGGCACCACTAAATTTGTGGTCCTGGCCCTCCAGACCATGGTCAAGGATCTATGTCGACTATGTGGGCCTGTTTCTTGGTAAAATGTTCCTGGTGGTGGTGGATACTTTTTCAAAATGGATTGAATGTGAAATAATGTCGGGAAGCACCGCCACCGCCACCATTGAAAGCCTGAGGGCCATGTTTGCCACCCACGACCTGCCTGACATACTGGTCAGTGACAATGGGTCATGTTTCACCTGTGCCGAATTTAAAGAATTCATGACCCGCAATGGGATCAAACATGTCACCTCGGCCCCGTTTAAACCAGCCTCCAATCGGCAGGCAGAGCGGGCAGTACAAACAATCAAACAGAGCCTTAAACGAGTCACAGAAGGCTCACTCCAAACCCGCCTGTCCCGAGTACTGCTCGGCTACCGCACAAGACCCCACTCGCTCACAGGAGTGCCCCCGGCTGAGCTACTCATGAAAAGGACACTTAAAACCAGACTCTCGCTGGTTCACCCCAACCTGCATGATCAGGTAGAGAGCAAGCAGCAGCAAAATGTAAACGATAGTCACGCCATTGTGTCATGGGAAATTGATCTGAATGACCCTGTGTATGTGCTAAACTATGGACAAGGTCCCAAGTGGATCGCAGGCACGGTGATAGTTAAAGAAGGGATTAGGGTGTTTGTAGTCAAACTAGACAAGAGACAAATTTGCAGAAAGCACCTGGACCAAACGAGGCTGCGGTTCACAGACTGCCCTGAACAACCCACAGCAGACACCACCTTTTTCGAGCCCACAACACACACCCAAAGGATCAACGACACCACCCCGGACCAGGAAATCGAACCCATCACGCCCAACAGCCCAGCAAGGCCAGGCTCACCCAGCAGCCCTGCAGGGCCAACAACACGCCAGCCCAGCGAGGGCACAGCCCACACACCAGAACAGACATTTGTACCGTGGCGGTCCACAGGGAAAGAAAGGCTCCCGACTGCCTCACCTTGTAAATAGTTTTCATTTTGACTTTGGGTGGGGGAGTGATGTTGTGCATCTGTAAAGCATGCACTCCCATGTTCCACCACCAGGGAGCGCATCCCCTGAAGTCCCAAGGGATCCCAGCATCCCTTGGGAGCACTGTATATAAGCCGGCCCCTAAGGCCTGTTCCTCACTCTGGAGGTGTCTTAATAAAGACTGAGGCCATTGTTACTTTCACCTTCCTTTGTGCCGTCTCATCTGTGTCAGGAATACAACAGAGCTGACTCAGCAGATCCCAGTCTGCATGTTGGGTGTGGTGCAAGTAATGTTTTTGCCCTGGGGCTAGGAAGAAAGGAAAGTTCAAACGGGCACCATGTATCCAATCTCGATCCAATAACTTCTTCCATAAAGCGCATGCCAGGATCAGGCTAGCTGTGATACCCCCCCCAACTACTGACCATACACCGGATCCATCTAAAGACATATAAACTCTCCGGCCTTCGCCCACCCTCCTTACGGCAATGGCCATAATTGCAGTTGGACAACGGTTCAACCCCCAACAGAGTACAGAGGATTATTGGGTCCCAGCCTAGTTTGCAGGACTTCTGCCAAAGCCCTGCAGACTTTCAGGACCACCATCTTCTTGCTGCTTCCCAGATGCTTCGAATTTAAAATTTCCACCAGGACCAATGAGACGCCAGTAACATTCCACCAGGACCAATGAGACGCCAGTAACATTCCACCAGGACCAATGAGACGCCAGTAACATTCCACCAGGACCAATGAGACGCCAGTAACATTCCACCAGGACCAATGAGACGCCAGTAACATTCCACCAGGACCAATGAGACGCCAGTAACATTCCACCAGGACCAATGAGACGCCAGTAACATTCCACCAGGACCAATGAGACGCCAGTAACATTCCACCAGGACCAATGAGATGCCAGTAACATTCCACCAGGACCAATGGGAAGTCAGTAACATTCCACCAGGACCAATGGGACGTCAGTAACAATCCACCAGGACCAATGGGGCGTCAGTAACAATCCACCAAGACCAATGGGGCGTCAGTAACAATCCACCAGGACCAATGGGACGTCAGTAACATTCCACCAGGACCAATGGGACATCAGTAACATGGCCAATAGAACCCACTGTACATCATAAACATCTCCAATCGAGCCAATAGTACATTAGTATCGTCTCCAATAGCATCTTCAACAGGCTGAATAGTAATATTAAAGTATTTAACCTATTTGGTTGCAATGTGCAGTGTTACACTAGCACACAGATAACTTTGATACAAACACATTAACTACTATACTACCAGCAGAAATGAAACTCTTATTTAACAACCTCTTTCAGAAAGGTCCTTTGGGTTTCATCATCAAATCGGATCAGTTCCTTCATCGCCATGACCTCTCCTGTCTCTCTGTGTGTCACCTGATCAAAGGAAGAATAAGGAAATGTGAAGAGGGAAATGGATATTGATGCACCGAGCGTGCCCACAACCGCAATGCAATCCCACGTCATACATTCAGGAGTGAAACAGGCACATATATCTATGGAGATGAATATTAAAACTGGGATTACAGTTAACAAATTGAATTTTGGGCTAGAGTAAGGTTTATGTTTGGGTTGGGAGTATTGTCGGCTGCTGGACTAGGGCAAGGTTTGCTGCATCAGGCTAGGGGTAAGGTTTGAAATGTTTTTATATATATTTGTTCATGGAATGTTGACGACACCGGCAAGGCCACATTTACTGCCCATCCCCAATTACCCAGAGGTGCTGGTGCTGAATATTCTTCTTGTGGCCATAGTGCTCCCACAATGTTGTGGGGGGGAAGAACTTGCATTTATATAGTGCCGCTCACCACTTTAGGATGTACCAAAGTGCTTTACAGTCAATGAAGTACTTTTGAAGTCACTGTTATAATGTAGGAAACATGGCAGCCGATTTGTACGCAGCAAAGTCCCACAAACAGCAATGTGATAATGACCCGAGGGTCTGTTTTTTTCCAGTGTTTTCGATTGAGGGATAAATATTGGTCAAGACACCAGGGAAAACCCCCCTGCTCTTCAAAATAGTGCCATGGGATCTTTTACATCCACCCTAGAGGGCAGATGGGTCCTCGGATTAATGTCTCATCAAAGATGGCATCTCCGACAGTACAGCATTTCCTCTGAAGTGTTTGCCTAAACTTCTCAAGTCTCTGGAATGGGGTTTGAACCCATAACCTTCTGATGCAGAGTTCTACCACTCTGTAAATGCAGACACTTGCTTTGTATACTGGGCTGGAATATTGTTTGGTTTTATTGGTGTCAGCTAGTGTAACATCTGAGCTTTGGAAGTAAGGTAGGGTTTGAGCACAAGGTTTGGATAAGGCTTCATATTAATTTGATACTTCATCTCATTTTGAAGTCCATTTCAAAATGAGAGATCTTTGCTAATGGCTCTGAAATTCCGGCCTCCCCGGGTCTGTACGAAGTTTGTACGGATCCGGGAAGGCATCGCAAAAGACGTTTTTTGGCGCGCAATGCGTATGCGCTGAAAACTGGCTTTTCAGATCTGTCAAGTTTCTGGCTTGACAGATCCTCCGCAGATCGGAAACGAGGACACTTGCAAGTGGAAATTTCCGATATTTACGCATATAAATGTCCTCAAAAATCTTGCGCCAGAAAAAGCAGGCGCATAACCTACTTTTACAGGCGCAAATGTTTTAAAAACATTAAAACATAAAAATAAAGTTATGAAAACATATTTTATCATTAAAAACCTTTCCCACAACGGTAAGTTTATTTAAAAAAACTTTAAAAAAAATCAGAATATATATATTTTTTTAAGACATTAAGAACTTTAATGTAGTGTATATTTTCTATTTTCTATTAGTGTTTTGGGTGTTTCCCAATCAATGTACTAGGAGTTAGGACCTTTCGGAACTCCTATTACTATGATACTTTACCTGATTGGTTGCCCAGAGCCATGTGACTCCAGCTCCAGGCCTGCGCACGTCCCGACGTGCACGTGCTGCGACGCGCAGTCAGCTGAGGCCACAGCATCAGAAAGTCGAACGTGGGCAGCAGCTTATGTAGGTGTGTATTTTTTTCTCTAAAATGCCCGCGGGAAGGACAAAACGGAATTTCAGGGCCATCTCTCCACTCAAGGTAACAAGTTGTACATCACCCCATTCAGGTCCACTGTCACACAGGTAGAAATAAAGGGCCCAAGTTTCCACACGATAAAAAACGGGCGCCCCTCCGAGCTGGGCGCCCGTTTTTCGCGCCTAAAAAAAACCTCGCGATTCTGGAGCGTTCTGCAGCACCTTGTCTGCCTGGCGCGGCGCCCGGGGGGGCGGAGCCTACACTCGCGCCGATTTTGTAAGTGGGAGGGGGCGGGTACTATTTAAATTAGTTTTTTTCCTGCCGGCAACGCTGCGCGTTGGAGCGTTCGCGCACGCGCAGTGTGAAGGAAACATTGGCACTCGGCCATTTTTGTAGTTCTTTGTAGCTGTTTAATTTTTGAACATTTTTTTAATAAAAGCACATTGCCATCAGCACATCAGCACGGAGGCTTCGTGCAGCCTTCTCACTGTCTCCTCCCGCCTCCCGCGGGAAGAACGGGCGCCTCCTCTCTTCCCCCCCCCCCCCCCCCCCCCCCCCGCGCGGAAGAACGGGCGCCTCAGGCTGACTGCAGCATTCTCCGTGCCTTCACACAGGTAGGAAGATGGTTTATTTAATCTTTTCTTTGCTTATAAATGTTTATTCAGGTTGAATTTATTTGTATAATATTTGTAGAAGTATAAATAAGGATTTATTGTAGAATTTAATGACTTCCCTTCCCCTCCCCCCCCACCTCGTTCTGGACGCCTAATTTGTAACCTGCGCCTGATTTTTTAATGTGTAGAACAGGTTTTTTCAGTTCTACAAAAATCTTCACTTGCTCCATTCTAACTTAGTTTGGAGTACGTTTTCACTGTGGAAACTGTGAAATCAGGCGTCAGTGGCCGGACACGCCCCCTTTTGAAGAAAAAATTCTGTTCCAAAGTAGAACTGTTCTACCTGACTAGAACTGCAGAAAAAAAAATGTGGAGAATTGCGATTTCTAAGATAGTCCGTTCTCCACCAGTTGCTCCTAAAAATCAGGCGCAAATCATGTGGAAACTTGGGCCCAAATAGTCTTGCTTTTTATTTAGACTCATGGTAAGGTTGGTGTGTTGGGCTGGGGGTATTTATTTGCAGTATTTCCTGTGTAAGTTGAGGTACTGTAGAATACAGCCTTCCAACTAGAGGAGCCAAGCATGTGGGCTTATTTGAGGCAGCCCATTCAATTGAAGACACTGCTTTGCACAAGAGATGCAGTAAAAAAAAACTGGAGAGAGCATAAAAAGCTACAAAGTTTTGGGTTTACACAAATTTTCTTCTGACTACCAAACTTTAAATGTTGGGAACAGCACAGTCAAACATGGCTGCAAAGTGTTGATGCCACCTTGTCAAAGAGCATTTTGGGGTCAGGTCACCCTTTCTGTATAGCTGGAGACCAATGGTGATGTTTGCCCTCCTTGGCAACGATCACCCATCTCTCTCTGCAGGAGGAGACTGGTATGGGCCTCTCGGAAGGATCTTAATCCACAGGTTGGTGATGGGAAGGGTGGGTTTTGCCAAAGTGGGGGTTGTAGCTTCTTGTGACTAGCAGCAAGAGTTGTACTCATCTGTAGATCTCAGTTTGAACTCTTAACCCCGAGGACAGATCTAGCAGACAGGGTGGTGGATCGGAGAGGATGTCAAGGCTGGTATCCAACTAGAGCATATATATAAATAAAATATATATATATAAAAATATATATATATATATACACACACACACACTAGGACAGAGCACTGCCATTAGGAAAGGGGATACGATAGAGATTTACACAGTAGCAATTTTGGTTCTATTTAGCGTCTTTGGCTGAAGAAACAGCATTTTCTAGCCTTCTCCATCCCAGAGGCTGTACCTCAGTGTTTATTAGAAGACAAATAAAGGGAAAGCAGAGACTGGTTGTAATATTCATCAGTCTCTCAAGCGAATACGAGTCAGTGATCAGGTGGGTTATGAATGATAAACCACTTTGTGACGCAGCCAGCGTCACTCAGCAGTTTATATTGTCAACAACCCTTGCTCAACACGGATCCACGATGGAAAGTATTCTCTAGGACAGAGCTTGCTAATGAGACCGAGAGAGGCAGGGAATAGAAAGTGATCACCAGTAAAATTCATCCCAAAGAAGCAAGAGAGGAACAGGGATTTGTGAAAAACATACCTTAATAGCTTGTCCAAAATAGCCCTTTCCCAGCACTTCCCCGTGGATCAGGTCAGAAGGGCGGAAGATACGATGCATTTTGGAGGCAATTCGCAGGGACTCAGAGCGGCTCAAATCTTTCCTTTGAGAGGCAGGTGATCCTGTGCTAGGAGATTTATCAATACTGCAACTTCTCCTGGAGACGGAGAGAGAGCAAGAGTCACAACAGGCGATAGGGACACTGGTTCAATAAATCAAACTCAATGTGTTCCAGTCCATGTTGTGTTACATTAAAATAACATTAATTATTAAACAAACTGAAGGCTCTATCCAGGAGTCGATATAGTGGGTAACACGTGTATACACACACCCACACACACACAGTTACAGATACTCAGCTCAAGTCAAGACAAAGGGCTGCAATGAGAAAAACACTAAGTGACACTCTAGGTTAGGTCAATATTTTAGACCTGAATTTAACACGTCAGGGGCAATATTGATTTTGGGAAACCAATTGGGGGAGTGTGTCCATCAGTCATCCATTCCTGCGGCAAAGAGGTTCCTGCGAATTATGAGGCCCCAGCCTCGTTTAAATTTGGCAGGCGAGTTGCAGGAGGCACGATGCAGCACGCCAAAATAAGGCCGCGATCGGACCAGGGTCACAGGGTGACAGTGGCTCACATTATTCTCGTGGGCCCTGGAGGAGCACTCTTGCTGAGATGTGATAAATGGTATGCAATGCACACTGTCCGAGTGCCATCCAATTCAGAACTTACTGTACTTTGTGCTCTATCCAATCAATTCAGATGTCTAAGTTACTCCAAAAATTACAGGCTTAAAATTCTGCACAGATTCTGTCAGGAGACTGGGGAGGCCCTGTGGAATTTCAGGGCCCGTCTCCTCAGTGTCCTGCTCTTAACCAACGTTCAGTAGTGGCCAGTGACCAGCAATTAGGAGGGGATACCTGCTCTGGCTTTTTTTAAAAGCCAACTGTTGCATTATCAGCTAACTGTTAAAACCAAGAGTTGAATCTGGGGCCTTTATGGCTCTGTGATTCACTGGTGAGTAAAGGAATCAGAGTGTTCAGAGAGCTGCGGATTACAACTTTATCCTGGATTGTCTGTGGAGAGCTTTGTCAAATGGTTAGTCAATCAAGGTACACTCTCATCCACCATAACACTTATACTGTTAGGGAACTTTTCAGTTAATGAACATTAACTGGTGTTCAATCATTGCTGTTGATAAATATATCTGCAGTGACACTTCACTTTGAAATATCTCAAGTCATTTCACGTGTGAATCACGTCACATGGTGAATCACGTCACGTGGTGAATCACTCTGAAGTGCAATGAATGCTGTTGTGTCGGGAAACACGGCAGCCATTCTGAACCTGTAACATCTCAAAACAATGAGACAAAGCCCACTGCATTTGGTTTTTGGTGTTGTTGGTTGAAGGTGTTGTTGGTTGAAGGATGAATGTTGACCACGAGGGAACACCCAGTCCCTTTGCGAACTGCGCCATATGATCTTTAACATCCAGCCAAACCTCCAGCCAGAGACTCGAACCAACAGCTCATCCCAAAAGAAATATCCCTGAATTCCTTCCTTTGTAATTAAGTTTGACATTATTGCCAGAATAGAAACGTTCGTCATTCCCAGGGTCATGCTAGGAGGTTTTAGTGAATTGGGCCTTTTATTTGTAAAGTGTTTTGACTTCACTGAAATACCACCACTGAACAGAACCGAGAAACCAATTTTAAAACAGGAACTTACAAGTTGATGCTCTTGGCTGGAGTTCAGCTCCTTTCAGTTCCCCGAATGTTAACAGGTCATTCAAACTCCAGCTCAATCCATGTCCTCTGACTGAAAGGGGTCAGTTTCAACTTCAGTCACATCTTTATCAATGCCACTCTCAACCAGTCGCAAAAGAGGCAAAGGAAATTGCTCAAGAACGATGAACAGGCTGATTTCATCCCTCCAACCTTGTGGCAAGCTACCTGTCTTGCTTGATACAAGGTTGAGAATTTCATGAAATGAAGGATCGAGTATGTGTCCTACAGCTTATTTATTGCGACAGCAAGAATGAATGCTTGAAAAGAAGCATGCATCTTTCAAATTGCCGGCAAAGGCATGATGGACTGAAAGGCCTCCTTTTGTCCTGGATCAATTCAATGATTCTATGTGTTTTTAAAAAGTTAGATTATAGGGCGGCGCATATTAAGAAATGGCAGGCCACGTGGACATTCCATACAGACTGCAATGTGCCCTTACATGATGGGCCGTTTTTTGACCGTGCTGGCGTCGCCATTCGGGGAGCGTGCTCTCTGTGGGCTGTAGATGTCTGACACCGGGCTGATAGTGTCCACTTGTTCCTCCAGCAACCCATCATGTGGATCGTGTTCAATGGTTAACTGAAGCAAGCGACTGGTCTCCTGAATCAGGAGGTCAATCTGAGGAGATCAAACATCATACTATCAAAACACTGCCAGCTTCAGGATGCAAGCACAGTAAACCCCTCTCAGGACAAGGTATGTTCTAGGTAGAATGTCAGGATCACACTACCCTCCAGCAGTACAGGTCAGCATTACTCCCCTCACGACTATATATAGATGGCAGTTCCCATTGTTTCCCATCCCCCCAACTATGTAGGACTGGTTTATCCCATTACACCCATAAGGTGGTCCCTCCCAGTCCCTTCTCTCAAATATATGGCCAGTAACATCCATTCTGTCCCACCACATACAGCTGATTCTTCCGACTCCTCCAAACTACGTATGGTTAGCGTTTCCCATTCTCCCCTTTCAACATACACGGTTGGCGTCTCCCATTCTCTCCCCTCCCCCCCGCCCCCCATACACAGTTGGCATCTCCCTCTCCCCAAATCCATTATTTCCAGTTGACTTCCATCACTCAATATATTGTTGGCATCTCCCTCACTCCCTCCCCATACACAGCTGGCATCTCCCATCCACTACTTTATACAGTTGACATCTCTCACTCCCTTCCCTATCATATACAGTTGACAATCCAGCTCGCAGTGCCCATCCTACTATACAATTTTGGTGTACATACTTCTCACTATATACAGCTAGCATTGTCATCTCCCTTCTCCCCACTCTATACAGCTGGAATCTCTCATCCTTTTCCAACAAGTTACAGTTGTTAACTTCCACTCTTCTCTAGCCCACTTTGTATGACTGGTTCCCCCTCCCCACTATATGGACCCAACACTCCCTTACGTAAAGTCTGTCTCCCCTCCCCCACTATATGGAGCTGGCTTCTCCTAATCTCTCTACCCCACTATATACAGTGGGCACCTCTCTTTCTCCCTGAAGAGACTGCCATTTAATTATGGTCAGTTTCATTCAATAGACTTGCATTCATTTTAAATGTGGGCAGCTTGATTAAAGTGTGCATTCGGATTTTGCCGAGTGTCAGATAGTGTAACTTGCTGGTGTACTGCCTTCCCTTCTCAGCTTACCTCATCCAGAGGCACATTCCTGATTGGTGTTCCATTGATTTCCAGGATCCGATCACCAACATGAATGGAGTTTTTCACATCTGGACTGATGCAGTCCATGTCGACTCTGCAAGAAAGGGTGTCAGAGGAATTATAAATGACCATTACGGAGAGTTTCCCAGATACGAGGGAGCTAGGTTATTCGCGATTATATCACTGGCACTTGCAAGACAAGGTTTTGATCAAGCTCCTCAATAATTGGTGATGCCCATGAACTCTACCCGATTTTGTGGACCAGAGATAGTAAAATCTCTGGATGGGCCACCCAAATCTTCAGAAGCATGTTCCAATTACTATTGACTGTAATGACTATACAAGCCCATCGTCAGTATGCATTAGGTCAACCACATACATTACAACAGCAAATTAAACATGAATTGCACCAAGAGATAACCAAACACACACAATATTGGGAAACACATTATTCCAGAGTTGCTAATCCCCCTGAAGATAAGTGGAACCAACAAGGAAGAGCGTGGTCAGGGTCATCAGGAGCCTTAAGATGGCGGCATTAATCTCAACTTTACTCAGGAAAAACAGCTACTCCCAAGTTCTGGCAGTCACCACAAACCATGTCTTGTAACCCAATTCGGCCTCATTTTCAGGAAAGGAATGGGCACAGGTGATTCATGCAAATAATATACCGTGGTTTTGGGTTCAAATACCAAGTTAATTCATGGATCACACCACTCTTCATCAGTATTTGTCAACATTCTCCCCCTCCCCATAACCACTGCATACAGTTAGTAACTCCCCTCCCCCCCGATGGCATTTCCCACTCCCCAACTATGTACAGTTGGTTTATCCCACTCCCCTTTTGTATACATTGGTCCCTCCCACCACCTTCCCTCGGTATATAGTTGGGCATCTCCACTCTCCTCCAATATGTATAGCCTTTGTTTGCTACTCCTTACATGCTATATATGGCTGTCATCTCCTATTTCACTGTTGTGGTTTTGAAGAGAAGGGATCAGGGGGAAGGGTGAGCAGGTGGGCAAGGGAGAGTGGCATGTTTTAAAGGAGCAGTCTTGTTGAGCCTATTGGCCAGTTCCTCCTCTTCATTGATCTACTTGTGTATATAAAAGTTTTGATAGCATCGTAACACTCCAGTGTAACATCACACTTTGAATGAAACAAGCAAATCAGCACCATACACACAAGCCACATTAACGTCATGGCTACTAGAGCTGGGTGTTCTGCAGAGTGTGTCTCACCTGCCGACTTCTCCATGCCTCTCTACCACCGACAAGACACAAGTCTGGAGTGTGATGGAATACTGCATTTGGAGTTCGGGTTAGGAGTGTGATGGAATACTCTGTTAGCCCTCAGCTCCAACAACACTCAAGAAGCTCAACACTATCCAGGATAAAACAGTCCACTTGATCTGCACCCCATCCACTGGCTTAAACATCCACTCCCACCACCACTGGCACAATGTGGCTGCAGTGTGTACTATATGCGGGATGTGCTGCAGCAACTTGCCAAGGCTTCTTCGGCAGCACCTACCAAACCCATAATCTCCATCACCTAGAAGGACAAGGGGCAGCAGGTGCATGGGAACACCAATCCCTTTCAAGTTCCCCGTTCTGACCTGGAGATATATCGCCATTCCTTCATTGTCGCTGACCAACAACCTGGAACGCTAATAGCATTGTGAGAGTATCTTCACCACATGAACTGTAGTGATTCAAGAAGGCAGCTCACCACCACCATCTCAAAGGCAACTAGGGATGGGCAAAGAATGCCGGTCTTGGTAGCAAGGCTCGCATTCCGAAAATGAAATTTTAAAAATCCAATCTTAAAAAAAGGGAAAAAAAGCTAGTTATTTTCTCCTCTTTTTAAAAAAAAACACTATGGAGATGTGAAGCCAAGATATCATGGGATGGAGCCAAGCAGCCGTCAATTTAGAGAAACGTCCAACAATTAACTGCTAAATGATCTCAAGATGTCGTTAGAGCATTGCTCCACAAGACATGCTGAGCAACGCTCTTTACAGGAAAGGTTGGGTTTGCATCTAAACGTTGCCAGCTGTGATCCAGACCTCAGACTTCCCAGGGTTAAATTGCTATGGGAAATCAGGAAGTTCAGTAACCAAATACGAAAACAAAGCACTACACTACACAGATATTGAGATGTGTGAATCTAAAGCTATGTCTAGATTATCCATCGCTTTTAAACCAGGCCTATCGCATAGCCGAAAAAATAAATGACCAAAGTGAGGTCAGTGCGCAATACTCCGGTCACCACACCCAGGAATTCAGACTGCTGCGCCAGGCCTTGACAGTGCAAAACCCCAACTGCAATATGTTCAAAGCCATTACTGTCGCAGTCCCTGCTGCAGCCCAGCAAAGCCGCTTCCCCTAGCTGCACCCAGAACCAGATGTGTCTCGTCAACACTTCTCTGGTGTCCAGATGTTTGTTGATATTACTCAATCAAACATATTGAATATGTTCCCAATTTGCTAATAAAAATTAACAGTATATTTTCTGGAAAGACCTGATAAAATCTGAAGTTACAGTGCTGTTAATTCGGTCCTCCAACTAGCTCAGAAGGAGGCTGTTACTTTGAACTCTGGTACTAGGATTGTTGGATTACGTTTGTTACTTTTTTCCCCCCATTCATTCCTGGGATGTGGGCGTCGCTGGCAAAGCCAGCATTTATTGCCCATTTCTAATTGCCCTCGAGAAGCTGGTGGTGAACCGCTGCAGTCCGTGTGGTGAAGGTACTCCCACAGTGCTGTTACAGAAGGGGTTCCATGATTTTGATCCAACAACGATGAAGGAACAGCAATACATTTCTAAGTCAGGATGGAGTGTAACTGGGAGGGGAATTTGCAGGTGGTGGTGTTCCCATGCTTCTGCTGCCCTTGTCCTTCTAGGTGGTACAAATGGCAGGTTGGGGAGGTGCTGCCGAAGAAGCCTTGACAAGTGGCTGCAGTGCATCTTGTAGATGGTACACACTGCAGCCACGGTGCGCCAATGGTGGAGGGAGTGAATGTTTAAGGCAGTGGATGGGGTGCCAATCAAGTGGGCTGCTTTGTCCTGGATGGTGTCAAGCTTTATGAGTGTTGTTGGAGCTGCACTCATCCAGGCAACTGGAGAGTATTCCATCTCACTCCTGACTTGTGCCTTGTAAATGGTGGAAAGGCTTTGGGGAGTCAGGAGGTGAGACACTTGCCTCAGAATACACAGCCTCTGACCTGCTCTTGTAGTCACAGTATGTGTGTGGCTGGTCCAGTTAAGTTTATGGTCAATGGTCACCCCCCAGGATGCTGATGGTGGGGGATTTGGTGATGGTAGTGCCGCTGAATGTCAAGGGGCGGTGATTAGACTCTCATCTTTTGGAGATAGTCATTGCCTGGCACTTGTATGGTGCGAATGTTACTTGCCACTTATCAGGCCAAGCCTGAATGTCGTCCAGGTCTTATTCCATGCGGGCATGGACTGCTTCATTATCTGAGGAGTTGCGAATGGAACTAAACACTGTGCAGTCATCAGCAAACATCCCCACTTCTAACCTTAAGATGGAGGGAAGGTCATTGATGAAGTAACTGAAGATGGTTAGGCCCAGCTTCAGCGCCTCAGTCAGCTGCCATTCTCCTTGCTCCCTCTCTGCACCGACCCGAGAAAGGAGGGAACACCGGAGGCAGCGGGGAGAACAGGAGCAGCCAGCCCCAGTCGCGACCCCCACCAGGAATGATGCCGGACCAGGGATGGTGCCGGACCAAAGAGTCCCGGATTGGAGAGGTACAACCACTCAGATCGGGCAGGGCCAGCGTTCGCCCCACAATGGGTGGCAGATTTCGAGGGTTCCCGGACCCCTGGAACTAGGTTTGTGCTCAAGCTGGTGCTGCAGGACTCCACAGTGACCAGTGAGAGCCGGGGGGGCGGGGGCGTGTGCTGACCCTGGCCGAGGACATCATTCTGAGATATGCATTCAAACTGCTGTCAGATTTCAAGGCCAACCTCTCCCAATCAATGTTAGTAAAAAAAAACAATTTGGATTTGAGCTGGATAGGCCAGGAACTCCTCGATTCGAGTTAGTTAAGAACATAAGAATTAGGAGCAGGAGTAGGCCATTTGGACCCTCGAGCCTGCTCCGCCATTCAATAAGATCATGGCTGATCAACTCCACTTGCCTGCATTATCCCCATATCCCTTAATATCCAAAAATCAACGATCTGGGTCTTGAATATATTCACAGACTGAGCCTCCACAGCCCTCTGGGGCAGCGAATTCCAAAGAGTCATCACGCTTTGAGTGAAGAAATTTCCTCATCTCAGTCCTAAATGGCCGACCCCTTATTCTAAAGCTATGACCCCTGGTTCTAGACTCCCCAGCCAGAGGAAACACCCTCCCTGCATCTACCCCGTCAAGCCCTGTAAGAATTCTGTATGTTTCAATGAGATCACCTCTCATTCTTCTAAACTCTAGAGAATATAGGACTAGTCTACTCAATCTCTCCTCATAGGACAATCCCCCCATCCCAGGAATCAGTCTGGTAAACATCATTGCACTCCCTCTATGGCAAGCATATCATTCCTTGGGTAGGGAGACCAAAACTGTACACAATACTCCAGGCGCGGTCTCACCAGGTACCTATACAATTGCAGTAAGACGTCTTTACTCTTATACTCAAATCCTCTTGTAATAAAAGGCCAACACAGCATTTGCTTTCTTAATTGCTTGCTCTACCTACGTGCTAACTTTCAGTGATTTGTGTACAAAGACACCCAGGTCCCTCTGAACACCAACATTTCCCAATCTCTCATCATTTAAAAAAAATACTCTTTTTTATTTTTCCTACCGAAGTGGATAACTTCACATTTCTCCACATTATATTCCATTTGCCATGTACTTGCCCACTCACTTAGCCTGTATATATCCCCTTGAAGCCTCTTTGCATCCTCCTCACAACGTACAATCCCACCTACCTTTGTATCATCAGCAAACATGGATATATTACTTTTGGTCCCTTCATCCACATCATTGATTTAGATTGTGATTAGCTGAGGCCCAAGCACCGATCCTTGCAGTACCGCTCGTGTTACAGCCTGCCAACCCGAAAATGACCAGTTTATTCCTACTCTCTGTTTTCTGTCTGTTAACCAATCCTCAATCCCATGAGCCCTAATTTTCTTTAATAACCTCTTGTGTGGCACCTTATCAAATGCTTTTTGAAAATCTAAATACGCTACATCCACTGGTTCCCCCTTATCTATTCTGCTCATTACAACCTCAAAAAACTCTAACAGATTTGTCAAACATGATTTCCCTTTCATAAACGGTGTTGCCCAATCCTATTATTATTTTCTAAGTGTTCTGTTCCCACATCCTTAATAATAGATTCTAGCATTTTCCCTACTACTGATGTCAGGCCAACCGGTCTGTGGTTTCCTGTTTTATCTCTCCCTCCTTTCTTAAATAGCAGGGTTACATAGCTACCTCCCAATCCGCGGGAACCGTTCTAGAATCGATGGAATTTTGGAAGATGACAACCAATGCATTCACTATCTCTACAGCCACCTCTTTTAAAACCCTAGGATGTAGGCCATTGGGTCCAGGGGATTTATCTGCTTTCAGTCCCATTAATTTCTCCAGTGCTTTTTTTTTACTAATACTAATTTCCTTCAATTCCTCATTCTCATTAGACCTTTGGTTCTCCACTATTTCCAGGAGGTTTTTTGCATCTTCTTCCGTGAAGTTGATCTTAGCCAGAGGAGGCAGCGGGCATGCTTCAACTGGGTTCAGCATCCCTTGCTCGAGAGGACAAAAATCAGCTCGGGTCCCTGCGCCTGACTGCTACCCAGCCACTGCTGCTGGGAAGTGGACGAATGTGGCCATCGGGAGAGGACAGTGATGCTCTGCATGATCAAATCGCCCAACAACACTCACTGCCTGGGGCCACATTTGGATAGTGGCCATTGGTACAGAGATATTGGGTGAAGTCTGGCAGGGGACATCCCCGGGTGTAAACTGGCACCTTGAGGAAAGGAAACAAGCTCACACCTACTGCCCCCGCCAGTCACTCTACTCCCACTAACTGAGGTGGGGTCACCGGCTGCAGAATGACGTAGATAAACCCCACCACATCACCGTGAGTGACAGTAACAATCTCTTTCTTGTCTGTTTATCGTGATTACTCGCACTTACTCCTTGACCCGTACAGTGTGCACATACTCAGAAGAGCAGCTCCTGGGACTGCAGAGCTGATCGATAGCCACAGAGAGGCCTCGCTTTCCCTCCGTGGAGGCTGGGATTGAAACCAGTGTCACAGTGTGCGGAATCCGAGGGCAGGGAGAGTCTGGTAGGGTCTGTTCAATGACGGGCGTGACTATCGTCTGGTAGTAGCAGCAACCACTGCAGAAGAGACAATGAACAAGTGAAATACAAGAACACAAAAACCACAATCTAGATGGCTACCAAACTGTGCGAAAGATTAACAATCACATCTTTAATGCATCAAAGCCTTATGACTCCAAAGCATAAAACTAGAACATCTCATGTTCAGTCTGTGCTGAGACAGCTGATCTTAGCTTTAGTGGGGGGGGGGGGGGAGGGGGGGGGGGAAGAAAGAATAAAAATTCAGCCCCTGTTGCCACGGCGAACCAGTGCTCCTCAGACTGAGAGCGTGTGGACATTGGGGGAGGAGTGGATCTGGCTAGCTTTGGTGCCTCCCTTGGTTGATGAGCAAGAGGTGAGGAGGGAGAAAACTGACAAGAAAAACGGTCATATCCCCAAGCCTTTTGTTCAAAAAACAGTTTGCTAATGCAACTGATGCCTCAAACACTAACTGTTCCCACACCCCGAGTTACACTGAAGAGGAATAGGTCTTGTTGTTCTACAACATTTAGAAGAATGGCCAAGAACCACAGAATAATGTAAACATCTTTAAAGTTTATCGATGGACAGCCTTGAACAAATTGCACACATGGAGGTAATACCAACAGAGCTCTCTAATGCCAACACAATCCATGCAGGAACAACACGGTCTCAGATTTCAGCACATCAAAGAAGCGTTCAATACTCCTGCAATTGTTGGACATGGATATCTACAAGCGCATCACTGGCTGTGTCGGCTGACGGTCCCTCCCCTCCCTAAGTATCGAAAACACCACTGGATTTTGATGCTCCTCTTAGTGTGCAACAAAGTACTGACAAAACTATTACAGAACAAATAAATGGACTGGATTAAAATCACAAAACTCAGGTGGAATTAATCCCTTCAGTTTATCTATTTAATATCACATCAAAACAGACCAAATATAACTGACAGACAGCTTATGGTCTAAAGTGTCCAATCTCCACACTCAGTTCTTACCAGTAGAGTTTGGAGCGCTCCACCAGTGCGTACGTGTCTCCATCGCCGATAAACGCGCCGCACTTCAGGCACGCAAAGCATTCTGGGTGGTACTTGTGTTCTCCAGCGACCTGCAGGACAAACCAACAAAGATTCACAGCGCTGATTGCTACATCCAACGGGTCACATTGGTGCTGCCAGAGAGGGTTGGAAGTGCTCGGGTTGGCAGGGGTGTTGGAGGTACTGGTGTTGTTGACCTGTTTTTGGTGGTGTTGAGATGGTTGGACAAACTGATGGTGTCGGTGCTGCTGTTAGGGTGGTCGGATATACTGGTGTGGTTGATGGCATTGATGGGATGGTTGAGGTGCTGGTATCACTAGGCTTAGGTTGCTATTGGAGGTGGTGTTTCAGTGGGTACAGAGAAACAAGGAAAGCTCAGAACTGCAGTCCATTCTGTCAATCCCCAAAGCTAACCTCCCTCAACTGCCCATTATCTGAAATATCTCCAATTCTCACTTTCGTTTTTCCATACTATCTTGGGTCAAATTCCTCACATATACCAGGCTCTTAATCAGGAACTTAAACCTAGACTACCTGTGCATCTTCACCCTTCAAGGCTTGGCTCCATCTGCCTATATTATCGGGGTTCAATTTATCTATTATCTTAAAGAATGTTGCGTAATCTCTCCTCCCAGCCTGCTCAGCACCAGAGCAAACAATCTCCAGCTTTTCAACTTCTCACAGCTCAGTTACTTGAAGACAGGTTAACAATTTGGTTGTCCATTTCTGCACCGCCGCTGATCTCTGAATATCTATACTGTGAAATAAGGACCAGAATTGGACAGTTCTCCAGATCAGGCGTGCCAGTGTCTTGTACAGTCACTATCACTTTCTGGGACTTATACTCTGTCCCCGACTGTTCTAGCGGCGCAGTGGGTCACTGGAGGTGCTGGGATTGTTGGGAATTGCTGGAGTTGGACGTTGGAGTTGTTGGAGAGGGCACGAGGTCACTGGGCATTGGCTGAAGTTGAGGGTTGTAGATGATTTCTGCCCAGTGGATACATCAGCCACCCCATGTGCATCTATGTTTCCAGGGAAAATAGTTGAGTTCAATTCACCTCCCTCCAGTTTCACAACCCGAGCTGTACCCATTGCGTTCTCATGAGCAGGTACACAGGGTGACTCCGTGCGTTCTGTTACAGCTGCCTCAATGCACACGTGTGGACAATTACTCCTCAAATTCATGCAAGATGCTTTGATTTGAGGTGGTCTGGAGACTCCTGGTTATTGAGAGGGCTGAGTGAGGGTCAGAGAACAGCACTAATCACTGTGTCCCTGGCACATAGTTCGCATGCCCAATACCAGACTCCCAAAGCAAGCGCTCTACTCGGAACTTCTTCACGGCAAATGAGCCAAAGGTGGGCAGCGGAAATGTTACAAGGACACCCTCAAAGCGTCCCTGATAAAGTGCAACATCCCCACCGACACCTGGGAGTCCCTGGCCGAATACCGCCCTAAGTGGAGGAAGTGCATCAGAGAGGGCACTGAGCACCTCGAGTCTCATCGCCGAGAGCATGCAGAAATCAAGCGCAGGCAGCGGAAAGAGCGTGCAGCAAACCAGTCCCACCCACCCCTTCCCTCAACAACTGTCTGTCCCACTTGTGGCAGAGACTGTGGTTCTCGTATTGGACTGTTCAGCCACCCAAGGACTCATTTAGAGTGGAAGCGAGTCTTCCTCGATTCCGAGGGACTGCCTATGATGGTGAACTTTAGAGAAGACATGTGCAAACACCCCCCCCCCCCCCCAAACCCGGTGCAGGCCCCTTACCATGATCAGCCCTTTAGTGATACGCTCACAGCAGCCATGGCACAGCTCCCCGAATCGGGCCCAGTAATCCTTCTTGCAGTAGAGCCGTCCCTCCTTCTCGTAATACCAGTGAGAGAGCGAAACGTTACACTCGCAGCACCTGTACCGGCAGAAACAGGGGATGTTAGCAACAAAGGGCAGTGTAGGTTACCTGATGGAGCTCCTGCACTCCTTTCCTCCAGGTTAATGAGCCCAGGACCTCCCGCGCATAATCACGCTGCGATTTGCCGAGCTACAAACCGGACCTCGGGCGAACGCATGAATTGAAAGCACACACAGAACACATTAACAGCAGCTCAGTTAAACAGGACTTGTGAACAGGCCAAGCAAGCACGGAGGGTGAGCACAGAGGCATCAGCATCGTCTCCGTGCATCTCACCAACTACAGATCTGGCTGGTCGCACAGGCACACATCGCAATCCAGGTCAGGAAAGTTACTGATCTGAAAAGAATGCATTTTCAGCCACTGCTCTGTGGGAGGGAAGGGGAGGGTGGGCCAGTCAGCGACACCGTTAACAGCCGATAGCTAAACTGGGAACGCTGGATGGCAGGACTGGAGTGGAGAGGTGTCCCGGTGTAAACCTTATAAAGGATGGTGGAAATCACCAACACCTCAGTCCCACTGGTCAGTTTGGACTGGACAGTGGTTTTTAAGTGGATTATCCAGAAATTTCTAAGATGCAAATCAGATGCCAAACTCGTTATTTTTAGAACTCTTTTCCACTTTTACTTTGTGTCTTACGCTATGGGCACTTTAAATGATGGAGCTGATTAATGTTCCTGCTGAATTTTCAAGGTCAGCTGTGACCTCCCCCACTGCCTCCAAGCTTGCCCCTCCCTCTGACAGCAGCAATCACTAACGCTTCATCTTGTATAGTTAAACATCCCATGCAGAGAGCATCGGTCAGGGAGTCTGGGATTAGCAGAAAGATTCGGCAGTCAGACAATGAACACAGGGGTTTTGATGTGCTTCTCCGCAGCCAAACAAGAACTGTCAGCAGCTCGCGCATCCATCCTTCCCACCTCTTGTACGGCAGCAAACAGCTCTCCAGCAACCAAGCAAGGGAAGCGACATTACTCAGGGCCTCAGCTAATTTCTTCGACGTTTCAGAAACTGGATCCCTCAAAGATGGGAATAAAGCACAGCTCTGACCCATGACCTCTGGACCACTTGGCGTCTTTTGAGGTCAATGCAGCGACTGGCCTGGCCCTCCCCTCCCCGTCTGCAGTCAGCAGCACTTGCTGGCCAACTATGTGAGCACCCTGAGTTAGTGGGATTGGTTCGGAGCAGGAACTGACACAAGCTGTCATCCCACTTACAAAATTCTGCTGGGTCCCCAGTCACCGCCTTGGCAATGGTGAAAGCAACGTTCAGGCAGCATGCCACAGCGAGGCGGAATCACTGCCACCAATAGAGCGAGGGGAGCGCCACGCAGCCACCTGGGCGCACAGGGCAGTGCTCGGGCTGCCAAAGCCTCTGGTTCTCCAACCGGCCATGCTGGGTCTGGAGTGGCTTGAATGGAAATACTAATGAACCGGCCCCCCAGGATTCCCGTTTGTAAAACAGAACTGTTTTATACCCTCCTCCAATTATCTCCGTAAAACCGCAGGTTGATAGTCCGGACGCCATCTCGTCAGGAGATAGTGGAGGGCCGGCCAGCCAATCTCCTGACCTTCACCAAGGTGCACTGTGAGTGGCTGTTGACAGTTTTGCTGCTTTCACCCCATTCCCATAGCCTTTTGGAGAAATGCTCTTAAAACAGAGGCTGCACCTGGATATTCAGCCATAGGCTGCCTCATAAAAGGAGGCAACAATATGAGAAGAGACCGGAATGGCTGTAATAATCACCATAGTGACATCACTTAGCTATTACATGTGGCTCTCGTATTTGACTGTTCAGCCACCTAAGGACTCATTCTAAGAGTGGAAGCAAGTCTTCCTCGACTCCGAGGGACTGCTTATGATGATGACATCGCTCTGCTTTATAAGTTTAGTGACTCCCGAAAAATGACCCAATCTCCTGCTTCATAAAACCCATCAAACTCCTCCCCGACAATTCAGGATGCCAAGTGCTGGTCAAACATCCTCCAGACTGCAGCTCGAGATGTCCTACACTGAACTTGTACAGCTCCCAACTGGCTGGTGTTTCTGTGCAATTAACAGCAGTGCTGCTCAGTCACACTGCGTGGTCCAGAAGCCAGTCGGTCAGGTTGGAGTATTTCTGAGTACGCTGGGTGCCTGCAGTAAACTAGTCTGACCATGGACCCCCAAATAGGCAAGAGATCCCTTCAGGCATACAACAACAAGTAGAAAGGGGACTGGCTGTGCAGACACAAATCTAGAACCTGCCCCCAATCTCAGCAAGTTGCCCAGCTTTCGATTGACCAAATTACCGGCAGCCAGCCTGCGAATCTGACTGGATGGTCCATGTAACTGGGCACTGCACACGTGGCATCGAGTGGGCCAGGCGGGCGGGCAAGGGTGGTGAAGGGAACAGAATCAAAGAGTTGCCTGCGATTCCAGGTCACCGTTGGACAAACACGCAGACAGAAATATTCAGTGAAAAGAGAACAAGCCAACAGACAGCAACTGAGATCGACTAAAAATAGAAACAGAAAATACATCAGGCCCCGATTCACCAGGTCACAACCTGAACAACCCACTGACTAAAGAAAAGGCTGCACCCTCGGTGCGATCCGTACCCAGCTAGGGTGAGGTCTGCTTCTAAATGGACGAGATGGGCCTCGCTCGAGTCTGCACACAGCTATTTTATTTTAATAAAGTGCGTAAGTCAAAAACCAACCTTTCACTCTTCAGTCTCCCAAATTATTGGCAGCTATCTGGATTGTGGTCACAACATCGAAGAGGCCTGACTACCAGGACACATCCCCATGCACATTGAGATTTAAGAAATGAACTGTTGTGAAACTCTGTTGTATCTTTGTGCAGCAATGATATAAATGGAGAGATCACTTCACAGCCAATATATTCAACCTCGCCTTTATAAACAAACACTGCAAATCGGCCTGGGCGGGCCCCTCAGAGGCCGGGCGGTGGGGCAGGTGCTGATGCCGTGTTGAAGTCCAAGCTGACAAGATATTCCTCAAACCACTACATTCAACGCCTTGATGCCATCTATTTAAAACTGGAAGTTGCACAAATACCCTGACGCCATCAGTTACATAAGAAACATAAGAAATAGGAGCAGGAGTAGGCCATTTGGCCCCTCAAGCCTGCTCCGCCATTCAATAAGATCACGGCTGAGCCGATCATGGACTCAGCTCCACTTCCCCACCCGCTCCCCATAACCCTTTACTCCCTTATCACTCAAAAATCTGTCTATCTCCGCCTTAAATATATTCAATGACCCAGCCTCCACAGCTCTCTGCGGCAGAGAATTCCATAGATTTACAACCCTCAGAGAAGAAATTTCTCCTCATCTCAGAATAAGGGGCTGCCCATTTAAAACTAAGACTATGTCCCCTAGTTTTAGTTTCCCCTGTTATGTATTTAACCCCTTGTAACCTGTATTACACTACCACCAGAGGGCCTATCTGTTGGAGTCCCAAGGGATCCCAGCATCCCTTGGGAGCACAGTATATTAGCAGGCCACCCACGAGGTACCTACACTCTGGAGTCTTAAAGGAGCTAAGGTCACACTTGCTCATTGCATACAGTAATCAGTTTCATCCTTTATTACGAACTCATCATCCCCTATGAGTGGAAATATCCTCTCTGCATCACCTTGTTGAGCCCCCTCATTATCTTATAAGTTTCAATAAGATCACCTCTCATTTTTCTGAACTCCAATGTGCATAGGCCCAATCTACTCAACTTATCCTCATAAGTCAACCCCCTCATCTCCGGAATCAACCAAGTGAACCTTCTCTGAACAGCCTCCGATGAAAGTATATCCTTCCTTAAATACGGAGACCAAAACTGTACACAGTACTCCAGGTGTGATCTCACCAATACCCTGTACAGTTGTAGCAGGACTTCTCTGCTTTAATACTCTATCCCCCTTGCAATAAAGGCCAACATTCCATTTACCTTCCTATTACTTGCTGTACCTGCATACTAACTTTTTGAGTTTCATGCACAAGGACCCCCAGGTCCCTCAGTACTGCAGCACTTGGCAATTTTTCTCCATTTAAATTATAATTTGCTTTTCTATTTTTTCTGCCGAAGTGGGAGAGTGACGGCATTCCAATAAAAACATCTTACAATTATATATATATATTTATATGTGTGTCTTTAATGTAGAAAAATATCCCACAGTGCTTCAGTGAATGAGGTAAACAGACACTTAGCCAAAAGAGGAAATATTAGGAGGAGTGACCAATGCTTGGTCAAAGAGAATCTTAAAGGAGGAAGGAGAGGCAGAGGGGTTTAGGGAAGGGATTCCAGTACATGAGGCCTCAGCAGCTGAAAGCACAGGTGGGGCAAAGGGTGGGAGTGTGTGCACAAGAGACTGATGTCAGAAGAGCAGAGAGTTCGGGGGGAGGTGTGGTTTGTAAGGTTGAAGGAAGTTACAGAGACAGGGAGGCTGTCGAGAGATTTAAACACCAGGGTTATAATTTTATATCAGAGGTACGGTGGGGAGTGGGGAGGGGATCTGGAGTAAAATGTAGGTTAAAAGTACTGGGGTGATGGACAAGCGGGATGTAGTGCCGGATGGGATATGGGCTGCTGAGATTAGTATGAGGAAGTTTATGGAGGATGGAATTCTGTGCAGGAAAGCACTGGAGGTGAAAAAGGCATGGCTGAGGGTTGGAATGGCAGATGGGCAGATCTGGGCAACTTTATGGAGGTGGAAGTGATGGAGAGGATGAGAGATCTGAAGTCTAGTTTGGAGTAGAACAGGACATTGAGGTCGCAAACAGCTTGGTTCAGCCGGAGACAGCAACCAGCGTGGGCGCTGGAGTTAGTAGCAAATGTCTGGATTTTTGTGTGGGAGCCTAAGGTGATGACTTTGGTCGAACACTCCCCTGGGTGCATTACAGGAAGATATAAAATTATAACCCTGGTATTTAAATCTCCTGATGCCCTTACTGTCTCTGTAACTTACTCCAGCCTTACAAACCACCCTTTCCGCCCCCCCGCCAAACTCTCTGCTCTCCTGACATGAGTCTCTTGTGCATACACTCCCACCCTTTGCCCCACCATTGGTGCCTGTGCTTTCAGCCACCAAGGCCTCATGTACTGGAATTCCTTCCTTAAACGCCTCTGCCTCCCCTTCCTCCTTCAAGATCCTCTTTAACAATGGTCCTGTCACTTTAAGATGCTGCAGCAAGCGCCCCTCTGGGATACAGTACTGGTGGGTACAGGTCGGTCACTGTATAACACTGGGGTACAGGTCTGTCACTGTATAACACTGGGTACAGGTCTGTCACTGTATAACACTGGGGTACAGTACTGGTGGGTACAGGTCTGTCACTGTATAACACTGGGGTACAGTACTGGTGGGTACAGGTTTGTCACTTTATAACACTATGGTACAGTACTGGTGGGTACAGGTCTGTCACTGTACAAGACTGGGGTACAGTACTGGTGGGTACAGGTCTGTCACTATATAACACTGGGTACAGTACTGCTGGGTACAGGTTTGTCACTTTATAACACTATGGTACAGTACTGGTGGGTACAGGTCTGTCACTGTACAAGACTGGGGTACAGTACTGGTGGGTACAGGTCTGTCACTATATAACACTGGGTACAGTACTGCTGGGTACAGGTTTGTCACTTTATAACACTATGGTACAGTACTGGTGGGTACAGGTCTGTCACTGTATAAGACTGGGGTACAGTACTGGTGGGTACAGGTCTGTCATTATATAACACTGGGGTACAGTACTGGTGGGTGCAGGTCTGTCACTATATAACACTGGGGTACAGTATTGGTGGGTGCAGGTCTGTCACTGTATAACACTGGGGTACAATACTGCTGGGTACAGGTCTGTAACTATAATACTGGGGTACAGTACTCGTGGGTACATGTCTATCACTGGGGTACATTACTGCTGAGTACAGGTCTGCCATTGTATAACACTGGGGTACAGTACTGCTGGATACATGTCTATCACTGTATAGCACTGGGGTTCAGTACTGCTGGGTACAGGTCTGTCAATAGTGATGGTGATGAATTAGGATATCACACAGTATTGAAGCACTTTTCCTTAAGTACGGATTTCCCACGAGTATACTGGTGCTAATGTAATCTAAATAAACAATCGCAACACTTGGCTGGGAAACTGCTGATGGTAACTTGGAGCTTCAGAGGGGAAAGGGGCAAGGAGATGGGGAGGCGCGTTATCTCCAGCAGTAACCTGTATGAACTGATGGCTTGCAATTGGTTCTCACGGTATCACTGATTATAAATGACTTTGCTCCCTGTCTGTCAATAGGTGGAGGTAACCCTGGGAGCTCTGCTACTCACCTGACCCCATGGTTTGAGGAGCGTACTCTGTAGCAGCGCGTCAGCATTCTCCGTCCCTCTGGACAACAGCACTCCGAGTTCTTGTTTCCAACTGCTGAGTGATTTCTAAAACTCGGACTCTTCAGTCAAAGGGCTGCACCGACTAACTCCACTGAGACACAAACGCTGCAGGAGCAGTGATGGCCCGCAGACTCTGCAGATACCTGCCTAGCCGCACTGCCTCCAAAATTAGCCACTTGCCAGAACAGACATAACAAGCAAAGCCACTTCCTGTTGCAACCCACATCAACAACAACAGATAGAGGATGGGGGGGCGGGGGAAAGTGATCACTGAACTCCACCTCCTGCTCCAGCCATAAAACAAAACATCTATCTGAAACATCATTTGCATTGCTGCAGTTCTGTGACAATTTCTTTATGACATCAAGGAGGAACTGGTCTGGAGAAGTTAATAATCTGGAAGTGGATTTGATTCACAATGACAGTCTAACTTCCCAGGTTTCTGAAACTAACATCTTTGGCTCCAACCCAACTCCCCTTGCTTTGGCACTCATTCACACAGTCACTCT
The DNA here is from genome assembly GCF_044704955.1 of Pristiophorus japonicus. Lineage (NCBI taxonomy): Eukaryota > Metazoa > Chordata > Chondrichthyes > Pristiophoridae > Pristiophorus > Pristiophorus japonicus. The sequence continues at coordinate 44,761,816 of NC_091992.1, read as the reverse complement.
CCCCCAAATCCACTGGAGCGTATTCATCCACTGGTCCAATGCACTACAGCAGCAGTGTGCAAACTGTGGTCACATGCAGCTCCAAGTCCTGGCAATCTGGCCCCCACGGCTCAGGTAACTCAGTTCTATTTGGATTTAATATTTGCTAGCTTGCCTAGGTTTACCAATCCTCCAGAAATTAAAGATTAATCTCCACTACTGAGAGCAACCTGGAAAAAAATAAATCATGGGGCATTCACAAAGAGTGTGCTTTTTTCAATTTCTTTGAATACTTTCGTAGAGTGGTTATAAAGATATTGGAGATAGGGAACAAAGTTCCGCCTCCAACTGGGCGTGACAGTTGGAGGCGGAACCTCCAGGAATACACCCAACCAGAGTTGTAACCCGAAGCTTGCCCTGCTTGAACTTCGTGAGTGAGGATCGGCCCTTCGTGCCGTTATCTCATTAATGGATAAAACCCCAAATCAGAACACCAAGATTGGTTAGTGTCAGCAACTTGATCAACCTTCTGCCTCCGACAGTTCACAATGACACGCTCGATGGCAGAGTATACGGAACAGACTTTATTCATATACTGCACAGGTGATCAATCTCGGACGTAACTTTTTGGTTTCTGCATCTTTCGAGCTCTCCAAGCAATTGTTGAAAACCAGGTTCCTTTCTACAACTTAGTTTGCCTGCATCATAGATAAGATCTCATGACATATCTGTTGTTGAATCCTTTGAGAATTGTATCCTCTGATATAAAGAGTCTTAGTTGTTTACTTCAAATATATTTTCCTCAAATAAGGCTTCCTTTGACCTATCTGTTCTTGAATCCTTCGAGTAGTTTTATTATCAGCTTTTCTTCCTGCACATCCCCCTGTACTATAGTTAATGAACCTCTCTGCCTAGGTTATTACACTAGCCACGAAAGTATACTTTACTTGCTCATGGTCGATGTTACCCAGTCACATTTCCTTGTGAAGGCATCCCACTGTTTTCCTGTTTTGGAAAGCATTTGCTCTGTGACCAGTTATAGTGTAAGAGTTCTGTTTGATTATTAACCTTTACCTCTCCAAGATGTCCAACAGATGTATGTACAAATGAATAGGAACATGGATTTAAACTTTGCATGTGATCGAGGCTCCATGGTGCGCTCAAAGACAATGGCCTAGAAATTGGATAAGAACCAAAAATGGCCGCAGGTTTCACAACGCGCGACTACCCCGCGCCCGTTCCTTTCGATGCAGGCAGCACGCAAACTTGATGCTGCCTGTTCATTTAAATAACTGCAGCGTGCAGCCCAGCACTAAATGCAGAGAGTGGCTTCACACTTCAGCGGTGGGGCCAAGTTTGTGCAAGGCTAGTAGAGATAGCCTGCACTTAAAACCAGCCTACACCTCTTAAATGGGAGGTGTATTCTGGCTGCAGCAGGTCGTGGAAGTCGCTGTATAGGAGTGTGTGACCTATAGGCAGAGGTTAAGATGGCGCAACATGGCAGAGAGAGTTCTCTCAGATTGTCGGACACAGCGCTCGAGGCCCTGGAACAGTAGGTGGACAGGAGGAGAGGTATCCTCTATCCACAGGGGGCCAGAAGGCCCTCCAGACACACGTTGAGAAGGGAATGGGAGCAGACAGACATCGCTGTCAATGCCAGTAGTGTAGCCCCAAGGACCTGGGTGCAGTGCAGGAAGATGTTTAATGACCTCAAGGGGTTAACGTCAATGAATTAATTTTCAAATCCCATACCCCACCATCTGCACCACAAGCCTCACACATGCTAAATGCACCACACCCCATCACTCACCTACCAACAATCTCTATCAAACAAGACTCATAGAAACATAAAAAATAGGTGCAGGAGCAGGCCATTCAGCCCTTCTAGCCTGCACCGCCATTCAATGAGTTCATGGCTGAACATGAAACTTCAGTACCCCATTCCTGCTTTCTCGCCATACCCCTTGATCTCCCGAGTAGTAAGGACTTCATCCAACTCCCTTTTGAACATATTTAGTGAACCGGCCCCAACCACTTTCTGTGGCAGAGAATTCCACAGGTTCACCACTCTCTGGGTGAAGAAGTCTCTCCTCATCTCGGTCCTAAATGGCTTACCCCTTATCCTTAGACTGTGACCACTGGTTCTGGACTTCCCCAACATTGGGAACATTCTTCCTGCATCTAACCTGTCTAAACCCATCAGAATTTTAAACGTTTCTATGAGGTCCCCTCTCATTCTTCTGAACTCCAGTGAATACAAGCCCAGTTGATCCAGTCTTTCTTGATAGGTCAGTCCCACCATCCCGGGAATCAGTCTGGTGAATCTTCGCTGCACTCCCTCCTTCCTCAAGTTAGGAGACCAAAATTGTACACAATACTCCAGGTGTGGCCTCACCAAGGCCCTGTACAACTATAGCAACACCTCCCTGCCCCTGTACTCAAATCCCCTCGCTATGAAGGCCAACATGCCATTTGCTTTCTTAACCGCCTGCTGTACCTGCATGCCAACCTTCAATGACTGATGTACCATGACACCCAGGTCTCGTTGCACCTTCCCTTTTCCTAATCTGTCACCATTCAGATAATAGTCTGTCTCTCTGTTTTTACCACCAAAGTGGATAACCTCACATTTATCCACATTATACTTCATCTGCCATGCATTTGCCCACTCACCTAACCTATCCAAGTCACTCTGCAGCCTCATAGCATCCTCCTCGCAGCTCACACTGCCACCCAACTTAGTGTCATCCGCAAATTTGGAGATACTACATTTAATCCCCTCGTCTAAATCATTAATGTACAATGTAAACAGCTGGGGCCCCAGCACAGAACCTTGCGGTACCCCACTAGTCACTGCCTGCCATTCTGAAAAGTACCCATTTACTCCTACTCTTTGCTTCCTGTCTGACAACCAGTTCGCAATCCACGTCAGCACACTACCCCCAATCCCATGTGCTTTAACTTTGCACATTAATCTCTTGTGTGGGACCTTGTCGAAAGCCTTCTGAAAGTCCAAATATACCACATCAACTGGTTCTCCTTTGTCCACTCTACTGGAAACATCCTCAAAAAATTCCAGAAGGTTTGTCAAGCATGATTTCCCCTTCACAAATCCATGCTGACTTGGACCTATCATGTCACCATTTTCCAAATGCGCTGCTATGACATCCTTAATAATTGATTCCATCATTTTACCCACTACTGAGGTCAGGCTGACCGGTCTATAATTCCCTGTTTTCTCTCTCCCTCCTTTTTCAAAAAGTGGGGTTACATTGGCTACCCTCCACTCGATAGGAACTGATCCAGAGTCAATGGAATGTTGGAAAATGACTGTCAATGCATCCGCTATTTCCAAGGCCACCTCCTTAAGTACTCTGGGATGCAGTCCATCAGGCCCTGGGGATTTATCGGCCTTCAATCCCATCAATTTCCCCAACACAATTTCCCGACTAATAAAGATTTCCCTCAGTTCCTCCTCCCTACTAGACCCTCTGACCCCTTTTATATCCGGAAGGTTGTTTGTGTCCTCCTTAGTGAATACTGAACCAAAGTACTTGTTCAATTGGTCTGCCATTTCTTTGTTCCCCGTTATGACTTCCCCTGATTCTGACTGCAGGGGACCTACGTTTTTCTAACCTTTTTCTCTTTACATAGTTATAGAAACTTTTGCAATCCGCCTTAATGTTCCCTGCAAGCTTCTTCTCGTACTCCATTTTCCCTGCCCTAATCAAACCCTTTGTCCTCCTCTGCTGAGTTCTAAATTTCTCCCAGTCCCCATACCTCACATTCATAGCTTCACCTCACCCTCACACACTTACCCCCCACATAAAAGGTTACTGCACAAGATAAAAGTTCACGGGGTTGGGGGGTAATATATTAGCAGGGATTGAGGATTGGCTAACGAACCGAAAACAGAGAGTCCGGATAAATGATTCATTCTCGGGTTGGCAATCAGTAACCAGTGGGGTGCCGCAGGGATCAGTGGTGGGACCCCAACTATTTACAATCTATACTAACGACTTGGAGGAAGGGACCGAGTGTAATGTAGCCAAGTTTGCTGATGATACAAAGATGTGAGGACACAAAAAATCTGCAAAAGGACATATACAGACTAAGTGAGTGGGCAAAAATTTGGCGATGGAGTATAATGTTGGAAAGTGTGAGGTAATGCATTTTGGCAGAAAAAAACCAAAGAGCAAGTTATTATTTAAATAGAGAAAGATTGCAAAGTGCTGCAGTACAGCAGGACCTGGGGGTACTTGTGCTTGAAACACAAAAAGATAGTATGCAGGTACAGCAAGTGATCAAGTAGACCAATGGAATCTTGGCCTTTATTGCAAAGGGGATGGAGTATAAAAACAGGGAAGTCTTGCTACAGTTGTACAGGGTATTGGTGAGGCCACATCTGGAATACTGCGTGCAGTTTTGGTTTCCATATTGCTTTGGAGGCAGTTCAGAGAAGGTTCACAAGGTTGATTCCGGAGCTGAGGGGGTTGACTTATGAGTAAAGGTCGAGTATGTTGGGCCTCTACTCATTGGAATTCAGAGGTGATCTTATCGAAACGTATAAGATTGTGTGATTATGAGGGGGCTTGACAAGGTGGATGCAGAGACGATGTTTCCACTGATAGGGGAGACTAGAACTAGTCTTAAAATATCTTAGAATAAGGGGCCGCCCATTTAAAACTGAGATGAGGAGAAATTTCTTCTCTCAGAGGGTTGTGGATCTGTGGAATTCGCTGCCTCAGAGCTGTAGAAGCTGGGACATTGAATAAATTTAAGACAAAGATAGACAGTTTCTTAAACGACAAAGAGAATAAGGAGTTATGGAGAGTGGGCAGGGAAGTGGACCCAAGTCCATGATCAGATCAGCCATGATCGTTTTAAATGGCAGAGCACGCTCGAAGGGCCGTATGGCCTACTCCTGCTACTATTTCTTATGTTCTTACCACAGCTGAAAGCCTCACACCCACTTAACACACCTTGCACACAATGTCAGCTATTCAGCCATGACAGGCACATCACCCAAACACACTGCACCACACTCACCGACACATTTCCCTTTCTCTTGCAGGACCGAACAGGTGGGGGACAGGCGTGTCTGCAGGATCTAACTACCATGAGGGAGACAACTGAAGCGGCCATCGCTGGGCCCGAGGCCAGTGACACGGCTGAAACAATACAAGGTGACAGTATCCTCAGACCTAATCTTCCTTCTCACATCCCACTTGCCCCCATTAAACAATCTCTACTGATTTACAAGCTGCACATGGTGTAAGCATGCACCTCTTGCTCCCCCCCCACCCCCTCCTCTCACCGCAATCTTACCCGTATGCCTTTCTCCTTTCAGATACCCAAGAACTGCAACCTGGCCAGGCTGTGGTGGAGGAGCAGGAAGGCGGCAGTGATGCAGAAGGCGCACCGTCAGTGGATTTCACACTCGCAGCCACCAGCCCAGATACTGACACGCTGCGTACTTTAAGACTGTATGTGGTGAGTCATTGGGTATGAGTGGCTGCAACCAGGGCAGGGGGAAAAGGTAGCACAGGTACCAGCTCCCCGGAGAGCGAGGTCGCACACGAGTTCTGCTGCACAGCACTCAGATGAAATCTTTGATGGGGCGGCCTACAGAAGGCAGCCGATTGGCTCCCTTTCATTTTTAGGGGGCTTTGAGGCCCTTTAAATAGGCTACGCAGCCCGTTCAAACTACAGCGCACGCGTGGGTTTTCCTAAAGAAAAAGCGGTGAGCCGGCTGTGCAGGAGTTGCCTAGCGCAGGCCTGCCAGAAAGCTGGAGTGCAATGTCGAGGGGCATGGAGGAGTCCGGCACCGACCTTGGAGGCCAACCTTTCCAGCCAGGAAGTGATGGGCAAATCCATTAGTGACTTGTGGACCCAACCATGATGCAGCATCTGATCGCTGATGTCTCAGCTTCCATTGCAGCAAAAGCAGAAGCCACCCAATAACTTGAGTGCTGCAATGGAAGCTCTGACTGAAGGCATGCAAGTTCAGCTTGCCGCCACTCAACCACAGACTGCTGCCATCATGGCTGTGGTTACCAGTGTTGAAAGGGCCTTGCAGGGTGTCATAGCACTCCAGCAATCTGCCCTCCGACAGATTGCTAGGATTGCTGAGGTGCCGCCCCAGGGGAGAGGCAATGGCCCCATGGAGCACGAACGTGCTGTCCTCGCTCAGGAAAGCATTAATACTCCTACCACTGCCACTCTGCCAGTGCCCTTGCCCGTCAGCCAACCAGTCCAGACTGCTGCCGCCCAGGCTGAGGTGGCGCAGTCTAAAGCCTGGCCTTCTAGGCCCAGATCTGCTCGAGGTCATCCTGCAAGGCCATCTGCCGTCTACCCCACTGAAAGTCAGCAGCCTTCCACCAGCCATGCTGCAGCTACTGGGGTAGCACTAGGACAGGCAAAGGCACATGGAAGACAGGAACTAAGGGATTAGGAACATAAGAAATAGGAGCAGGAGTAGGCCATTTGGCCCCTCGAGCCTGCTCCGCCATTCAATAAGATCATGGCTGATCTAATCATAGACTCAGTTCCACTTCGCTGCCCATAACGCTTTACTCCCTATCACTCAAAAATCTGTCTATCTCTGCCTTAAATATAGTCAATGACCCAGCCTCTAGATTCCATAGATTTACAACCCTCAGAAGAAATTTTGCCTCATCTCAGTTTTAAATGGGTGGCCCCTTATTCTATGTCTCCTAGTTTTAGTTTCCCCTATGAGTGGAAATATCCTCTCTGCATTCACCTTGTTGAGCCCCCTCATTATCTTATAAGTTTCAATAAGATCACCTCTCATTCTTCTGAACTCCAATGAGTAGAGGCCCAACCTACTCAACCTATCCTCATAAGTCAACCCACTCATCTCCGGAATCAACCTAGTGAACCTTCTCTAAACAGCCTCCAATGCAAGTATATCCTTCCTTAAATATGGAGACCAAAACTATATGCAATACTCCAGGTGTGGGCTCACCAATACCATGTATAGTTGTAGCAGGACTTCTCTGCTTTTATACTCTATCCCCCTTGCAATAAAGGCCAACATTCCAGCTGCCTTCCTGATTACTTGCTGTACCTACATTCTAACTTTTTGTGTTTCATGCACAAGGACCCCCAGGTCTTTCTGTACTACAGCACTTTGCAACTTTTCTCCATTTATATTATAATTTGCTTTTCTATTATTTCTGCCAAAGTGGATAACCTCACATTTTCCCACGTTATACTCTATCTGCCAAACTTTTGCCCACTCACTTAGCCTGTCTATATCCCTTTGCAGAGTTTCTGTGTCCTCCTCACAATTTGCTTTCCCACCCATCTTTATATCATCAGCAAACTTGGCTACATTAAACTCGGTCCCTTCATCCAAGTCATTAATATAGATTGTAAATAGTTGAGGACCCAACACCGATCCCTGCGGCACTCCAGTAGTCACTGTTTGCCATGTTTGTCCCATTTATCCCGACTTTGTTTTCTGTTTGTTAGCCAATCCTCTATCCATGCTAATATATTACTCCCAATCCCACATGCACATAATTGATCAGTTGACTTTGTCATGTAATATTGGATGGATTGATGTATAAAGTTGGATTGGGATGTTTGTTTTGTGTTGGCTTTTATTGTAGCCAAGAGGACCCTGTGATGGTCTGTAACATAGGGAAGGCAAGATGTGGGACTATTGTTAAATGGGGAATTGGGATTGCGTTCACTAGGACCATAGTCAGATCAATTGGCCAGAAAGGGGCAGTCTTGGTTGACTCCTCCGTATGCCTTGTGGCAAGGGCTGTGCCCTCATGATGGTGAAGTTGTGGAGCATACAGCACACCACGACCAATCTTGACACCCGCTCTGCCAAATACTGCAGGGCTCCTCCAGAGCGGTCCAGGCAACGGAAGCATTGTTTAAAGGACCCCAATCAATTGCTCTATCAGATTCTGTGTGGCAGCATGGCTTTTGTTATACGAATGCTGCCCATGTTTGCGCAGCGGAGTCCTGAGCCAGGTGGTCAGAAGGATAGCCCTTGTTTCCCAGTAGCCACCCTCTGGTTTGTCGTGGTGGCTCAAATGTTGATGGCACAGCAGGCTGCCTCAGAATGAAGGCATCATGGCTGCTGCCAGGGTACAAGCATCGACTTGTGTGATGCACTGAGTATGGTCGGACTCCAGCTGTACAGTGAGGGGGTGGAATCCCTTCCGGTTGCGATACATCTCTGAGTTCATATACGGCGCCCGCAAAGCAATGTGCGTGCAGTCAATGGGACCCTGCACCATGGGAAAGCCTGCTATCCTGGCGAAGCCTTGTGCTCAGCCTGCCTGCTTCTCTCTGGTGGGGGGGGAAAGAGTGGGCGAGGGGATTTATAGTTCGAGGAGAGGGTCAGTCTTGGCTCAGCAGTAGCACTTTTGCCTTGAGTCAGAAGGTTGTGGGTTCAATCCCCACTCGAGAGCACATAATCCAGGCTGACACTTTAGTGGAATGCTCAGCGACTGTATAATGTTACTGGCTCCGTCTTTCGGATGAGATGTTAAACCAAGGCTCCATTTGCCCCAGTGTTCTGGCCAACATTTATCCCTCCACCAACATCACTAAAAACAGATAATATGGCCTTTATCTCTTGGCACTTTGCTGTACTTCAGGAGCAGTGAATCACTTTGGGACATCCTTGTGCTGTGAAAGGTGCTGTATAAATGTGTCCATCTATCTCTCTGCAGTATTCGCTTTTTATCCTACGGATGGTTAGTATTCAATGGTGGCATTACTCAGTACCCACAGCAGTATTCCACAGACTGGCAAAAAACAGAGCTTGCGAAACATCATCAGGCACTGTGTAATGGCAAGGTCCTTCTTCCTTTATAGCTTGGTAAGGAGTAATGGTCATTACTCCACAACCTGGCAATATCCATTGCTGAGAGTCCTCTATAGACAGGCAATATAGCGCAGACTGTCACTCCCGGCCAGTCATCCAATTATTGATAGCAAGTCAATACTCATCAAATGCACTACAGCACAGAATGCCAGCTTCACTATGGAAATGGGCATTATCCAACAAAGCACCATTGATATTACTACAGACTGTCAGTGCCCACTGCTCTTATCTGGGCAATATTTACTGCCTGGGTTTTAAACTGTCCCTGTCTGATTCTACAATAGTGTACACACATACACGTCACGCACACTCACCTGTGTGAAAGACTAACATTGCAATATACATGGAATTACTGTGCAACACATTGACCCTACAATAGTGGAAATAGTCACTGTGCAACCGATCTAAGCTATAACACTGCACACAATCACTGGGCAGCAGCGCAACTCTACAATAGTGTTGATTATGGTTACAGAATGACTCTATAATGCTGCAGACATATCTATATAACCTATTGATCGCAGAATAGTGTGTTGGATGAACTTTACAATAGTGTAGCCATTGACTCATTAATAATCACCAACAAAAAAGTCTGGGTCTGGCAGACAATAGGCCACAAATAGATCTTTACAGTAATGTAATCTGTTACATTGTTAATAAATCCCCCAATGCTGGCTGTTCAGACAGTATCACTGCAGAGTGAAACAAGGCAGAAGCCAACAGCATGGGGATGGTTAGTACTTATTTCAGTATACAGCACATGTGGTACACTCGTGTCTGCTGTGCATTATTACATGCAGTATTGCCACAACATTTATTGGTACAACTACCTGTAGGTAAAATTGTATTTATGCCAATACACTGCTTGTGTGATATTCTTAATTCAAATTGCTCCCACACCAGTGCTCTCATAAGTACTTCACCTCAGTATTATGCAGCTCAAAAATTCTCTTCAGACACAACCTAAATGTGGAGGGACAATCAAGAATTCTGCCACATTGTTTTTCACTGTTGTGGCATACATAGTTGGAAAACGTCACAAGATCATCATTACAATCTACTGAAAACCCATGGACAATACTGGTACTAAGTGCATTATGCACTGCACAGTAAAATGTGCAGTGCATATGATGCACACACTATGTACTGTGTATATTATATGCTGTGTACTGTATGCAATTTACAGAATACATGAGCTGAATCTCAGGTCAACAATCCCCTATTGCTTTAACTGAGCATTCAGATAGGGCCCAGGTACTGCAGAGGGGTGTGGAGGTCGGGGTGGAGGTGCGGCAAGAGTTCGGGTCCCAGGAGAGGCAAGGGCCCAAGGGCAGCACGGGCCAGCCCACACTGTGATCTATGGACAGTAGGAGTATGTGTGCGATAGGGTTCGTGCAGCAGAGCTTGGTCTCCAGTCATTTTGGTTAACCCCTGCCACTGGACCAAGACCTAGCTCTGTCAAGCCCGTGTGGTGGCTGGTGTGCAACGGCCACCCCACATTAAAAGAATCCACGCACAGGCATCTTTCACCCTTCAGTATGTAGTTCAAGACCTAGAATGTCAGGTCCATCATTGAAACACCTGTGAACTCATCCCTTTTTGGTGTGGAAGCGGGTCATCCTCGACACGAGGGACTGCCGAATACTACTACTAATACTACTAAGTGAGCGTTGGGAGGATGTGGACCGGGTTCAATGCTGACCGAGATGGGTGGAGACTAGGTATACAGTGCCAGGAGCTTGGTTTCCTACCTGAAGCAGGCGTTGTGCCAGTCTGTATTAAGAGCCTGAAGGTACTGACCATCATAGATGGAGCGGCCACATCCCGCGCAGCATGGCAAGCATCCCCCTGCAAGCCAAGGCAGAATGTTAAGACACAGCACAGAACCCAGTGCGACACAATGGAGCCCAGCTCAGTCCATGCACCCATCCTGCAGCCACACACGGTATGGCAACTGACACAACTGAGGGCCCATCTGGACATGCACAGAGACAAAGCAGAATGCAACTGACTGGAGCCCAGCAAGGCCACGAGTCCTGCTGCAACCAGGCATTAAAATACAGAATACTCAATGCAACAGAGCATGCAACCAGAGAAACACTGGGACAGCGCAATGCTACATAATGCAACCTCGAGGGGATGGACCAGGCAGGACGGGCACGTTTCACGCTCACAAGCACCTCCGATATTAAAATGCAATTGAATGGAGCTCGGGACATCAAAGTCCTCTTAAATGAGGCAGAGGTGTTGCAGTAAGCCGGTGTTACTGACTGCACTCACACACCGAGGGTCCTGTCCCGGCAACCCGGCCGTACCCACCCTCCTCCTCTCCCATCCGATCGTCCCTCCAGGTGCAGCACAGCAGCATCAACCACATCCAGACCCGACAGTCTGACACTCCTGAATCGCACTGCACTCCCAGCGGCTGCAGCTCTCCGCTCACTCTCCGCACTCACAGGCAGCGGGCTGGCCAACCGGCTACTGATCCTGAGATATGCACAAGGGTGGCTGCAAACTGCACAGCAATACAACGCCTGCAGCACGCGGGACACACAGCAGTGCAATTCCTGCAGCACTCGGGGTACACAGCAATGCAACTCCTGCAGCACTCGGGACATACAGCAATGCAACTCCTGCAGCACGCAGCAATGCAACTTCTGCATCACACGGGACAAGCAATTATTTTAAGTTGAAACCATAAATCAAGTGCCCTGGGCATTAAAATCAACAAATAAACAAATTAAGTTTTTACCGTAAACTTAAATCAAATTAAAATTTTGCTCCCGGTTGAAATTCTTGTCCCTCCGGCGCCCAACTCTCGCAGAAGTCCGCGAACGTGCCGGTGGACACCGCGTGCTCCATCTCCAGGGACACCCTGGCTTGGATGTGCCTGCGGAAGAGAGACAGGCAGACAGTCGGGCTATACGACCCCCTCAACCGCCTGCTGCCTGGACTGATTAATGGCCACCTTGGCCATGCCCAGGAGCAGTCCTATGAGGAGGCCCTCCGACCTGCCCGTTCCCCTCCACACAGGGTGCCCAAAGATCAGGAGTGTGGGACTGAACTGCAACTATTTTGGTAGAAACTTTCATTTCAAGCGCCCCCTTTTATTTTTGAGGGCACCAAAAACCACAAATTAACAATTGAACAAAAAAGGGAACCTTCGTCAAATCAAATCAAATTAAAATTTTGTTCCCAGTTGAAATGATGCTCTCCAGTCCCTCCAGCGGCCACCTCTCGCAGAAGGCCGTCAGCGTACCGGTGGACACCGCGTGCTCCATCTCCAGGGACACCCTGGCTCAAATGTAACCGCGGAAGAGAGGCAGGCAGTCGGGCTGAATGACCCCCTCGACCGCCCGCTGCCTGGACCGGCTGATGGCCCCCTTGGCCATGCCCAGGAGCAGTCTTACGAGGAGGTCTTCCGACCTGCCCGCTCCCCTTTGCACAGGGTGCCCAAAGATCAGGAGTGTGGGACTGAAGTGCAACCAGAATTTGAGGAGCAGCCCACCTCAAATAATGCAATACGGGCTGCAACCTCACACATTCAGTGTGCAGATGGAACACAGACTCTTCCAGACTGCAGAAATTGCAGGCGGCCTGGGAGTCCGTGAACCGACTTGAAAAACGATTACATGGGGCTGCTCTGTGCAACACCCTCCAGGCCAAATCTCCAATAAATAAAGGGAGGACTCCCATGTAGTGAGCTCTCAATTGGGGACCCCCACCTCCGCCGGACAGCAAGATGGTGCGCCATGGCATGTCCGGATGGCAGACGAGGATGGCAAAATGGAGTGTGTGCAAGATCAGCCCATACAGGAATCCTCTCCGCGCAGAACTGAAAGGCACAGAGGGGATTTCCCAGAGGAAGCTCAAGTTGTGAGGCGCCAGCTCCCGAGGGAGTTTCGGGGCTTGGCGCCGATGAGGAATTCCGTCATAGGAGTCCTATAACAGTGATAATGGACACACAGGCGAACTGTTAATGATATTACACCTGCAGTAATGCCACCGAGCACCTGTGAAACTGGCAATGAAACACTTGACTATTTTAGTTGTGCACTTTAAACAAATGCCCCCTGTAAGGGGGGTCACACTCCAAAATTAATTTTTTTCCAGTGCCCCTTTATTTTGTGGGGGGGGGGAGGTTTAGGGCTCTAAAAACAGAAATTATACAAGTGCCCCCTGGCTAAAAAGGGAGGGGGGGGGGGGGTGGAGGCACTAAAAACGGCAAATTAAACAAATTCAACTTTAGACATTTAAAATCAAATTAAAATTTGGTTGCCGGGGATGATGATGCACTCCAGTCTCTCCAGCGCCCACCTCTCACGGAAGGCCGCGAGCGTACAGGTGGACACCGCGTGCTCCATCTCCAGGGACACCCTGGCTCGGATGTAACTGCGGAAGAGAGGCAGGCAGTCAGGCTGAACGACCGCATCGACCACCCGCTGCCTGGACCGTCAGATGGCCCCCTTGGCCGTGTCCAGTAGCAGTCCTACGAGGAGGTCTTCCGACCTGCCCGCTCCCCTCCGCACAGGGTGCCCAAAGATCAGGAGTGTGGGACTGAAGTGCAACCAGAATTTGAGGAGCAGCCCCTTCAAATAATGGAACAGGGGCTGCAACCTCACACATTCAATAAAAACATGGAACACGGACTCCTCCAGACTGCAGAAATTGCAGGCGGCCTGGGAGCCCATGAATTGGCTTAAAAACTTATTGCACAGGACTGCTCCGTGCACCACTCTCCAGGACAAGTCCCCAATAAATAAGGGGAGGACTCCCACATAGTGTGCACTCCATTGGGGACCCCCGCCTCCACCGGACGGCAAGATGGTGCACCATGGCATGTCCGGATGGCAGACGAGGATGGCAAAATGGAGTGTGTGCAAGATCAGCCCCTACAGGAATCCCCTCCGTACAGAACTGAAAGGCACGGAGGGGATTTCCCAGAGGAGGCTCAAGCTGTGAGGCGCAGCTCCCGAGGGAGGTTTCGGAGCTTGGTGACGATGAGGAATTCCGTCACAGAACTCTTTTTGGGAGGAAACTAAAACATTAAATCGTGTCCCCCCGGTCTGGGGGACACACCAAACATTTTCAAGGCCCTTGTTTTTTGTGGGGTTTTTTTTGTGTTTTTTTTTTATTTTTATTTTTGGGCACTAAAATCATATATTTTTTTTCTCCAAGTGCCCCCTATAAAAGGGGAGGGGGACACTAAAAAACACTGGCAATTAAAACAAATTAAACTTTAAAACATAAAGTCAAATTAAAATTTGGTTGCCGGGCGTGATGATGCACTCCAGTCCCTCTGGTGCCCACCTCTCGCGGAAGGCCGCGAGCGTACCGGTGGACACCGCGTGCTCCATCTCCAAGGACACCCTGGCGCGGATGTACGTGCGGAAGAGAGGCAGGCAGTCAGGCTGAACGACCCCGGCTGATGGCCCCCTTGGCCGTGCCCAGGAGCAGTCCTACGAGGAGGCCCTCGGACCTACCCGCTCCCCTCCGCACAGGGTGCCCAAAGATCAGGAGTGTGGGACTGAAGTGCAGCCAGAATTTCAGGAGCAGCCCCTTTAAATAATAAAACAGGGGCTGCAACCTCGTGCATTCAATAAAAACATGGAACACGGACTCTTCCAGACCGCAGAAATTGCAGGCAGCCTGGGAGCCCGTGAACTGGCTTAAAAATTTATTGCACGGCACTGCTCCGTGCACCACCCTCCAGGCCAAGTCCTTGATAAATAGTGGGAGGACTCTCGCGTAGAGTGCCCTCCATCTGGGACCCCCGCCTCCTCTGGACGGCAAGATGGTACGCCATGGCGTGTCCAGATGGCAGGCGAGGATGGCAAAGTTGAGAGTGTGCAGGAGCAGCCCGTACAGGAAACCCCTCCGCGCGGAACTGAAAGGCACGGAGGGGATTTCCCCGAGGCGGCTCAAGTTGTGAGGCGCCGGCTCCCGAGGGAGGTTTCGGAGCTTGGTGACGATGAGGAATTCCGTCACAGAACAGTTATAAAGGACATACAGGCAAACTGTTAATGATATTACACCTGCAGTAATGCCACCAAGCACCTGTTAAACTGGCAATGATACACTTAATGTTGAAAAGTGCAAAGCCTTGTGAATGGTATTATTGCTCTTTTGTTCTGATTGGTTTAGCTGAACGGGTGGGAAACTCTGAGCCAGGAGGCTCTGCACTTGTTCAGCTGATTCTGCTTTTTGCAAACAAAACATTGAATCTGTGCTTAATTGATTGTTTGCAAAGGCACCTTACCATCACATTTGTTAGAATAGATTAAATGATGCAGTGTTCTCATTACAGGGCTTCACACTGATCTGTAAAATGGAACCCAATAAGTCCTATTATGAGCTTTAATCTACATATCATTGAGTCCTAAAACAGGTTAGTGATTAAGTTGAGGAGCAAAAGATGAAACCTAGCTCTGGAGGCCTGCAGAGATACCTCTACGTCGAGCCCCCTCCTAGGTGGCGTGCGCTGGTGACGTATTTCTTCCGCCAGCAGTACAACCTCAATTATGACACGCAGCTCCTGTTTGTGAGCCTGGGGGGCATCAGGACCGACATGCGGGGGCTGCCTGTCTTTTACCAGGAACTCATCAGGATCTGGAACAAAGTCTCCACCAAGCGCAGCTCTCCACCGACTGGAGTGGCGGCTGTCCTGCAGGAGCCGTTGCTCAGGAATCCGTACCTCCACGACCGAGGTTTTAGGTGGCAGTCGGACGAGAGGGCTGTGGCTGGTGAGGTGACCAGGGTCAGGGACCTGCTCGATGGAGGAGGAGCGGGCTGGATGGCGCCAGACACGCTGGCGCGGCGCCTAAATTCGACCGACGTCCGCCGCGCGGCCGATGCCATCGAGTCGCTAAAAACAGCTCTGGCCCCGACTCCGTTAGGTGCATCGAGGAGGCTCAAACACGTGGGGAGATCCCGTCCGAACTGACCCCCGTCCGGACGGAATTCCTCATCAGCGCCAAACCCCGGACCCTCTCTTGGGAGCCGGCGCTTCACAACTTGAGCCTCCTCGGGGAAATCACCTCCGTGCCTTTCAGTTCTGCGCGGAGGGGTTTCCTGTACGGGCTGCTCCTGCACACTCTCAACTTTGCCATCCTCGTTGCCATCCGGACACGCCATGGCGTACCATCTTGCCATCCGGAGGAGGTGGGGGTCCCCGATGGAGGGCACTCTACGCGGGAGTCCTCCCACTATTCATCGGGGACTTGGCCTGGAGGGTGGTGCACGGAGCAGTCCCGTGCAATAAATTTTTAAGTCGGTTCACGGGCTCCCAGGCCGCCTGCAATTTCTGCGGTCTGGAAGAGTCCGTGTTCCATGTTTGTATGGAGTGTGCGAGGTTGCAGCCCCTGTTCCAATATTTAAAGGGGCTGCTCCTGAAATTCTGGCTGCACTTCAGTCCCACACTCCTGATCTTTGGGCACCCTGTGCGGAGGGGAGCGGGTAGGTCCGAGGGCCTCCTCGTAGGACTGTTCCTTGTCACGGCCAAGGGGGCCATCAGCCGGTCCAGGCAGCGGGCGGTCGAGGGGGTCGTTCAGCCTGACTGCCTGCCTCTCTTCCGCGCGTACATCCGGGCCAGGGTGTCCCTAGAGATGGAGCACGCGATGTCCACCGGTACGCTCGTGGCCTTCCGCGAGAGGTGGGCGCCGGAGGGACTGGAGTGCATCATCACGCCCGGCAACCAAATTTTAATTTGATTTTATGATTTAAAGTTTAATTTGTTTTAATTGCCAGGGTTTTTAGTGTCCCCCTCCCCTTTTATAGGGGGCATTTGTAAACTTTATGATTTTATTACCCCAAAAAACTCACAAAAAACCCCCCCAAAAAAGTTAAACACAAACAAACAAAGAGGGCAGGTATAAGTATCTGGGGTGTCCCCCAGATCGGGGGGCACTCGATCTAATGTTTGTTTTGTACTCCCTAAAAGAGTTGCAGAGATACCTCTATGTCGAGCCCCCTCCTAGGTGGCGTGCGCTGGTGATGTAGTTCTTCTGCCAGCAGTACAACCTCAATTATGACACGCAGCTCCTGTTTGTGAGCCTGGGGGGGGGCATCAGGACCGACATGTGGAGGCTGCCTGACTTTCACCAGGAACTCATCAGGATCTGGAACAAAGTCTCCACCAAGCGCAGCTCTCCACCGTCTGGAGTGGCGGTTGTCCTGCAGGAGCCGTTGCTCAGGAATCCGTACCTCCACGACCGAGGTTTTAGGTGGCAGGCGGACGAGAGGGTTGTGGCTGGTGAGGTGACCAGGGTCAGGGACCTGCTCGATGGCAGAGGAGCGGGCTGGATGGCGCCAGACATGCTGGTGCGGCGCCTAAATTCGGCCGACGTCCGCCACGCGGCCGATACCATCGAGTCGCTAAAAACAGCTCTGGGCCCTGACTCCATTAGGTGTGTCGAGGAGGCTCAAGCACGTGGGGAGATCCTGTCTGAACTGACCCCTATCCGGACGGAATTCCTCATCAGCGCCAAACCCCAGAACCTCCCTCGGGAGCCGGCGCTTCACAACTTGAGCCGCCTCAGGGAAATCCCCTCCGTACCTTTCAGTTCTGCGCGGAGGGGTTTCCTGTACGGGCTGCTCCTGCACACTCTCAATCTCGCCATCCTCGTCTGCCATCCGGACACGCCATGGCGTAACATCTTACCTTCCGGAGGAGGTGTGGGTCCCCGATGGAGGGCACTCTACGCGGGGGTCCTCCCACTATTCATCGGGGACTTGGCCTGGAGGGTGGTGCACGGAGCAGCCCCGTGCAATAAATTTTTAAGTCGGTTCACGGGCTCCCAGGCCGCCTGTAATTTCTGCGGTCTGGAAGAGTCCGTGTTCCATGTTTGTATGGAGTGTGCGAGGTTGCAGCCCCTGTTCCAATATTTAAAGGGGCTGCTCCTGAAATTCTGGCTGCACTTCAGTCCCACACTCCTGATCTTTGGGCACCCTGTGCGGAGGAGAGCGGGTAGGTCCGAGGGCCTCCTCGTAGGACTGTTCCTTGTCACGGCCAAGGGTGCCATCAACCGGTCCAGGCAGCGGGCGGTCGAGGGGGTCGTTCAGCCTGACTGCCTGCCTCTCTTCCGCACGTACATCCGGGCCAGGGTGTCCCTAGAGATGGAGCACGCGATGTCCACCGGTACGCTCGTGGCTTTCCGCGAGAGGTGGGCGCCGGAGGGACTGGAGTGCATCATCACGCCCGGCAACCAAATTTTTATTTGATTTTATGATTTAAAGTTTAATTTGTTTTAATTGCCGGGGTTTTTAGTGTCCCCCTCCCCTTTTATAAGGGGCACTTGTAAAAATTATGATTTTACTACCCAAAAAAAACCTTCACAAAAGAGCCTTGAAAAATGTTTGGAGTGTCCCCCAGATCGGGGGGCACTTGATTTAATGTTTATTTTTGTCAACAAAAGAGTTGTTAGAATAGATTAAATGATGCAGTGTTCTCATTACAGGGCTTCACACTGATCAGTAAAATGGAACCCAATAAGTCCTCTTATGAGCTTCAATCTACATATCATTGAGTCCTAAAACAGGTTAGTGATTAAGTTGAGGAGCAAAAGACGAGACCTAACCCTGGAGGCCTGCAGAGATACCTCTACGTCGAGCCCCCTCCTAGGTGGCGTGCGCTGGTGACGTATTTCTTCCGGCAGCAGTACAACCTCAATTACGACACGCAGCTCCTGTTTGTGAGCCTGGGGGGCGTCAAGACTGCCGTGCAGGGGCTGCCTGTCTCTACCAAGAACTCATCAGGGTCTGGAACAGAGTCGCCACCAAGCGCAGCTCTCCCCCGTCTGGAGTGGCAGCTGTCCTGCAGGAGCCGCTGCTCGGGAATCCGTACCTCCACGACCGAGGTTTTAGGTGGCAGGCGGATGAGAGGGCCGTGGCTGGTGAGGTGACCAGGGTCAGGGACCTGCTCGATGGCGGAGGAGCGGGCTGGATGGCGCCAGACATGCTGGCATGGCGCCTAAACTGGGCCGACGTTCGGCCAATGCCATTGAGTCGCTAAAAACAGCTCTGGGCCCTGACTCCGTTAGGTGTGTCAAGGAGGCTCAAGCATGTGGGGAGATCCCGTCTGAACTGATCCCGGTCCGGACGGAATTCCTCATCGGCGCCAAACCCTGAAACCTCCCTCGGGAACCGGCACCTCACAACTTGAGCCTCCTCGGGGAAATCCAATCGGCGCCTTTCAGTTCTGTGCGGAGGGGTTTCCTTTACGGGCTGCTCCTGCACCCTCTCAACCTTGCTATCCTTGTCTGCCATCCGGACACGCCATAGTGCACCATCTTGCCGTCCGGAGGAGGCGGGGGTCCCCAATGGAGTGCTCTCTATGCGGGAGTCCTCCCACTATTTATTGGGGACTTGACCTGGAGGGTGTTGCATGGAGCAGTCCCGTGCAATACGTTTTTAAGTCGGTTCACGGGCTCCCAGGCCGCCTGCAATTTCTGCGGTCTGGAGGAGTCTGTGTTCCATGTTTTTATCGAATGTGTGAGGTTGCAGCCCCTCTTCCATTATTTGAAGGGGCTGCTCCTCAAATTCTGGCTGCACTTCAGTCCCACACTCCTGATCTTTGGGCACCCTGTGCGGAGGGGAGCGGGCAGGTCGGAAATCCTCCTCGTAGGACTGCTCCTGGGCATGGCCAAGAGTGCCATCAGCCGGTCCAGGCAGCGGGCGGTCGAGGGGGTCGTTCAGCCCGACTGCCTGCCTCTCTTCCGCGCTTACATCCGAACCAGGGTGTCCCTGGAGATGGAGCACACGGTGTCCACCGGTACGCTTGCGGCCTTCTGCAAGAGGTGGGCATTCGGAGGGACTGGAGTGCATCATCACCCCCAGCAACCAACTTTTAATTTGATCATTTAAGTTTAAAGTTTAATTTGTCGGTTTTAGTGCCCTCCCGCCACCTTTTAGGCAGGGTGCACTTGTATAATTTCTGTTCTTAGTGCCCTAAACGCCCCCCCTGCCCCCCCAACCTTGGAGGTATTGGGGATCATTTTAACCAAACTCGTTGGGCGAGAAAGCCACATGATGGGACGGATCACTGATTCACACCCACCCAATATTATTCTGCGCTGACGTCAATATAGAGCAACATCAGGCGGGGTATAAAATCAATGCTGCCCCCCCATCCCGTCAGTGTCCCGATGGGCTGTAAAATACAGGGGGCTAAAAATTTGTTTGGGGGTGTTGCAGGTGCTGAATTGGCTCGGAAATGGTGTCCGAGCAGTGCGCGCAGACTTCTGGTGCAGACCGCACCAGACGCCATTTTGGTGAGGGCATTAGTGTCGGCGCTAGTGCGCCAACCGGAAATATGCAGAGTATGCAGATTGTGACGTCAATCAGCATGTAATGCTGATTTTATGCCAGCGCTGCCTTTTTCAACCTCAACGCTGGAGCTGACGCTCTCTCTTAAACTCGCACAGCTGACCATGTGTTCAGCAGCAGGAAGGACCCCCCACCAGCGCTATTTAAAGGGATCATCACCTACCTACAGGTTAGCTGCTGATTGGTTTCTGCTAGCTATTGCTGAGTTTGTAGAAGTATTTGGTGCTTTCCAGATTTCTTTAAAGTTGCCTAAAGTCTACAAGGAATAGTGTGGCACGTGCTCAAGGACTTGGTACTGACTTGCAAGGGATCTGCTCAGACCAGTTGTTCTCAGACATGAGTGCAGTAGTTTGTGTCACCCATGGCCTGCAGCATGACAGGGAGAATGAGCAGAGGTGATAAAGAGCAAGACAAGCTGCTAGAAGAGGGAGGAGGAGGAGGAGGAGGGGAAAAGGGCTCTCAGCAGGAAGCCACATCCACCCAGGGTCTTCAAGGAGCAATTGTCCTATCTTAATTTCAGTGACGAACAGTGTATGTGATGTCTCCGTTTTTACTAAGGAGCTACTCACTGAAATCTGCCATCTGCTGCAGGCAGACCTGCAGCCTCAGTCTAGGGCGAACACCACATGGCCAGTGGCTGTAAAGGTGACCTTGACCTTGAACCTTTTCACTTCGGGCCCCTTCCAGGCTGCAGCAGGCGACATCTGTAACATCTCCTAGTTCGTTCTTCTTCTTCTTCGCCGCCGCCGCCGCCGCCGTCGCCACCACCACCACCACCACCACCGCCGTCACCGTCACCGTCACCGCCACCGCCACCACCGTCACCGCCGTCACCACCACCGCCACCGCCGCCGCCACCACCACCGCCGTCACCGCCACCACCACCACCACTGCCACCGCCGTCACCACCACCGCCACCACCACCACCGCCACCACCACCACCACCGCCGTCACCGCCACCGCCACCACCGCCGTCACCACCACCACCACCACCACCACCGTCACCGCCACCGCCACCACCACCACCGCCACGACGACCACCATGACGACCACCGCCACCACCACCACCATGACAACCACCGCCACCACCACTACCACCACCACCATCACCACCACCACCACCACCACCACGACGACGACGCCGACAACCACCACCACCGCCCTCAGAATCCTTCCACTCCTGAAGTGAGTCCTTTGGTGGCTGAACAGTTCAATGCGAGAGCCACAGACCCTGTCACAGGTGGGACAGACATTCGTCGGGGGAAGCGGGGGGAGGGTGGGACTGATTTGCCGCACGCTCCTTCCGCTGCCCGCGCCTGACCTCTTCAAGCTCGCAGCGTTGAGATTCGAAGAGCTCTTGTATAAGGGAGGTGAAAGAGGCTCTCTATGCAAGGAGAGCTGAATACATTTAATTTTCTCCTCCCAGAGACAAGCAGGCGGAGTGAGCACACGGCTACGCCAGAATAGCAGGCTTCCCTGTGGTGCAGGATCCCAATGACTGCTTTGCGGGCACCACATCTCAATTTGGAGATGTATCGCAACCGGAAGGAATTCCACTCCCTCAATGTCCAGCTGGTGTATGACCATATTCAGCATATCACGCAAGTCAATGCTCGGTATCCTTCAGTCTGCGGCAGCCCACTGTACTATCAGCATTTGACCCAGAATGACAAACCAGAGGGTGGCTACTGGGTGACAAGGGCTATCCTTCTGACCACCTGGCTCCGCAAACCAACCACACGTGAGCAGCATGCGTACAATGGCAACCATGTTGTCACACGGAATCTGACAGAGCAGACCATTGGCATCTTTAAACAATGCTTCTGCTGCCTGGACCGCTCTGGGGGAGCCTTGCAGTACTCAGCAGATTGGTTGTGGTCTGCTGCATGCTCCACAACCTCGCAATCATGACGACACGGCCCTTGCCACCAACAGAGGAGGAAGAGGAGAAGGAAGAGGAGGAAGGGAAAACGAAAAGAAGGAGGCAACCCAGACTGCCCGGGCTCTCTGTGATCGACTCATCCAACTGTGGTACCAATGAACGCAATCCCAATTCCCCATTCAACAATAGTCCCACACCTTACCTTCCCTCTGTTACTGACCATCGCAGCGCCTTCTTGGCCACAATGCTACAATAATAGCCACCACACAACAAACATTCCAAACCAATTTTATAAATCAAGCCATTACAATGCTTCATTCAAAAGACAACTAATTACCCTTGTACATTCTTTTTTTTATTTGTTCATGGGATGTGGGCATCGCTGGGAAGGCCAGCATTTATTGCCCACCCCTAATTGCCCTTAAGAAGGTGGTGGTGAGCCGCCACCTTGAACCGCTGCAGTTCGTGTGGTGAAGGTACTCCCACAGTACTGTTAGGGAGGGAGTTCCAGGATCTTGACCCAGCAATGAAGAAGGAATGGAGATATATTCCAAGTTAGGATGATGTGTTACTTCGAGGGGATCTTGCAGGTGATGGTGTTCCCATGCGCTTGCTGCCCTTGTCCTTCTAGGTGGTAGAGGTCGCGGGCGTGGGAGATGCTGTTGAAGAAGCCTTGGAGAGTTGCTGCAGTGCATCTTGTAGATGGTACACACTGCAGCCACGGTGTGCCGGTGATGGAGGGAGTGAATGTTTAAGGTGGTGGATGGGGTGCCAATCAAGCGGGCTGTTTTGTCCTGGATGGTGTCGAGCTTCTTGAGTGTTGTTAGAGCTGCACTCATCCAGGCAAGTGGAGAGTATTCCATCACACTCCTGACTTGTGCTTTGTAAATAGGGGAGTCAGGAGGTGAGACACTCGCTGCAGAATATCCAGCCTCTGACCTGCTCTTGTAGCCAAATTATTTATGTTGCTGGTCCAGTTAAGTTTCTGGTCAGTAGTGACCCCCAGGGTGTTGATGGTGAGGGATTCAGCAATGTTAATGCCATTGAATATCAAGGGGAGTTGGATAGACCATCATTTGTTGGACATAGTCATTGCCTGGCATTTGTGTAGCGTGAATATTACTTGTCACTTATCAGCCCAAGCCGGAATGTCATCCAGGTCTTGCTGCATGCAGGCATGGACTGCTCCATTATCTGAGGAGTTGAGAATGGCACGGAACACTGTGCAATCATCAGCGAACATCCCCATTTCTGACCTTATGATGGAGGGAAGGTCATTGCTGAAGCAACCGAAGATGTTTGGGCCCAGGACACTGCCATGAGGGACTCCTGCAGATGTGTCCTGGGGTTGCGATGATTGACCTCCAACAACCACAACCATATTCTTTTGTTCTAGGTATGACTCCAGCCAGTGGAGAGTTTTCCCCTGATTTCCATTGACTTCAAATTTTCTAGACCAGGTAAGGACGGCAGATTTCCTTCCCTATAGGACATTAGTGAATCAAATTGTTTTTTATGATAATCCTGCAGTTTCATGGTCACCATTACTTATACTAGCTTTTTATTCCAGATGTATTTAATTGAATTTAAATTCCACAGCTGCTGTAGAATCGTAGCATTATAGAATGGTTACAGCACAGAAGGAGGCCATTCGGCCCATCGATCCTGTGCCGGCTCTCTGCAAGAGCACTTCAGCTAGTCCCACTCTCACGCCCGTTCCCCGTAGCCTGGAAAATATTTTTCCTTCAGGCACTTATCCAACTCCCTTTTGAAAGCCACAATTGAATCAATCTCCACCATCCTTTCAGGCAGTGAATTCCAGATCCTAACCATGTTTTTCTCATGTCGCCTTTGGTTCTTCTCCCAATCACCTTATGTTGTGTATCTGTAAAGCATGCACTCCCATGTTCCGCCACCAGGGAGTGCATCACCTGAAGTCCCAAGGAATCCCAGCATCCCTTGGGATCACTGTATATAAGCCGGCCCCTAAGGCCTGTTCCTCACTCTGGAGAGTCTTAATAAAGACTGAGGTCACTGTTACTTTAACTTCCCTGTGTGCAGTCTCATCTGTGTTAGGAACATAATAACTGGCGACAAGTATATGAATCCAATGCAAAGATGCAGCAAACTGTGGGCATCCTGGAGAAGTTCTCGGAGGGTGAGGACTGGGAAGCCTATGTTGAACGGCTAGACCAGTACTTTGTAGCCAACGAGCTGGATGGAGAAGGAAGCACTGCAAAAAGGAGAGCGGTCCTCCTCACAGTCTGCGGGGCACCAACCTACAGCCTCATGACGAGTCTTTTGGCTCCGGTGAAACCCACAGATAAGTCGTATGAGGAGCTGTGTAGACTGGTTCGGGAGCATCTTAACCCGAGGGAGAGCGTGCTGATGGCAAGATGTCGGTTCTACACGTGCCAGTAAGCTGAAGGTCAGGAAGTGGCGAGCTACGTCGCCGAGCTCAGGCGATTTGCAGGATAATGTTAGTTTGATGGTTACCTGGAGCAAATGCTCAGAGACTTTTTTGTACTGGGCATTGACCACGAGACCATCCTACGAAAACTTGTGACTGTAGAAACACTGGCCCTCAGTAAGACCATTGCGATAGCACAGGCGTTTATGTCCACCAGTGATAACACCAAACAAATCCCTCAGTACACAAGTGCCAGCAACGTTCATAAATTAACTGGAACTGTGTTTGCGAGCAGAAATGTATAGGGCAGAAACCACGAGTCTGCAAATGCCAGCAGGCCTCAGGTGACCCAGATGACTCAGAGTCCCCAACAAAGGATGAATGCAAGGCAATTCACATCTTGTTGGCGTTGTGGAGGCTTCCATTCAGCCTATTCATGCCACTTGAAAGGGTATATTTGCAAGAGCTGTGGAACAATGAGGCACTTCCAACGAACTTGCAGATGAGCTGTAAGCTCTGCAAAACCTACTAACCACCACGTGGCAGAGGAAGATCCGTCCATGGTGGATCAAAGCAATTTCGAACCTCAGAGAGAGGAGGCAGATGCTGAAGTACACGGGGTGCACACATTTTTGATGAAATGTCCACCTATAATGCTAAATGTAAAATTGAATGGCTTACCCGTAGCCATGGAACTGAACACTGGCGCTAGCCAATCCATCATGAGTAAAAAGATGTTTGAGAGACTGTGGTGCAACAAGGCACTCAGACCAGCCCTGAGCCCCATCTACACGAAACTGAGAACGTACACCAAAGAGCTTATCACTGTCCTGGGCAGCGCCATGGTCAAGGTCACCTACAAGGGCACGGTGCAAGAACTGCCACTCTGGATTGTCCCGGGCGATGGCCCCACACTGCTTGGAAGGAGCTGGTTGGGCAAAATCCGCTGGAACTGGGATGACATCCAAGCGCTATCACATGTCGATGAGGCCTCATGGGGCCTTAACAAATTTCCTTCCCTTTTTGAGCCAGGCATTGGAAACTTTTCCGGGACGAAGGTACGGATCCACTTGGTCCCAGAGGCACGACCCATTCACCACAAAGCGCGAGCGGTACCTCACATGATGAGGGAAAGAGTGGAAATCGAGCTGGACAGGCTGCAACGCGAGGGCATCATCTCCCCAGTGGAATTCAGCAAGTGGGCCAGCCCGATTGTTCCAGTACTCAAAAGTGATGGCACAGTCAGGATTTGCGGCGATTATAAAGTAACTATTAATCGTTTCTCGCTACAGGACCAATACCCGCTACCTAAGGCAGACGACCTATTTGCGACACTGGCAGGAGGCCAGACATTCACCAAGCTTGACCTGACTTCGGCCTACATGATGCAAGAGCTGGAGGAGTCTTCAAAGGGCCTCACCTGCATCAACACACACAAGGGACTGTTCATCTACAACAGATTCCCGTTTGGAATTCGGTCGGCTGCAGCGATCTTCCAGAGAAACATGGAGAGCCTACTCAAGTTGATACCACACACGGTGGTTTTTCAGGATGACATATTGGTCATGGGTCGGGGCACCTATAAAACCTGGAGGAGGTCCTGCAACGACTGGATCGCATAGGGCTGTGGCTGAAGAGGTTGAAATGCATCTTCATGGCAACAGAAGTGGAGTTTTTGGGGAGAAAGATCGCGGCGGATGGCATTTGGCCCACAGACGCCAAGACAGAGGCTATCAGGAACACGCCCAGGCCACAGAACGTCACAGAGCTTTGGTCGTTCCTGGGACTCGTCAACTATTTTGGTAACTTCCTACCGGAGTTAAGCACCCTCTTAGAGCTCCTACATGTGCTATTGCAGAAAGGTGAGAACTGGGTATGGGGAATAAAACCAAGTAATTGCTTTTGAGAAAGCCAGAAACATTTTATGCTCCAACAAGCTGCTTGTATTGTATAACTCGTATAAAAGACTTGTGCTAGCATGTGATATGTCGTTGTACGGAGTCGGGTGTGTATTACAACAAGCTAACGTTGCGGGGAAGTTGCAACCTGTCGCCTATGCCTCCAGAAGCTTGCTTAAGGCTGAGAGGGCCTACAGCATGATTGAGAAAGAGGCATTAGCGTGTGTGTTTGGGGTAAAGAAAATGCATCAGTACCTGTTTGGCGTCAAATTTGATATGGAAACCGATCACGAGTCCCTCATATCCCTGTTCGCTGAAAACAAGGGGATAAATACTGTCATGTATCTCCCACTACTGTATATAACTGTATCTTACCATGCTATACATGACTGTAACTAGATATGACCTGTAACCACAAGCATACTTTACCACCAGGGGTGCACTTGCAGGAGACACTGCATACCTGTTCCACACAGGTATATAAAGGCAGATCTCAGGCAAGTGTGGCACTCGAGAGCTGTGAAATAAAGGTGCAGGTCCAGAGTGACCTTGACTTCAGCATGTGCCTCGTGTAAGTCTGTACTGCAGGGTCAGGACTTTACAGTGGTGACGAGTTATGGGATCACAGAATCCACAGAATGGCTACCAACGGCTCAGATGAGAAATACAATGCTGGAGACAATTGGGAGGACTTTATAGAACGGCTCCAGCAAAGCTTTGTAACCAAAGACTGGTTGGGCGACGGTAAGGCAGACAAGAGAAGAGCCCATCTCTTCACCAGCTGTGGCTCGAAAACATACGCCTTAATGAAGGACCTGCTGGCACCCGAGAAACCAGCAAGCAAGTCATTTGAGGAGTTGAGCACACTGGTGAGAGACCACCTGAAGCCAGTGAGCAGCCGACACATGGCCAGACACAGGTTCTACAACTACAGACGCTGTGTGTCCCGACTTTGTGGCGGAACTTCGGAGGCTGGCTAGTTTATGTGAGTTCTCCGATGAACTAAGGAAAGAAGTACTGAGAGACTTTTTTTTATTGAAGGAATAGGCCACGCAGGCATATTCCGAAAGCTTATAGAGACCAAGAACTTGACCCTAGAGTCAGCAGCACTGGTCGCACAGACATTCTTGACATGAGAAGAAGAAACAAGGTTAATCTATACTGCGGTTACGACAACTAACGAAACATTGGAACAAGGGGTTCACAGCGTGAAACAAGCCGCTACCCCCACACACAGACAAAGGCAGGAGAGCAGGCCTTCAACAGCAGGCAGTGGCGCCAGAAGCCGTCAAGGGCCACATGAACGGCCGTTCACACCTCATCAACCCACAATGCGAGCAATCAACTACACACTGAGAGAAGCTCAAGAGAGATCAGCCAGACGCAGCTCATCCTTCGGAAACAATGGAAGCGGTCTGTGCTGGAGATGTGGGGGAAGGCACTCAACAAGTGGGTGTCAATTTCAGCATGTTGTTTGCAGAAACTGCAACTATACAGGGCATCTGGCTCGCATGTGCAGAAAAACAGCAGCTCGGCTGGTATACAAATCGGAAGGGTCGGAAAGCGGACCAGAAGATGGTGGGGACAGTGCCCAGGACGCCGAGGTACAACAGGTCAACACGATCAATGTCCACTGTGCTTACAACAAGACACCTCCAATAATGATGAGGGTCCTACTCAATGGGATACCCGTCAACGTGGAACTGGACACGGGACCTAGTCAATCTCTCATGAGCGTCCAACAGTTTGAACAGCTGTGGCCGCACAAAGCAACAGACCAAAACCCACAAGGATTGACACCAAACTAAGGACCTATACCAAAGAAATCGTCCCAATCCTTGGCAGTGCCATGCTCTCAGTCACACACAAAGGGACGGTGAACCGACTTCCCCTGTGGATTGTCCCCGGAGATCTCCCAGCACTGTTGGGGAGAAGCTGGCTGGCAAAACTAAATTGGAAATGGGATGATGTTCACGCCATGTCGTCAGAGGAACGGACCTCCTGCTCAACAGTTCTAAGTCGTTTTGAACATCTCTTTCAGCCAGGTGTGGGCACCTTCAAAGGGGCTAAACTTAAAATCTACATCACACAGGATGCCAGACCAGTCCATCACAAGGCTAGAGCTGTGCCTTATGTGATGAGGGAAAAGATTGAACACGCACTGGACCGGCTTCTGCGGGAAGGCATTATCTCACCTGTGGAATTTAGCGACTGGGCAAGTCCCATCGTCCCCGTCATGAACTCTGATGGATCCGTACGAATCTGTGGGGATTACAAGTCTACCATAAACAGAGTCTCCCTACAGGACCAATGGACCAATACCCGCTGCCCAGAGCGGTGGACCTATTTGCCACGTTGGCTGAAGGAAAACTTTTCTCTAAACTAGATCTTACATCTGCGTATATGACGCAAGAACTGACTGAAGAGTCTAAGCTACTCACCACCATCAACGCACATCGAGGCCTTTTTATGTACAATCGATGCCCATTCGGCATCAGGTCGGCAGCTGCTATATTCCAGCACAATATGGAGAGTCTGCTCAAGTCCATCCCGGGGAAGGTTGTGTTTCAAGATGATATACTCATCACGGGCAGGGACACCGACTCCCATCTCCGCAATTTGGAGGAAGTACTAAGTCGATTGGATCGGGTAGGCCTAAGAGTTAAGAAATCCAAGTGTCTGTTTCTCGCGCCCAAAGTTGAATTTTTGGGCAGAAGGATTGCCGCTGATGGAATCTGCCCAACAGAATCCAAAAGCAAAGCGATTCGCCTGGCACCCAGGCCCCGGAATGTCTCGGAACTGCGCGCCTTTGTCGGGCTACTCAATTACTTTGGGAACTTTATGCAGAACTTGATCACGCTGCTGGAGCCTCTCCATGTGCTACTCAGAAAGGGGTGCGATTGGTTTTGGGGGGGCGTCCAAGAACGTGCCTTCAATAAGGCACGCAACCTTCTATGTTCCAACAGTGTTTTAGCCTTTTTTGACCCAGGTAAAAAGCTAGTTCTTACATGTGATGCGTCAGCATACGGGGTCGGTTGCGTCTTACAGCATGTCAATGATGCGGGTAAATTACAACCCATTGCCTATGCCTCCAGGTCACTTTCACGGGTGGAGCACGGGTACGGTATAGTTGAGAAGGAGGCGCTCGCGTACGTGTACGGTGTCAACGCCTCGGCACGCATTCAGCAGTGGGCACTCGTGCTGGCGTCTTACGACTACACAATAAGGCACAGACCAGGCACAGACAACTGTGCTGACGCGCTTAGCAGGCTACCCCTGGCAACCACGGAAGGATCCGACGAACAGGACTGTGAGATGGTCATGGCAGTCAATGCCTTTGAATCCACAGGTTCGCCCATGATGGCTCGCCAAATCAGAGCCTGGACGACCAGTGACCCCACTTTACCCTTAGTCAAAAGATGTGTTTTAACTGGTGACTGGGCAGAGGCTCGCGATGCCTGCCCCGAGGAGATCAAACCTTTCCATAGGCGCATGCATGAATGATTGCTACAAGCAGACTGCCTGATGTGGGGCAGCCGAGTAGTTATGCCTCTGCGAGGCAGAGAGGCATTTGTCCGGGAGCTCCACCACGAGCACCAGGGGATTGTTCTCATGAAGGCCATAGCCAGATCCCACGTCTGGTGGCCTGGCATTGACGCGGACTTGGAGTTCTGCGTCCAACGGTGCACCATTTGTGCCCAACTCAGTAATGCCCCCAGGGAGGCCCCCCTGAGCCCCTGGCCCACCAAACTGTGGTCGCGGGTGCACGTAGACTACGCGGGCCCATTCATGGGAAAAATGTTCCTCGTAGTTGTAGATACATTTTCAAAGTGGATCGAATGCACCATTTTAAACTTGAGCACCACCTCCACCACTGTGGAGAACCTTGGAACCATGTTCGCAACGCACGGCATTCCTGACATATTGGTTAGTGATAATGGTCCGTGCTTCACCAGCGCAGAATTCCAAGATTTCATGAGTGACCACGGCATAAATCACGTTAGGACGGCACCGTTCAAGCTGGCCTCCAACGGCCAGGTGGAACGAGCAGTGCAGATCATTAAACAAGGCATGCTCAAAATCCAAGGTCTCACACTGCAGGGCCGCCTGTCGTGACTGCTGCTGGCATACAGATGTCTTCTGCATTCATTGACTGGAGTTCCCCCCGCGCAACTATTGATGAAATGGACTTTAAAGACAAGACTATCGTTAATCCTCTCAGACATGCATGAAATCGTTGAGGCAAAACGCTGTAAGCTAACTGAGTACCATGACCGAAATTTGAGGGGGAGGTAGAATGAGATAGGGGACAAAGTGTTTGTGCTAAACTATGGCAGGGGTCCCAAATGGCTTGCAGGGACAGTAACAGGCAAGGAAGGAAACAGGCTACTGGTGATACAAATGGACAATGGCCAAACCTGCCGGAGGCATGTAGACCAAGTCAAAAGTAGATTTACCAACAACACTGCTGAACCAGAAGCAGACTACAATGTGGAACTCACACCACACCTGGTGTACAGACAGAGGGAACAACCTGAGGAAAGGGCAATCCCAACAGACCACCCAGGCGAGGCACCAACAATCATACTGAACGAAATAGATAGCCCAGGCAGGATACCAGCAATCACACCGAAAGAAAAACAGGCACCAAGGCAAACAACTGAACCACAACTAAGACGCTCCACGCGAGAGCGTAGACCACCTGAGAGACTGAATCTATAAAGACAATAAGATCTTGGAAACATAGAAACATAGAAACATAGAAAATAGGTGCAGGAGTAGGCCATTCAGCACTTCGAGCCTGCATCGCCATTCGATGAGTTCATGGCTGAACATGCAACTTCAGAGAGAGAGAAGGGAAAGGAGGAGGGTGATGTCATGTATCTCACACTACTGTACACAACTATATCTTATCATGCTATACATGACTGTAACTAGATATGACCTGGAACCACAAGCATACTTTGCCACCAGGGGTGCACTTGCAGGAGACACTGAATACCTGTTCCACACAGGTACATAAAGGCAGGTCTCAGGCAAGTGTGGCACATGTGAGCTATGAAATAAAGGTGCAGGTCCAGAGTGACTTTGACTTCAGCATATGCCTCGTGTAAGTCTGTACTGCAGGGTCAGGACTTTACAAATACTAATGCCTCAGCCCGTATACAAAGGTGGGCACTCGCGCTATCAGCCTATAACTACACCATCTACCACATGCCAGGCACAGAGAACTGTGCAGATGCTCTCAATCGGCGACCATTGCCCACCACGGGGGTGGAAATGGCGCAGCCTGCAAACTTGTTGAAGGTGGCGCAGCCCGCAGATTTGTTGATGGTCATGGAAGCGTTTGAAAATGATAAATCACCTGTCACGGCCCATCAGATTAGGACTTGGACCAGCCAAGATCCTCTGCTGTCCCTTGTAAAAAACTCTGTACTGCATGGGAGCTGGGCCAGCATTCCCGTTGAAATGCAAGAGCCAATCAAGATGTTCCAGCGGCGAAAGAATGAGCTGTCCATTCAGGCAGACTGCCTGTTGTGGGGTAACAGCGTAGTGCTACCCAAAAAGGGCAGGGAGATGTTCATCTCGGATCTCTACAACACACACCCGGGTATAGTAATGATGAAAGCGATAGCCAGATCCCACGTGTGGTGGCCCGGTATCGACTCTGACTTAGAGTCCTGTGTACAGCAATGCAGCGTGTGTGCTCAGTTGAGCAATGCGCCCAGAGAGGCACCACTAATTTTGTAGTCCTGGCCCTCCAGACCATGGTCGAGGATCCATGTCGACTATGCGGGCCCGTTTCTCGATAAAATGTTCCTGGTGGTGGTGGATGCTTTTTCAAAATAGATTGAATGTGAAATAATGTCGGGAAGCACCGCCACCGCCACCATTGAAAGCTTGAGGGCCATGTTTGCCACCCACAGCCTGCCTGACATACTGGTCAGTGACAACGGGCCATGTTTCACCAGTGCCGAATTTAAAGAATTTATGACCCGCAATGGGATCAAACATGTCACCTCGGCCCCATTTAAACCAGCCTCCAATGGGCAGGCAGAGCGGGCAGTACAAACAATCAAACAGAGCCTTAAACGAGTCACAGAAGGCTCACTCCAAACCCGCCTGTCCTGAGTACTGCTCAGCTACCGCACGAGACCCCACTCGCTCACAGGGGTGCCCCCGGCTGAGCTACTCATGAAAAGGACACTTAAAACCAGACTCTCGCTGGTTCACCCCAACCTGCATGATCAGGTAGAGTGCAGGCGGCAGCAACAAAATGTGAATGATGGTCACGCCATTGTGTCACGGGAAATTGATCTGAATGACCCTGTGTATGTGCTAAACTATGGACATGGTCCCAAGTGGATCGCGGGCACGGTGATAGCTAAAGAAGGGAGTAGGGTGTTTGTAGTCAAACTAGACAATGGAAAAATTTGCAGAAAGCACCTGGACCAAACGAGGCTACGGTTCACAGACTGCCCTAAACAACCCACAGCAGACACCACCTTCTTCGAGCCCACAACACACACCCAAAGGATCAATGACACCAGGACCAGGAAATTGAACCCATCACGGTCTTGCTATTGAGGGAGTGCAGCGAAGGTTCACCAGACTGATTCCAGGGATGGCTGGACTGACATATGGGGAGAGACTGGATCAACTGGGCCTTTATACACTGGAGTTTAGAAGGATGAGAGGGGATCTCATAGAAACGTATAAGATTCTGACGGGACGGGACAGATTAGATGCGGGAAGAATGTTCCCGATGTTGGGGAAGTCCAGAACCAGGGGACACAGTCTTAGGATAAGGGGTAGGCCATTTAGGACTGAGATGAGGAGGAACCTCGTCACTCAGAGAGTTGTTAACCTGTGGAATTCCCTGCCGCAGAGAGTCATTGATGCCAGTTCATTGGATATATTCAAGAGGGAGTTAGATATGGCCCTTACAGCTAAAGGGATCGACATACGCTTTAAAACATTTCCGGTCGTGTCTATATTCCCCCAAATGTCCGATTTCACCTGCCATTTTAATCTATAGCTGTTCACACCATGTGTTGTATTTTACCTCGAATTTTGTAGCTTTTTTCCAAAGACAGAAACTTCCAAAGTCTCTCTGTTGGCTGGCTAAATCCTTCCCCAACAAAATTTAAGCTTTAAATCATCCGAAAAATCCCATCTCATCGCCAAATGTGATATATTCACAGTGCACAAGCACACACAGCTTCCAACATGGCAGGCAGCCCTCGCGGAAGCCTCCGGAATCTGCATGGTTCTGTTTATTATTAACCCTGCACTTGCAGTACACAATACGTCCACATCCACAGTGTGGAGGTACAAACATTACAAGCTTACAGACATTACACTGCATAAAGGAGATGAGTGGGTATGGGGTTAAAGCCAAGAAAATGCCTTTGTAAAAGCTAAAAAACTGTTATACTCAAACAAATTGCTTGTGTTGTATGATCCATGTAAGCGTTTGGTACTAGCATGTGATGCGTCGTCATACGGTGTCGGGTGTGTATTGCAACAAGCTAATGAATCTGCAAAATTGCAACTGGTTGCTTATGCATCCAGAAGTCTGTCTAAGGCTGAGAGGGCCTACAGCATGATTGACAAAGAAGTGTTAGCGTGTGCTTATGGGGTAAAGAAAATGCATCAATATCTGTTTGGGCTCAAATTTGAATTGGAAACTGACCATAAGCCACTGATATCCCTTTTTTCTGAAAGTAAGGGGATAAATACAAATGCGTCGGCCCGCATCCAGAGATGGGCACTCACGTTGTCCACATACAACTACACCATCCGCCACAGGCCAGGCACAGCAAACTGTGCTGATGCTCTCAGTAGGCTGCCATTGCCCACCACGAGGGTGGAAATGGCACAGCCCGCAGATTTTGTCATGGTAATGGAAGCATTCGAGAGTGAACAATCACCTGTTACTGCCCGACAGATTAGAATCTGGACGAGCCAGGACCCCTTACTGTCCTTAGTAAAAAAACTGTGTGCTTCACAGGAGCTGGTCCAGTGCCCCATTAGAAATGCAGGAAGAGAGAAAGCCATACCAGCGGCGCAAAGATGAAATGTCTATACAGGCAGACTGCCTTCTGTGGGGTAATCGGGTAGTGGTCCCCAAAAAGGGCAGGGACACTTTCATAAATGATCTCCACAGTACTCACCCAGGTATTGTAATGATGAAAGCGATAGCCAGATCACACGTGTGGTGGCCAGATATCGATGCGGACTTAGAGTCCTACGTGCACAAAAGAAACACATGCTCGCAGTTAAACAATGCACCTAGGGAGGCGCCACTAAGTTTATGGTCTTGGCCCTCCAAACTGTGGTCTAGGGTCCATTCTTGGGTAAAATGTTTCTCGTGGTTGTAGATGCCTACTCCAAATGGATTGAATATGAGATAATGTCGGCTGCCACCACTGAAAACCTGCGGGCCATGTTTGCCACGCACGGCCTGCCTGATGTCCTTGTGAGCGACAACAGGCCGTGTTTCACCAGTGCCGAGCTCAAAGAGTTCATGAATCGCAATGGTATCAAACATGTTATACCTGCCCCGTTCAAACCAGCATCCAACGACCAGGCAGAGAGAGCAGTGCAAACAAGCAAGCAGAGCTTGAAGAGGGTAACTGAAGGCTCACTGCAGACCCGCCTATCCCGAGTCCTGCTTAGCTACCGCATGAGACCCCACTCGCTCATGGGATTCCACCCACTGAACTGCTCATGAAAAGGGCTCTGAAGACAAGGCTCTCATTAGTCCACCCTGATCTACACGAACAGGTAGAGAGCAGGCGGCTTCAACAAATACATATCATGATAGCGCAAATGTGTCACGCAAAATTGAAATTAATGATCCTGTATTTGTGTTGAACTATGGACAAGGTCCCAAGTGGCTTCCCGGTTCTGTTGTGGCCAAAGAGGGGAGTAGGGTGTTTTGGGTCAAACTTTCAAATGGACTCCAGATGAGACCCTACCTTTTTTGACCCCCAATACACACACCAGTGGCAACCGACACAGCGGTTGACCACGAAGCAGAACCCATCCCCCACAGCAGCCCAGCAGAACTCACCACACCAGGCAGCCCAGCAAGGCCAGCTGCACAGTAACCCAGTGAGGGCCCAACAAATGACTCACCAAAACCAGCATTTGCACCGAGACGATCAATCAGGGAAAGGAAGACCCCAAATCGACTCACATTGTAAATAGTTACACTATTGACTTTGGGGCTGGGGCTGGGGCTGGGCTGTTATATATGTAAACCTGTAAATATCTTGTTTAACCACCAGAGGGCTCATCCCCTGGAGTCCCAAGGGATCCCACAATCCCTTGGGAGCACCTGTACTTAAGGAGGCCTCACAGGCTGTTGAGGCACTCTGGAGACCTATAGTAAAAGACTATGGCCACACTTTACTTTGAGCTCACGGTATCTGGTCAAGACTCTTTATTCATACATAACAATAGTCACTCTGGTAAATGCCAGTAGTGTAACCCCGAGGATGTGGACGCAGTGCAGGAAAAGGTTTAGTGACCTCACACGAGTGGTCAAAGTCAGTGAATTCATCTTAAAATGTCATATCCCAGCATCTCACAAACTGCTCAATGCACCCACCCCCCCCCATCACTCACCTACCAACAATCTCTACCAAATATGACTCATACATCACATTCGTAATTTCATCTCACCCACACACACTAACCACTGCTGCAAGCTTCACACCCACGTCTCACAACCTGAACACACTGTCTGCTATTCAAACATGACAGGCACATCAATCAAGCTCACCGACGCACTTCTCTTTCTCTTGCAGGAAAAGGTGGCACATAACAGATGCCAGTACGCCTGAACCGGAGGGGGACAGGCTTGCCTGCATGGCCTCACCCCCATTGGAGGAGACAGTGCTGGGCATTCCCAAATATCAAGGCCAGAAACAGGCAGTCTGGGTTGCCTCCTTTTTTCCGCTTCTGCTTCCTCCTCTTATTCCTCCTCTTATTACTCTTTCTCCTCTTCCTCCTCCTCCTCCACCACTTTCTCCTCCTCCTCCAGCTCCTGAGCTGGTGGCCGTATCTCTGGTGGCAAGGGCTATACCCTCAGGATGGCCGGGTTGTGGAGGACACAGCAGATGACAATGAATCGGCGCTCAAGCTCCGCTGAGTACTGTAGGCGTAGACACTGTGTAAAAGAATTGCTCTCGGAAGACCCGAGGTGGACAAGGCTACCTGCTGAGAGCCCTGCTGCCCCTCCTTCACCTCTCTCTGTGAGCAGCGTGTCCTCTTCTTCACTGCCTCTGCTCCATCTCCCTGCCATGCTGTAGGCCATGGGGGGGAAACAACTAGACCACCCATGACTGGAAGCAAATGGTGTGACCAGAACTCTTGAATTCAGAAGCAAGGCCTTCTCCACTTGCAGTACCACTCGCTGTCACCTCACCAACTTTAAACAACTCTGGAAAGCTCCACAAACCGAGTCAGTAGAAATCAAAAAGCAAGTTGCCTGAAATTTGGCGATGATCCCTTTAAATATCACTGGTGGAGGATTCTTCCTGCTGGTTGTTCAGCTGAGTGAGGTTAAGAGAGGGCATTAGCTCCAGCGATGACTAGAAAATTGGCAATGCTGACGTCACGATCTGCTTACTCACAATACTTCTACCGCACGGTCCTAATGCCCACCCTACTGCCATCACCAAGATGCGTACCAGAAGTGTGCGAGGCTTCTCGGATGCCAATTTGGCACCCTTAGCACTCAAACATTGGGTGCTGTGCAACTGAATTTCTAGGTCTCATTATTTTGTACTACAGGTCGTACAAACAAGTGGTGTTACCAGGCAACTATTACTGGGCTGGAATGGAATGAGGAATAATTACCTTTTACTTTGCCATTCTTAGAAAACCTTATGGAGCACCATGGGACAGGACCGGATAGGTTTTGCAGCCAATAGCCTGATGCAGTCGTAACAAGCACTGTTTGTCTCTGAGAGGCTCACATGATCACATGATCTGGTTGCTGATTGGTCCCCTTGGAGGATCGGCCACACCCAGAAGTTGCTCTGGAATGAGTAATTAGAACGGCCCAGCCCAAGTTCTGAGTGATTTGCGAAGTGTAATTCCAGCCATTCTGACTGCAGACCCCAGATAGGATAGAGCTCCTCCATCCCAGCACGTTCCTGACTCCCCCCAGCCCAATTTCCTTACCCACCCCCACCCCCAGCCCAAGTTCCTGACTCCCCCCCCCCCAGCCCAAGTTCTTGACACCCCCCCAAGCCCAAGTTTCTGCCCCCATCCCAGCCCACGTTCCTGACCTTAACCCCCCTGCCACAACCCGCCACGCAGCGCCATAGATAGGGCATTGTGTGTGGGTCACAGATTGTTAACAGGTTTATTGGGTATGAAGTGAATAGTGACAGTTTCATGACTTCCGAACTTCATCCACCTCAACGATGTCCCTTGTCACACACGCGTCGAGCTTCCCGAGAAATCGGGGCTGGGTGTAAAGGGGGTTGGAAGAATGTGATCCGTCTTCCCTGGGATCTCTCTCTCCACTCCAATCCCCTCTCCCGTTTCCCCTGTTTCTTTCACTCTCTCCCCCCCCACCCCGTCTCTTCCTCTCCCCCCCGTCTCTCTCTCTCTATGCTCCCATCTCTCTCTCTCCCCCATCTCTCTCTCTATCTCTCGCCCCAGTCTCTCCCTCCCTCTGTCTCTCTCTCTCTCTCCCTTCCCCACCCTCGTCTCTCACTCTTCCCCCTGTCTCTCTCTCTTCCCTCCCTCCACCATCTCTCTTTTTCCCCCCCAACGATTTCTCCCTCTTCCCCCTTCTCTCCACCACCACCCCCCGTGTGTGTGTCTCTCTCTCTCTCTCTCTCTCTCCCCCCCTTTCCCCTTCCCCTGCCCCCAATGTTCTCTCTCCTACAGAAGGCCAAGAAAATATTCCAAAAGCTAGAAGCAGTGGCAGCTCCACAAGGCCCAACTTCCGACATCCTCATAGTTTGCACTGCGCATGCGCGACCGAATCGAGGGCCCATGCTCAAAAAGGGGATAGAGTCCAATGCGCGCATGCGCAGAAGGACACACAAAAACTTAGTGCAAATAGTCACTCTGTACATTTATCGAAATTAAACACCACCATATGCCATTGTGTAGCCCACTCTTCTAGTACATCTAAATCTTTTTGGATTTGATTGCACCCCACTACTTCCGAACACTATCATGGATTTTGGTGTCATCTACAAACTTACTGAGCATATTCCTAACACCGCTGTGCAGGTTATTATTAAAGACAGTGAAGAGCAGCAGGCCTAAGACTGATCTCAGGGGGACACCACTAGTTACGTGTCTCCAAGCTGAACCACACCCATTAACTACAAATTTTTGGTTGTGGGCCAATTCCAAACCAGCACTTCAAATTTCTACTGATACAACATTCTATCTTGTGAAATAGCTTAGTGTGAGGTACCTTATCAAAGGCTTTCTGAAAGTCAAGTCATCCACTTAGTGACTTCCTCAAAAACTTATCAAACTTGCTCGGTACGAACTATCTTGTTGGAAGCCACGTTGTGAATTTCTAATGGCCTCTTCCTTTCCCCAGTGACCATAAAGGGCATCTCTTACGATCCCTTCTTGCATCTTCCCAATCCAGGCTGTAGTTCCATGGCTCAGAATTGTCTCATTTTGTGAAGATATGAACTACATGAGCTCGCTTACTGTTGAAAGAAACTATCCCTGACTCTATCAAACTATTGAAGACTCTATTAAACTACTGATATGTGACCGCCCTCGAAGGTTAATGTAAGTGTGTACCAGTTTCGCTGGGAGCTCCCACGATGCCTTCATTCTGTGACACTCATTCAGCTGCCCACTTTCCCACCCATTCAGAAACATCAGAGGAAGACTGCTAGGGAACAAGGGATACTCTTACACACACTTCCATCACACCACCTCACCTGAGCAACACAGGTACAAAGAGAGCCATGGGACCACGAGGAACATCATAGAACATATCATTAACTTATTGGAACAAAGGTTCAGGTGCCTTGATCCCTCTAGTGGCTCCCTACAATATAGCCCAGACAAAGTGTGCCACATTCTGCACAACCGAGCAATGCAAAGGCGATTGAAGTTGGAGGAGGCACAACAAGAAGAGCCATCATCAGATGAGGAAGAATTGGATAAAGGCGAGGGGTCAGCACAGTGCATTGCAGCTAGAGAGGCCAGGGAGCAATTGATAGAGCAGCGCTTTCAGTAACTTCCTCCATCCCCTTACCTGAAAAGTTACAAAAAGCCACTTGGCATTAACATTCCTTCACCACGCTCTTGATTCTGCAGTAACATTGAAACTGTTGTGTATGGAGAAAGAGTCAGACTGAACACTGTGAGCTCAAAGTAAAATATGACCTTAGTCTATTATTGCAGGTCTCCAACCTGTGAAGCCTTCTTAAATACCTGTGCCCCCAAGGGATTATGGGATCCCTTGGGACTCCGGGGAATGAGCCCACTGGTGGCTGTATAGAGTAAATACAAGTCCACATATATAACAACATTCCCCCCCAAAGTCAATAGTGTAACTATTTATAATGTGAGTCGATCTGGGGCCCTTCTTGCCCTGGTTGATCATCTTGGTGTGAAAGCTGGTGTTGTTGAATCATTTGTTGGGCCCTCGTTGGGCTGCTGTGCAGCTGGCCTTGCTGGGCTGCCTGTTGTGTTGGGCCCTGCAGGGCTGCTGTGGATGATGGGTTCTGCTTTGTGGTCAACCGTGGTGTCAGTTGCCACTGGTGTGTGTGTTGGGGGATCAAAAAAGGTAGATGGGTTGCTCAGGTTAGTCCGTGAATCTGAGTTTGATTTGGTCCGAGTGTTTCCGGTGAATGAGTCCATTTGAAAGTTTGATCCAAAACACCCTGCTCCCCTCTTTGGCCATGACAGTGCCGGGAAGCCACTTGGGACCTTGTCCATAATTGAATACAAATACAATGACTTCAATCTCGCGTGACACATTTGCGCTATCATGGTATGCACTTTGTTGAAGCCACCTGCTCTCCACCTGTTCATGTAGATCAGGATGAACTAACGAGAGCCTTGTCGTAAGTGCTCTTTTCATGAGCAGTTCAGCGGGTGGGATCCCAGTGAGTGAGTGTGGTCTCGTGCGGTAGCTAAGCAGGACACGGGATAGGCGAGTCTGCAGTGAGCCTTCAGTTACCTTCTTCAAGCCTTGCTTGATGGCTTGCACTGCTCTCTCTGCCTGACCATTGGACGCTGGTTTAAACGGGGCAGATGTGACATGTTTGATCCCGTTATGGGTCATGAATTCTTTGAACTCAGCACTGGTAAAACATGGCCCGTTGTCGCTCACCAGGACATTGGGTAAGCCGTGTGTGGCAAACATGGCCCACAGGCTTTCAGTGGTGGCAACGGACGTGCTAGTCGACATTATCTCACATTCAATCCACTTGGAGTATGCGTCTACAACCACAAGGAACATTTTACCCAAGAACGGGCCTGCATAGTCGATGTGTACCCTAGACCACGGTTTGGAGGGCCAAGATCATAAACCTAGCGGCGCCTCCCTGGGTACATTGCTTAACTGCGAGCATGTATTACATGTGTGAATGCAGGACTCTAAGTCTGCATCGACACCGGGACACCACACATGGGATCCGGCTGTCGCTTTCATCATTACGATACCTGGGTGGGTACTGTGGAGGTCATTGATGAAGGTGACTCTGCCCTTCTTGGGGACCACTACATGATTGTCCCACAGAAGGCAGACTGCCTGTATAGACATTTCATCTTTGCGCTGCTGGATCAGCTTTATCTCTTCCTGCATTTCCACTGGGACACTGGACCAGCTCCCATGAAGCACACAGCTTTTGACTAGAGATAATGAGGGGTCCTGGTTTGTCCAGGTTTTGATCTGCCGGGCAGTGACGGGTGATTGCTCACTCTCAAATGCTTCCATAACCATGGCTAGATCTGCAGGCTGCGCCATTTCCACCCCCGTGGTGGGCAATGAGAGCATCGGCGCAGTTTTCTGTGCCTGGCCTGTGGCGGATGGCGTAGTTGTATGCGGACAACGTGAGCGCCGATCTCTGGATGCGGGCCGCTGCGTTGGTATTTATCCCTTTACTCTCGGAAAACAGGGATATAAGTGGCTTATGGTCAGTTTCCAATTCGAATTTTAGCCCAAACAAGTATTGATGCATTTTTTTTACCGCATAAACACACGCTAACGCTTCTTTTTCAATCATGCTGTAGGATCTCTCGGCCTTAGACAGACTCCTCGATGCATAAGCAACAGATTGCAGATTCCCGAAATCATTAGCTTGTTGCAATACACACCCGACGCCATATGACGACGCATCACATGCTGGTACCAAACGCTTACATGGATCATACAACACAAGCAATTTGTTTGAGCATAACAATTTTCTAGCTTTTACAAAGGCATTTTCTTGGCTTTTGCCCCAAACCCATTCACTCCCTTTTCGTAGTAAGACATGTAGTGTTTCGAGCAGGGTGCTGAGACCTGGTAAGAAGTTACCAAAGTAGTTCAAGAGTCCCAGAAACGACCGCAGCTCCGTCACGTTCTGTGGCCTCGGTACATTCTCGATTGCCTCTGTCTTCGCGTTGGTGGGCCTGATGCCTTCCGCCGCAATCCTCCTTCCCAGGAACTCCACTTCAGGCGACAGGAAAATGCACTTCGAGCATTTTAACCTGAGCCCCACGTGGTTGAGTCGACTAAAAACCTCCTCCAGGTTCTGCAGATGCTCGACTGTGTTCTGACCTGTGACCAAGATGTCGTCCTGGAAGACCACAGTGTGCGGGACCGATTTCAGTAAACTTTCCATATTTCTCTGGAATATCGCTGCCGCTGATCAGATTCCAAACGGGCATCTGTAATAAACTAAAAGACTTTTGTGCATGTTGATGCAGGTGAGGGCCTTCGATGATTCCTCCAGATCCTGCGTCATGTAGGCTGAAGTCAGATCTAGCTTCATGAACGTCTTTCCTCCCGCCAGTGTTGCAAAGAGGTCGTCGGCTTTTGGTAGTGGGTATTGGTCCTGCAGGGAGAAACGATTGATAGTTATTTTGTAATCGCCACAGATTCTGACGGTGCTGTCTCCCTTGAGGACTGGGACAATAGGATTGGACGACTCGCTGAACTCAATCAGTGAGATGATGCCCTCTCATTGCAGCCGGTCTAGCTCGATCTCTACCCTTTCTCTCATCATGTACGGTACTGCTCTCACCTTGTGATAGATGGGTCGCGCCCCCGGAATTAGGTGGATCTGCACTTTTGCTCCTTGGAATTTCCCGATGCCTGGTTCGAACTGCGAAGGAAATTTGTTTTAAGACCTGGGCGCATGAAGTGTCGTCAGCGGGCTATAGCGATCGGACGTCATCCCAGTTCCAGCGTATCTTTTCCAGCCAGCTCCTGTCGAGCAGCGTGGGACCATCGCCCGGTACCACTCAGAGTGGTAGCTTGTGCACCGCTCCATCATAGGAGACCTTTACGATAGCACTGCCATTTACAGGAATTAGTTCTTTAGTGTAAGTTCTTAATTTCGTGCGAACTGGAGTTAAGACTGGCCTTGAGGCCTTGTTGTACCACAACCTTTCAAAAGTCTTTTTGCCCATGGTAGACTGGCTCGCACCTGTGTAAAGCTCCACTGACACTGGGAGTCCATTTAGTTCAACATTCAGCATTATCGGGGGACAATTTGTGGTGAATGTGTGCACCCCATGTACCTCTGTCTCCTCTATCTGAGGCTCTGGTTCGTAGTTATCCTCCGTGGATCTGCAACATGGTGGTTTGCAGCTTTAACAGGCTTAGCAGCTCACCTGCACACTCGTTGGAGGTGTCCCATTGTTCCACAGCCCTTGCAAACGTATCCTTTGAATTGGCATGAATGGAAACGATGATCACCCCCGCAGCACCAACAAGGTGTTAATGGCCTTGCATTCATTATCCTTGATGGTGGACTCTGAGACGTCTGCGGACGTGTAGCTGCAGGTATGTGTGACCTGCCCTGTACGTTACGATTCTAAAACAACATCGCTTTGTTCACAGTACTTGCAGCAGCACTTGTGTGCTGAGAGATTTGCTTAGTATTGTCACTGATGGCAATGAATGCCTGGGCTATCGCTATGGCCTTACTCAAGGTTGGTGTCTCTACATTCAAAAGTTTGTGAAGTATGGTTTCATGGCCAATGCCAAGTACGATAATGTCTCTGAGCATGTGCTCCAAATGTCCTTCAAATTCACAATGTCCTGCAAGGCGTCTCAGCTCGGTGACATTCAGACCTTTTGTAGGTGTAGAACCGGTACCTCGCCATCAGAACGCTCTCCTTCGGGTTCAAATGCTCTCGGACCAGTGTGCACAAATCATCATATGATTTCTCTGTGGGTTTCGCTGGAGTGAGCAGATTCTTCATGAGGCCATATGTTAATGCCCCACAGCCGGTGAGGAGGATCGCTCTACTTTTGGCAGCACTCTCTTCCCCATCTAGCTCGTTGGCCACGAAATATTGGTCGAGTCGCTCCACAAAAGTTTCTCAATCATCTCCCTCCGAAAATTTCTCCAGGATGCCCACTGTCCTCTGCATCTTTGGGTTCGCTATCTGTATCTTGTCGCCAGTTGTTGTGTTTGGAGAAAGAGTCAGACTGAACACTGTGAGCTCAAAGTAAAGTGTGACCTTTGCCTTTTATTGCAGGTCTCCAGAGTGCCTCTCCAACCTGTGAAGCACTCTTAAATAGCTGTGCTCCCAAGGGATTATGGGATCCCTTGGGACTCCAGGGAATGAGCCCTCTGGTGGCTCTACAGAGTAAATACAAGTCCACATATATAACAGAAACCATTCACCCGACCCCTAATATTCTGACGATGCAGACTAAGAAGCTGCAATGAAAAGAAGCTATGGACCAAAGTACCGAACGTTATAAAGAGTTGATTTTATTTCCAGACACAATATTGTAGTGAATTCTTTTGTTGCCAATGTGATCAATCATAGTGCTTTCCGTGAAAAGTTTACTAACTGCTACTCCTATGAGCTGCTCTCCCAGTGGTTTTCTCAGAGCCAGTGGAAGGCCGTAGTTGCTCATGTGGGGAGCTTGAGATGCATGTGGGTGGCAACTTCAGGAAACTGGAACCGGAGGGCCCGGCTGCAGACTGTGGCACTTCAGCTGCTGAGACAGTCTGGCCCAGCTGACTTTCTGACACTGTTGATGGTGCGTGTTGAGGGGTGGTGAGGGAACAGACGTACTGACATCCTGAGAGAGGGCAACATATAGTGCTCCTGCTGCACAGATTGAGCATCCAATCCAATAGTCGCAGGTGCAGACACAATGCCAAAGCCAACGTTGCGATAACTGTCTGTGAGCCCATAAACAGAGCTGTGGATAATATTTTTTTCAGCTGCTCCATGAATGCCAGGGGTGAAAATGAGGTATGGAGGATAAGTAATATTATCCTGCTATTCGAAAGAGGAGTGAGGCCTGAATCATGTAATTAGAAATCAATTATTCGGTCATTGATATAAAATTTTTT
Organism: Pristiophorus japonicus; assembly: GCF_044704955.1. Taxonomy (NCBI): domain Eukaryota; kingdom Metazoa; phylum Chordata; class Chondrichthyes; family Pristiophoridae; genus Pristiophorus; species Pristiophorus japonicus. The sequence goes on along the minus strand of NC_091992.1, from coordinate 44,716,908 downwards.
GGGGTACTGTCAATGTATAAAATAGTCAACAGTCCAAGGATAATGGTCAATGCGCAGTAGTAGTCGAGTCAGAAGAAGAGACTGCCGGGTAGAAAAACCTTGCGTACACTTTAGATATTAGGCTCAGGTAGCCAGAGATAGGTGGGGGGAAGGGAAGTTAAAGGGAAGTTAGGGGAATATCCAAAGCATTAAACAATCACTTTTAGCAATAAAGAGCCATCATCAATAATAAATGATAAATAATTCAATAAATAAATCAATACATCAAAATAAAAAAAATTAAATAAAATAAAAAAACCAATCAATAAATCAATAAATAAAAAATTTAAAGTTTCTACTCACCTACTGCAGCACCTATCCGTTCTGGAGCACTGGGAGCCCTCCAACAGCACACGCAGCCCTGCCGCCGAAGAGCTGCTGGCCGGGCGGGCCCCGCCACTGGGGAGGAGTTTGGGCGGGGCCCGCCACCGGGGAGGAGTTTGGGCGGGGCCCGCCACCGGGGAGGAGTTTGGGCGGGGCCCGCCACCGGGGAGGAGTTTGGGCGGGGCCCGCCACCGGGGAGGAGTTTGGGCGGGGCCTGCCACCGGGGAGGAGTTTGGGCGGAGCCCGCCACCAGAGAGGAGTTTGGGCGGGGCCCGACACGGGGAGGAGTTTGGGTGGGCCGAACTGCCGAAGAGCTGCTGGTCGGGCGGGCCTCGCCACCGGGAAGGTGTTCGTGCGGGCCGGCGCGGAGGCCTCAAGGTATGGGCAGTGACGATGAGGCGAGGCAAGGGATAGTGAGGCTGGCAGGTCACTCGGCCTGGGATAGGGGCGGTGAACATCGCGACGTCCCTTCGGCCAGGGATAGGGTCGCCCGGAGACAGGACGCGCTGGGGGGGCCAGGAGCTACTGCACATGCACGCAGACTCCACTGCGCACGCGCGCAGCTGCCGGCACTCTTTTCGGCGCAGCGCTGTAGCTCCGCCCCCAGCTGCTGGTGCTGAGCCTGCCGACTGCTAAACAGGCCTGCTGAACACGGGGATTTGCGTGGTAAGTTTTCCGCGCGCTTTTAATTTTGCAAAATAGGCGGGCCTCTCGGAGGTGTGCCGTACTGCGGGACAATGCCTCTAGAAATAAACCCTACTGTTTGGTTTGCTTTTTAATGACCTTGCCAACCTGTGCCGCAACTGTTAGTGATTTGTGTATTTGTACTCCGAGATCCCTTTGTTCCTCTACCCCACCCAGACTCGCACCCTCCAAGTAATAAGTGACCTCCCTATTCTTCCTATCAAAATGTTATACCTCACATTTATCTCTGCTGAACTTCATGTGCCAATTATATCCCCATTCTGCAAATTTATTAATGTCCTCCTGTAATTTGTTGCATTCCTCCTCAGTATTGACTATGCCCCAATTTGGTGTCATCTGTAAATTTAGAAATTGTGTTTTTGATTCCAAAGTCTAAGTTGTTAATATAAATTGTGAATAGCTGTGGTCCCAGCACTGATCCTTGTGGAACACCAATACCCACCTTTGGCCGCTGTGAATAGCTATCTTTTACCCCTAATCTCTGCTTTCTGTCTTGAAGCCAGCTTGCTATCCATTCTGCTACTTGTCCCCTGACTGCACATTCTATGACCTTGTTCATCAGTTTATTATGGGGTAGCTTATCGAAGCTGACTGGTCTATAATTCCCTGGACATGTTCTATCCCCCTTCTTAAATATAGGTATTATGTTAGCTATCTGCCAGTCCTCTGGCACTACACCTTTATCTAACGTATTATTAAATATGTGTAGTAGGCTCTCTGCTATCTCTTCCCTAGATTCTTTTAAAATGTGTGGATGCAATCCATCCAGACCAGGGGTTTTATCCTCTTTGAGTTTGTTTGTTTAATATATCCCCTCTTTTTATTTTAAATATACTTAGCTCATTGCTAATCTCATCATCCAATGTCATGTCCACCTGTTCCATCTGCCTGGTAAATACTGAAGCAAAATAATGATTTAATATTTCTGCCATCTCTCTATCATTACCAGTGGTGTTATCCTGTCTATCCCTTAATGGCCCTATTCCCATCCCAACCTTCCTTTTTTATTGATGTGCCTGTAAAATATTTTACTATTTTGTTTTATGTTCCTTGATAATTTAATTTCATAGTTCCTTTTGCCTTTCCAATTTTTTTTTGGCTTCTCGCCAAATCTTTTTTTTATTTTTATATCTTTTTATATTTTCCCTGATCACGTACTCCCCTGCTGTCTATGTACTTAATGTATATATCTTTCCTTACCATCAATTGTTCCCTTGTGGCTTTCTTTATCCATAGAATCTCATTAGTGTTTAGTTTGTTATTTCCATTTGCCGGAATATATTGTTCCTGCATTCTGTTGAACACTGATTTAAATGTTTTCAATTGCTGCTCTACATCATTTTTTGCCAATATTGTTGCCCATTTTATTTTCCCAAGTTTTATTCTCAGCCCTTCAGAAACAGTTTTTCTCCAATCTATTACCCTGGTTTTCAACATACTTATGTCCTTCTCAATTATCATTTTGAAGCGTATTATATTATGGTCACTATTGCCTAGATGTTCTCTTACTTTTAGACTAACAAATCTAGAATGTCCCCAGAATGTCTAGGGACATACAGAGTAGAATAAAGAAAAAGAGGGAGGCTTATGACAGATACCGAGGGCTAAATACTACATAATCTTTAGAGGAGTATTGAAAGTGCAGGGGTGCAATTAAAAAGGATATTAGGAAAGCAAAGAGAGAGCATGAAAAATTCTTGGCAAGTAAAATCAAGGAAAATCTGAAGATGTTTTATTAATATATAAAGAGTAAGAGGATAACTAAAGAAAGGGTAGGGCCTATTAGAGATCTTAAGGGTAATCTGTGTGTGGAGGTGGGAGTCGTCGCTAGGGTTCTTAATGAATACTTTGCGTCTGTTTTCACAAAGGAGAGGGCGAAGTAGACATTGCTATCAGGGAGGAGGAGTGTGAAATATTAGATGAAATAAACATATTGAGAGAGGAATTATTAAGGGGTTTAGCAGCTTTGAAAGTGGATAAATCCCCAGGCACGAATGAAATGTATCCCAGGCTGTTAAGCGAAGCAAAAGAAGAAATAGCAGAGGCCCTGACCATCATTTTCCAATCCTCTCTGGCTTCAGGTGTGGTGTCGGAGTACTGGAGGACTGCTAATGTGGTAACCTTGTTTACAAAGGGAGAAAGGGATAGACCAAGTAATTACAGGCCAGTCAGCCTAACCTCGGTGGTGGGAAAATTATTGGAAAGAATTCTGAGGGACACGATAAATCTTCATTTAGAAAGGCACAGATTAATCAAGGATAGTCGGCACAGATTTGTTAAGGGAAGGTCATGTCTAACAAACTTGATTAAATTTTTTGAGGAGGTAACAAGGAGGGTAGATGAGGGTAGTGCGTTTGATGTAGTGTATATAGATTTTAACAAGTCTTTTTGATAAGGTTCCACATGGCAGACTGGTCATAAAAGTAAAAGCCCATGGGAACCAGGGCAAAGTGGCAAGTTGGATCCAAAATTGGCTCAGAGGCAGGAAGCAGAGAGTAATGGTTGATGTGTGTTTTTGTGACTGGAAGGCTATTTCCAGTGGGGTTCTGCAGGACGCAGTACTAGTTCCCTTGCTTTTTGTCATGTACATCAATGATCCAGACTTGAATGTAGTGGGTATGATTAAGAAGTTTGCAGATGATACTAAAATCGGCGTGTGGTTGATAATGAAGAAGAAAGCTGTAGACTGCAGGAAGATATCAATAAACTGGTCTGATGGGCAGAACAGTGGCAAAAGGAATTTAATCCGGAGAAGTGTGAGGTAATGCATTTGGTGAGGGCTAACAAGGAAAGGGAATACGGTTTGGTGAAACCTTAGGCCCGCCCGTTTCTCGGCGCTCCCCGGGCGGTGCGTGATGTTTTGCCGTCCACTACCGCTGGGGCCTGTTGGGTGCGAGTTTCATTGCGCTTTTGTCGGCAGGAGCGGGAGTTGGCGGGCAGCGGGAGTCAGCGGATGGTAGTGGGCGGTAGCAGCAGTGGGCAGTAGGTGCAGGCCTGACGACTTGGGAAACAGCGGAGGCCGTGCACCGCGCATGCGCGAGATTTGGATTTTTAAAAATAGTTTCTTTTGCCTGATGACATCACTTTTCCCGCCATTGGAGCTGAGGGCTCAGCTGCGCATGTGCATAAAACCTTGTTACTCACTTGCACCTGAGAGTTGCAGCGGGGAGTGATTTAGCGAGAGAGAGTCAACAGATTCATCAGCCATCCACCTTACAAAGCTCTCATGAGTGGATGAAACGCTGCCAAGAAGTCCAATGGAGGGAGGCCCAGAGCTCCTTGGTTTACTGATGGTGAGCTGGATGACCTTGTCTCTGAGGTGGAGCGCCATTACAGAGACCTCACCCGGGATAGTCGTGGGAAGCCAGCCCCGCCCCAATATAAACACATTTGGCGGGAGATTGGGGAGACCATGTCTGCAGTGGGCACAATGGTCCGGGATGGAGGCCAGTGCAGGAAGAGATGGAACGATGTGGTAGTGGCAGCAAGAGTAAGTAAACATCTTATTGTTGCACTCCCGTACTACTCAAAAAGTATATGTGGCCGTTGTGTGTGTGTGAGTGTGTGTTGCATGTGCAAACTGGTTAAAGCTTGCAACTTTTATTTCTGCAGAGCCAATGCCTCAAAGCAGTGTGGCACGGGAGGGGGCCCACCAGAGTTCATCGAGGTGCCTGACATAGGGGAGCGTGCCTTGGCATTGGTGGTGACCACCCCGTGCCACCACACATGGTGGTGCCGATCCCATGTTAGAGCATGGTAAGTATATACGACTCACCGGTCATGTCATGCAAGTTCATGTAATGTGATGTATAATGCATTTTAATGTACTGTGTGTTGGCCATTTAGGATGTGGTGATGTAGCGAAGGTAGTCCTTGAAATAAGAATGTGAAACGTCATGGTACTCATGCCAGCATGATCAACCCCCCTCCCCCCCCCACTAAACACTGAAATGTTGTCTTGTATTTGCAGATAATGAATCGCACAGCACCGACCTATGCACCCCATCCACCTCTGGCACACAAAGGCAGTGTCCAACACCAACACCGCCCACCTCGATGTCATCAGGAGCCCGCCACAGCAGCTCCTTCCACCCGCCTCTAGCACCCCCCCTCCGCCCCCACCAAGATCCCCCATAGCCCCCGCATCCACCTCCGCCATCCACGAGAGAGGGGAAAGGTAGTGTTGATGTCAACCAGAAAATAATAGGCATGTCCGGTAAAATGGTCTTTACCACAACTTGCAGACAAAGACCAGGAGGAAGAGGAGGGAGGAGGCCCAGTGTTTGTCCCACTTGAGCTCGAGGAGGTGGAAGAGCAGGACTCCACACTTCTGACATGTGTGCCACCTGTGTGCCCAATGTGGGTCTCAGGGTCCGAGTTTTTAGGCTTGGAGTCGGAGGAAGCGGGATCAAGTGTTGTGAGGTGCAGCAGCCGTGTCGGTAAAACCATCAAACCGCCTCCACCCAGGATGATGCAGCAAGATGATGATGTAAGACGGGTGGCAGCAATGCAGGAAATGGTGCAGCTTCGAGGACGAGCGTCGACGTAGGTCGAGAGCTGCTCCCGGCCAAGGCTGGGATAGCTGCCAGCATCGCCACCTTTACAGAGCAGCACACTGCCGGTATGTCGTGGCTGATCAGTGCAGTGGAGTGAACCGGTGACTCTGTAGATGTCATGTGGCGATCGATTCTCTCAGGCCATGTCATGGAACCCCCCGATGCCATACCAGTGACGCCGACAGAACCCGAGGATCCGGAGATGCCAGCATCTTCCATCTCACCGCCTACATTCTCTCCACAATGAACACGACAGCAGCGCTCCGGGTGCCCTCCTGCACAACGTGATGGAGCCGACGCAGTGAGGGGCAGGGGTGTGGGTCGGCGTGGGGACGGCCAACCCATGAGGAGGACAGTGGGCCTCACTTCGAGGGGGCGGGGAAGAGAGCTGGTGGGACTGGGTGGAGGGTTGGGTGTTGGTCTTGGTGATGTTGCTATATCTTGTTCATGTTGTTGGTGTTTCAGATGGTTCCTTTTGATGGGTAATTTACTGATTTTTGAAATGATGTAAAATATTTTGCTTTACATGTTTGAATGTTCTGTCACTTTTGAATGCTGTACAATTCAATACAGAAACATTTTTGAACAACTCTTGGTCGGTGTCTATCTTTTAGATAATGAGGGGCACGTGCTGAGAAACATTCAAATGTCCTTCAAATTTAATGCTAAATCAAATCAAATCAATATCTTGCCATACACATATGATGCGACTCTTTAATGGGTCCTGAAATCACGTCATTTAGCTGCGACAAGTAAGGGTCACCAATGCCGGACGGGTGGCTTTGAATGACAGCTAGTTGCAGAACTTGTAGGCCAGACATTATGGTTGGCATTTGAGTCTACATTTTTTTAGGTGACAGATCACCGAACCTCACCCCTAACATTACATGTTATTCAGCTGAGCACCTCAGTCTCGTCACCGAGAGCATGCAGAAACCAAGCGCAGTCAGGGGAGGAAGCGTGCGGCAAACCAGATTCCCCACCCACCCGTTCCTTCAACCACTGTCTGTCCCACCTCTAATTCCCGTATTGGACTGTACAGTCACTTTTAGAGTGGAAGCAAGTCTTCCTCGATTTCGAGGGACTGCCTATGCTGATGATGATGACCAGTCGATTATATATATATTTACATCTTCTGTAGTTGAGTTCATGTTGTTCTCAGGATCACATTCTGCCACCTAAGAGAAACTTACAGGATTTTATTATTGCCTGTATACTTTGACATGAACTCATAATATCTGTAGACTTACAATATGTCACTAAATCTGTTCTGTCTGCAATAGTGTCAAGACCCTTACAGCACAAGTCCACGGAGCCTTTACTGTATTTCACAGCTCATTTCCGCTTTCTACCCCACACCTGCCCTTCAACGGAGCACTTTTCACTTCAATCTGTAAACTCTTTCTGAGTGTCTAATAATGCAACATTTATATCTGACCCGGGATGTGTAGCTCTGGACAGTTCTGTGCCATTGTCCCTAGCGTCCGATTTACAGCCAGGTAAGATCATCTGATTCCCAACGGACTATCTCACGAACAGTAGTAGGATCTTATAGGATTCTAACTGTAATGTATGCACATAAGGTCTACCTACCAACAGGAGGCACTGCCGTCGGAGGTCCTAGGGTTATAGGTACACTCGTGCTGGGCCCGGTATATAACCTGAACTTCACCTTTGTATCTTCACTTCTGGAAGCCATTAAAGACTGACCAGGTTACACCTGGTCACCGGCTCACAGTACGGAGTTCATTGTATCATTTCATACACCACAACTGGCAACGAGGCAAATATGAACCCACGCAAAAGTATGGCAAGCACAGCACGATTGAGTACTGTTGGAATTCTCGAGAAATTCAGTGAGGGAGAGGATTGGGGAGATTTCACGGATCGTCTTGACCAGTACTTCGTGGCAAACGACCTGAACAAAGACGAGGATACAGAGAAGTGCAGGGCAGTTCTTCTCACCGTCTGTGGCCCCATGCTCTATGTACTCATCAAGAATCTGCTCTCACCCACTCTTCCTACAGAAAAGGATTACAAAGAACTGTGTGCTCTAGTTCGGGAACACCATAAACCCACAGAAGGAATCCTCATATCCAGATATCGTTTCTATAAAGGCACGTTCGTCCAGAAGGCCAGGATGTAGCGGCATTTGTTGCCGACCTGAGCCTGAGACATCTTGCAGCGCCTTGCAAATTTGGGCCTGCGTTGGAAGACATGCTGCGTGACTTTTTTGTGATCGGGGTCAACCACGAGGTGATCTTAAGTAAGCTGCTGGCTGCGGAGGCGCCGGACCTCAGCAAAGTCATCATCATCGCCCAGGCTTCCATGTCCACGCAGAAAAGCATGAAGCAGATATCGTGACAAAACAGGAACTCCACGGCAAGTACTGTGTACAAAATTGTATCGATTACCGCCAGAGCTGCATATGGCAGGGCCTACTTGACTGCATCTGCAAGACTGGGATCTGCTCAAAGTTCGCCATCGAGGGCCTACTCGACTGCGTATGCGAGAATGGGAACCGCTCAAAGTTCGCCATCGAAGGCCTACTCGACTGCGTATGTGAGAACGGGAGCCGTTCAAAGTTTGCCATCAGGCGCAAATCCGAGCTCAACGTGTTGACGTTGCGGGGGAAATCACACCATCAGTGCCGCTTCGGGCAGTATGTATGCAGAGGGTGTGCGAAGATGGGGCACCTTCACCGGACGTGTCCGCAGCGGAGCAAGCGAGCTGTGACACACCCCGTGGATGATGATCAGTTCAGGGTGGATCTGGCGATGCAGCCCGAGGCATTTGAGAGCTCCGAGAAGGAAGTGTATAGCGTACATGCGTTCCTAACAAAGAGCCAACCGATAATAATGGAGGTAAAATTAAACGGTGTGCCGGTATCCATGGAATTAGACACGGGTGCGAGAGGACTTTCGAAAAGCTATGGGAGACCAAGGCAGAGAGACCCAAGCTGAGTCCGATAAATGCGAAGTTGTGTACCTACACCAAAGAGCTCATACTAGTGATCGGTAGTGCAGCAGTAAGAGTGTTGTACGAGGGAATGGTTCATGATCTACCATTATGGATTATCCCGGGCAACGGCCCATCGTTATTCGGCAGGAGTTGGCTTGAGAAAATAAAATGGAAATGGTATGATATCAAAGCTTTGTTATCAGCGGATGATGATTTGTGTGCTCAAGTGCTGAGCAAATTTCCCTCGTTGCTTGAACCGGGAATTGGCAGCTTCAAGGGAGTCAAGGTGCAGATTCACCTAGGCCCAGACGCAAGGCCCATCCATCACAAAGCCAGGCCGGTCTCACACATGATGAGAGAAAAGGTTGACCTTGAATTGGACAGGCTACAACGCGAGGGGGTCATCTCACCGGTTGAATTTAATGAATGGGCCAGCCCCATTGTTCCGGTGTTAAAGTGCGACGGCATGGTCAGGATTTGTGGAGACTACAAGGTCACGATGAACCGAGTTTCGAAACAAGATCAGTACCTGCTATCGAAAGCTGATGACCTGTTTGCAATGCTAGCCGGGGGAAAATCATTCACCAAATTGGATCTAACGTCAGCCTACATGACACAGGAACTGGTTGAATCATCAAAGAAACTTACGTGCATCAACACGCACAAAGGATTGTTTATTTACAACAGGTGCCCTTTTTTGCATTCGTTCGGCGGCAGCCATATTTCAAAGAAACCTGGTGAGCCGATTGAAATCCGTCCCCAGGACCGTGGTATTCCAAGACAACATCCTAGTCACAGGTCGTGACACCGCCGAGCACCTGCACAATCTGGAAGAGGTTCTGCATCGTCTGGACAAAGTGGGACTCAGGCTGAAACATTCGAAGTGCGTTTTCATGGCACCAGAGGTCGAATTCCTTGGATGAAAGATTGCTGCAGACGGAATCAGGCCTACAGACGCGAAAACAGAGGCCATCAAAAATGCGCCCAGGCCCCAGAATGTGATGGAGCTGCATTCATTCCTGGGTCTTCTCAACTACTTCGGTAACTTCTTACCCAAATTGAGCACAGTATTAGAGCCTTTGCATAAGCTGCTCAGGAAAGGAGACGACTGGGTGGGGGTTGAACTTCAAAGACAGATCCTTTGAGAAGGCTAGAAATCTGTTGTGTTCCCACAAGCTCCTGGTACTATATGACCCATGCAAGCGTCTAGTTTTGACCTGTGATGTGTCATCCTATGGGGTCGGCTGCGTACTCCAGCAAGCCAATGAGTCAGGCAAATTACAACCAGTTGCATATGCGTCTTGAAGCCTGTCCAAGGCAGAAATAGCCTACGGCATTGTAGAGAAAGAAGCTTTAGCATGTGTTTATGATGTAAAAAAAATGCACCAGTACCTGTTTGGGCTTCGCTTCGAGCTGGAAACCGATCACAAGCCGCTTATATCGTTGTTCTCGGAACATAAAGGTATCAATACCAACGCGTCGTCCCGCATCCAGAGGTGGGCGCTGACATTATCTGCCTATGATTATGTCATTCGCCATAGACCAGGCACTGACAACTGCGCTGATGCATTGAGCCGGTTACCGTTGCCCACACCAGAGGTGGAAACGCCAATGCCTGCAGACCTACTCATGGTCATGGATGCATTTGAGAGTGAAGGGTTGCGTGTCACTGCTCAACAAGTTAAGAAATGGACCAGCCAGGATCCAGCCCTATCGGTTGTAAAATGTTGTGTTCTTAACGCGGACTGGTCGACCATCCCCAAGGAAATCGGTGATGAAACCAAACCGTACAGCCGTCGTAAAGATGAGCTTTCCATTCAGTCCGACTGTTTACTGTGGGGTAATCGTGTTGTAATGCCCAAGAAAGGCAGGGCGAGATTTGTACGGGAGTTACATAGTACGCATCCCAGTATTGTCATGATGAAGGCAGGTCCCATGTCCCATGTTTGGTGGCCTGGCATTGACTCGGACTTAGAGTCACGTGTGCATTAGTGCAGCACTTGCATGCAGTTAAGCAATGCCCCAAAGGAAGCTCCGCTCAGTCTGTGGTCGTGGCCATCCAAATCGTGGTCTAGAATCCACATTGACTTTGCGGGCCCCCTCCTCGGTAAAATGTTTTTTGTGGTGGTGGATGCATACTCCAAATGGATAGAATGTGTGATCATGTCATCCCGCACTTCCACTGCCACCATTGAAATCCTGAGAGCCATGTTTGCCACACATGGTCTGCCAGATATCGTTGTCAGCGACAACGGACTGTGTTTCACGAGCCTGGAGTTTCAAGAGTTCATGAAACGCAACGGCATAAAACAGGTCAGCCCCGTTCAAACCCGCGTCCAATGGTCAAGTGGAGCAGGCAGTTCAAACCGTCAAGCAGAGCCTGAAATGCGTAACTCACGGTTTCTTTCAGACATGCCTGTCAAGCATACTGCCCAGTTACAGGACAAGGCCACACACGCTCACCGGGGTCCCGCTTGCGGAACTATTGGTGAAGAGAGGCCTCAAAACCAGGCTCGCTCTAGTCCATCCTGACCTAACGATCATAGAAACATAGAAACATAGAAAATAGGTGCAGGAGTAGGCCATTCGGCCCTTCTAGCCTGCACCACCATTCAATGAGTTCATGGCTGAACATGCAACTTCAGTACCCCATTCCAGCTTTCTCACCATACCCCTTGATTCCCCTAGTAGTAAGGACTTCATCTAACTCCTTTTTGAATATATTTAGTGAATTGGCCTCAACAACTTTCTGTGGTAGAGAATTCCACAGGTTCACCACTCTCTGGGTGAAGAAATTCCTCCTCATCTCGGTCCTAAATGGCTTCCCCCTTATCCTTAGACTGTGTCCCCTGGTTCTGGACTTCCCCAACATTGGGAACATTCTTCCTGCATCTAACATGTCTAACCCCGTCAGAATTTTAAACGTTTCTATGAGGTCCCCTCTCATTCTTCTGAACTCCAGTGAATACAAGCCCAGTTGATCCAGTCTTTCTTGATAGATCAGTCCCACCATCCCAGGAATCAGTCTGGTGAACCTTCGCTGCACTCCCTCAATAGCAAGAATGTCCTTCCTCAGGTTAGGAGACCAAAACTGTACACAATACTCCAGGTGTGGCCTCACCAAGGCCCTATACAATTGTAGCAACACCTCCCTGCCCCTGTACTCAAATCCCCTCGCTATGAAGGCCAACATGCCATTTGCTTTCTTAACCGCCTGCTGTACCTGCATGCCAACCTTCAATGACTGATGTACCATGACACCCAGGTCTCTTTGCACCTCCCCTTTTCCTAATCTGTCACCATTCAGATAATAGTCTGTCTCTCTGTTTTTACCACCAAAGTGGATAACCTCAATTTATCCACATTATACTTCATCTGCCATGCATTTGCCCACTCACCTAACCTATCCAAGTTGCTCTGCAGCCTCATAGCATCCTCCTCGCAGCTCACACTGCCACCCAACTTAGTGTCATCCGCAAATTTGGAAATACTACATTTAATCCCCTCGTCTAAATCATTAATGTACAGTGTAAACAGCTGGGGCCCCAGCACAGAACCTTGCGGTACCCCACTAGTCACTGCCTGCCATTCTGAAAAGTCCCCATTTACTCCTACTCTTTGCTTCCTGTCTGACAACCAGTTCTCAATCCATGTCAGCACACTACCCCCAATCCCATGTGCTTTAACTTTGCACATTAATCTCTTGTGTGGGACCTTGTCGAAAGCCTTCTGAAAGTCCAAATATACCACATCAACTGGTTCTCCCTTGTCCACTCTACTGGAAACATCCTCAAAAAATTCCAGAAGATTTGTCAAGCATGATTTCCCTTTCACAAATCCATGCTGACTTGGACCTATCATATTACCTCTTTCCAAATGCACTGCTATGACATCCTTAATAATTGATTCCATCATTTTACCCACTACCGATGTCAGGCTATAATTCCCTGTTTTCTCTCTCCCTCCTTTTTTAAAAAGTGGGGTTACATTGGCTACCCTCCACTCGATAGGAACTGATCCAGAGTCAATGTAACGTTGGAAAATGACTGTCAATGCATCCACTATTTCCAAGGCCACTTCCTTAAGTACTCTGGGATGCAGTCCATCAGGCCCTGGGGATTTTTTGGCCTTCAATCCCATCAGTTTCCCCAATACAATTTCCCGACTAATAAGGATTTCCCTCGGTTCCTCCTCCTTACTAGACCCTCCGACCCCTTTTATATCCGGAAGGTTGTTTGTGTCCTCCTCAGTGAATACCGAACCAAAGTACTTGTTCAATTGGTCCGCCATTTCTTTGTTCCCCGTTATGACTTCCCCTGATTCTGACTGCAGGGGACCTACGTTTGTCTTTACTAACCTTTTTCTCTTTACATATCTATAGAAACTTTTGCAATCCGTCTTAATGTTCCCTGCAAGCTTCTTCTCGTACTCCATTTTCCCTGCCCTAATCAAACCCTTTGTCCTCCTCTGCTGAGTTCTAAATTTCTCCCAGTCCCCGGGTTCGCTGCTATTTCTGGCCAATTTGTATGCCACTTCTTGGCTTTAATGCTATCCCTGATTTCCCTTGATAGCCACGGTTGAGCCATCTTCCCTTTTTTATTTTTACGCCAGACAGGAATGTACAATTGTTGTAGTTCATCCATGCGGTCTCTAAATGTCTGCCATTGCCCATCCACAGTCAACCCCTTCAGTATCATTCGCCAATCTATCCTAGCCAATTCACGCCTCATACCTTCAAAGTTACCCTTCTTTAAGTTCTGGACCATGGTCTCTGAATTAACTGTTTCATTCTCCATCCTAATGCAGAATTCCACCATATTATGGTCACTCTTCCCCAAGGGGCCTCGCACACGAGATTGCTAATTAATCCTCTCTCATTACACAACACCCAGTCTAAGATGGCCTCCCCCCTAGTTGGTTCCTCGACATATTGGTCTAAAAAACCATCCCTTATGCACTCCAGGAAATCCTCCTCCACCGTATTGCTTCCAGTTTGGTTAACCCAATCTCTGTGCATATTAAAGTCACCCATTATAACTGCTGCACCTTTATTGCACGCACCCCTAATTTCATGTTTGATGCCCTCCCCAACATCACTACTACTGTTTGGAGGTCTGTACACAATTCCCACTAACGTTTTTTGCCCTTTGGTATTCTGCAGCTCTACCCATATAGATTCCACATCATCCAAGCTAACGTCCTTCCGAACTATTGCCTTAATTTGCTCCTTAACCAGCAATGCTACCCCACCTCCTTTTCCTTTTATTCTATCTTTCCTGAATGTTGAATACCCCTGGATGTTGAGTTCCCAGCCCTGATCATCCTGGAGCCACGTCTCCGTAATCCCAATCACATCATATTTGTTAACATCATGTCGAAACCCGACATCAACGCCAGCAGTGGTATTACGACTGCGTCACAGTATCATGTGACATATCTGTAAATGACCCAGTGTATGTACTTAACCGTGGTCAAGGGCCCAAGTGGCTCCCTGGCAATGTTACAGAAAAAGAGGGTAACCAGGTATATATGGTTAAGCTCAAGAATGGGCAGATGTGCAGGAAACACATTGATCAAATCAAGCTAAGACACACTGACGAACCGGAACAGTTGGAAGAAGACACTGCAAGCTTTGACGACCAACCAACTCACGTCCAGCCATTAGAAGAACCCATTGTGGTCAACGCCCAGCACCAAGTCGTGAGAGACTCGGAAAGCACTGGGATTGTACTGAGACGGTCAACCAGGGAACGAACGGCTCCGGACCGTCTGAACTTGTAATATGGACTTGTGACAAGAACTGCAGGGGGGTGGCAGGGGGGGGGGCGGGTGGAAATAATGTAATGTATGTACATAAGGTCTGCCCACCAACAGGGGGCACTACCATCGGAGATCCTAGGGTCATAGGTACACTCGTGCTGGGCCCGGTATATAACCTGAACTTCACCTTTGTATCTTCATTTCTGGAAGCCATTAAAGACTGACCAAGTTACACCTAGTCACTGGCTCACAGTACGGAGTTCATTGTATCATTTCATACAACACACTAACCACCAAACATGCGATTTTGGAGACTTCGGCATGGGCTGGCAGAATGCACTACCGCCGGCGATACTTCCCCGATGAAACTCCCACTGGGTGGGAGATTGGCGGTAGATCGGCAGTCCCTGAGGATTTTCCTCAAAAATGTCTTTTTTGGGCGGTACCTCAGCGGCTGTGGGCGGTAGCGAGTGGTAGATTGGCCAAACTTGGGCCCATTAAATGGTAGGACACTGAGAAGTGTAGAGATACAAAGGGACCTTGGAGTGCATGTCCACAGATCCCTGAAGGTAGCAGGCCAGGTAGATAAGGTGGTTAAGAAGGCATACGGAATGCTTGCGTTTAGTAGCCGAGGCATAGAATACAAGGGCAGGGAGGTTATGCTTGAACTGTATAAAACACTAGTTAGGCCACAGCTGGAGTACTGCGTACAGTTCTGGTCACCACATTACAGGAAGGATGTGATTGTACTGGAGAGGATATAGAGGAGATTTACGAGGATGATGCCGTGAGTATAGCATTTTAGCTATGAGGAAAGATTGGATAGGCTCGGTTTGTTTTACATAGAAACATAGAAAATAGGTGCAGGAATCGGCCATTCGGCCCTTCGAGCCTGCACCGCCATTCAATGAGTTCATGGCTGAACATACAACTTCAGTACCCCATTCCTGCTTTCTCGCCATACCCCTTGATCCCCCTAGTAGTAAGGACGACATCCAACTCCTTTTTGAATATATTCAGTGAATTGGCCTCAACAACTTTCTGTGGTAGAGAATTCCACAGGTTCACCACTCTCTGGGTGAAGAAGTTTCTCCTCATCTCGGTCCTAAATGGCTTACCCCTTAACCTTAGACTGTGACCCCTGGTTCTGGACTTCCCCAACATTGGGAACATTCTTCCTGCATCTAACTTGTCTAAACCTGTCAGAATTTTAAACGTTTCGATGAGATCCCCTCTCATTCTTCTGAACTCCAGTGAATACAAGCCCAGTTGATCCAGTCTTTCTTGATATGTCAGTCCCGCCATCCCGGGAATCAGTCTGGTGAATCTTCGCTGCACTCCCTCAATAGCAAGAATATCCTTCCTCAAGTTAGGAGACCAAAACTGTACACAATACTCCAGGTGTGGCCTCACCAAGGCCCTGTACAACTGTAGTAACACCTCCCTGCCCCTGTACTCAAATCCCCTCGCTATGAAGGCCAACATGCCATTTGCTTTCTTAACTGTCTGCAGTACCTGCATGCCAACCTTCAATGACTGATGTACCATGACACCCAGGTCTCGTTGCACCTCCCCTTTTCCTAATCTGTCACCATTCAGATAATAGTCTGTCTCTCTGTTTTTACCACCAAAGTGGATAACCTCACATTTATCCACATTATACTTCATCTGCCATGCATTTGCCCACTCACCTAACCTATCCAAGTCACTCTGCAGCCTCATAGCATCCTCCTCGCAGCTCACACTGCCACCCAACTTAGTGTCATCCGCAAATTTGGAGATACTACATTTAATCCCCTCGTCTAAATCATTAATGTACAATGTAAACAGCTGGGGCCCCAGCACAGAACCTTGCGGTACCCCAGTAGTCACTGCCTGCCATTCTGAAAAGTCCCCATTTACTCCTACTCTTTGCTTCCTGTCTGCCAACCAGTTCTCAATCCATGTCAGCACACTACCCCCAATCCCATGTGCTTTAACTTTGCACATTAATCTCTTGTGTGGGACCTTGTCGAAAGCTTTCTGAATGTCCAAATACTTGTCTACTCCACTGGAAACATCCTCAAAAATTTCCAGAAGATTTGTCAAGCATGATTTCCCTTTCACAAATCCATGCTGACTTGGACCTATCATGTCACCTCTTTCCAAATGCGCTGCTATTGACATCCTTAATAATTGATTCCATCATTTTACCCACTACCGATGTCAGGCTGACTGGTCTATAATTCCCTGTTTTCTCTCTCCCTCCTTTTTTAAAAAGTGGGGTTGCATTGGCTACCCTCCACTCCATAGGAACTGATCCAGAGTTAATTCAGAGACCATGGTCCAA
The DNA here is from genome assembly GCF_044704955.1 of Pristiophorus japonicus. NCBI lineage: Eukaryota > Metazoa > Chordata > Chondrichthyes > Pristiophoridae > Pristiophorus > Pristiophorus japonicus. Next base: position 44,700,234 of record NC_091992.1, on the reverse strand, counting down.
AACTTAAAGAAGGCTAACTTTGAAGGTATGAGGCGTGAATTGGCTGGGATGGATTGGCGAATGATACTTAAGGGGTTGACTGTGGATGGGCAATGGCAGACATTTAGAGACCGCATGGATGAACTACAACAATTGTACATTCCTGTCTGGCATAAAAATAAAAAAGGGAAGGTGGCTCAACCGTGGCTATCAAGGGAAATCAGGGATAGTATTAAAGCCAAGGAAGTGGCATACAAATTGGCCAGAAATAGCAGCGAACCTGGGGACTGGGAGAAATTTAGAACTCAGCAGAGGAGGACAAAGGGTTTGATTAGGGCAGGGAAAATGGAGTATGAGAAGAAGCTTGCAGGGAACATTAAGACGGATTGCAAAAGTTTCTATAGATATGTAAAGAGAAAAAGGTTAGTAAAGACAAACGTAGGTCTTCTGCAGTCAGAATCAGGGGAAGTCATAACGGGGAACAAAGAAATGGCGGACCAATTGAACAAGTACTTTGGTTCGGTATTCACGAAGGAGGACACGAACAACCTTCCGGTTATAAAAGGGGTCGGGGGGTCTAGTAAGGAGGAGGAACTGAGGGAAATCCTTATTAGCCAGGAAATTGTGTTGGGGAAATTGATGGGATTGAAGGCCGATAAATCCCCAGGGCCTGATGGACTGCATCCCAGAGTACTTAAGGAGGTGGCCTTGGAAATAGTGGATGCGTTGACAGTCATTTTCCAACATTCCATTGACTCTGGATCAGTTCCTATGGAGTGGAGGTTGCCAATGTAACCCCACTTTTTAAAAAAGGAGGGAGAGAGAAAACAGGGAATTATAGACCGGTCAGCCTGACATCGGTAGTGGGTAAAATGATGGAATCAATTATTAAGGATGTCATAGCAGTGCATTTGGAAAGAGGTGACATGATAGGTCCAAGTCAGCATGGATTTGTGAAAGGGAAATCATGCTTGACAAATCTTCTGGAATTTTTTGAGGATGTTTCCAGTAGAGTGGATAAGGGAGAACCAGTTGATGTGGTATATTTGGACTTTCAGAAGGCGTTCGACAAGGTCCCACACAAGAGATTGATGTGCAAAGTTAGAGCACATGGGATTGGGGGTAGTGTACTGACATGGATTGAGAACTGGTTGTCAGACAGGAAGCAAAGAGTAGGAGTAAATGGGTACTTTTCAGAATGGCAGGCAGTGACTAGTGGGGTACCGCAAGGTTCTGTGCTGGGGCCCCAGCTGTTTACACTGTACATTAATGATTTAGATGAGGGGATTAAATGTAGTATCTCCAAATTTGCGGATGACACTAAGTTGGGTGGCAGTGTGAGCTGCGAGGAGGATGCTGTGAGGCTGCAGAGCGACTTGGATAGGTTAGGTGAGTGGGCAAATGCATGGCAGATGAAGTATAATGTGGATAAATGTGAGGTTATCCACTTTGGTGGTAAAAACAGAGAGACAGACTATTATCTGAATGGTGACAGATTAGGAAAAGGGGAGGTGCAAAGATACCTGGGTGTCATGGTACATCAGTCATTGAAGGTTGGCATGCAGGTGCAGCAGGCGGTTAAGAAAGCAAATGGCATGTTAGCCTTCATAGCAAGGGGATTTGAGTACAGGGGCAGGGAGGTGTTGCTACAGTTGTACAGGGCATTGGTGAGGCCACACCTGGAGTATTGTGTACAGTTTTGGTCTCCTAACCTGAGGAAGGACATTCTTGCTATTGAGGGAGTGCAGCGAAGGTTCACCAGACTGATTCCCGGGATGGCGGGACTGACCTATCAAGAAAGACTGGATCAACTGGGCTTGTATTCACTGGAGTTCAGAAGAATGAGAGGGGACCTCATAGAAACATTTAAAATTCTGACGGGGTTAGACAGGTTAGATGCAGGAAGAATGTTCCCAATGTTGGGGAAGTCCAGAACTAGGGGTCACAGTCTAAGGATAAGGGGTAAGCCATTTAGGACCGAGATGCGGAGGAACTTCTTCACCCAGAGAGTGGTGAACCTGTGGAATTCTCTACCACAGAAAGTTGTTGAGGCCAATTCACTAAATATATTCAAAAAGGAGTTAGATGAGGTCCTTACTACTAGGGGGATCAAGGGGTATGGCGAGAAAGCAGGAATGGGGTACTGAAGTTGAATGTTCAGCCATGAACTCATTGAATGGCGGTGCAGGCTAGAAGGGCCGAATGGCCTACTCCTGCACCTATTTTCTATGTTTCTATGTTTATATGGAATGTTGGAAAATGACTGTCAATGCATCCGCTATTTCCAAGGCCACCTCCTTAAGTACTCTGGGATGCAGTCCATCAGGCCCTGGGGATTTATCGGCCTTCAATCCCATCAATTTCCCCAACACAATTTTCCGACTAATAAGGATTTCCCTCAGTTCCTCCTTCTTACTAGACCCTCTGACCCCTTTAAATCCGGAAGGTTGTTTGCATCCTCCTTAGTGAATACCGAACCAAAGTACTTGTTCAATTGGTTTGCCATTTCTTTGTTCCCCGTTATGACTTCCCCTGATTCTGCAGGGGATCTACATTTGTCTTTACTAACATTTTTCTCTTTACATATCTATAGAAGCTTTTGCAGTCTGTCTTAATGTTCCCTGCGAGCTTCCTCTGGTACTCTATTTTGCCTGCCCTAATCAAACCCTTTGTCCTCCTCTGCTGAGTTCTAAATTTCTCCCAGTCCCCGGGTTCTCTGCTATTTTTGGCCAATTTTCCTTGGAACAGAGGAGGCTGAGAGGAGACCTTATTGAGGTGTATAAAATTATGAGGGGCCTAGATAAAGTGGATAGAAAGGACCTATTTCCTTTAGCAGAGGAGGCAAAAACCAGGGGGCATAGATTGAAAGTAATTGGGTGGAGGTTTAGAGGCGATTTGAGGGGAAATTTCTTCACCCAGAGGGTGGTGGGGGTCTGGAACTCACTGCCTGAAAGGGTGGTCGAGGCAGAAACCCTCACCATGTTTCAAAAATACTTGGATGTGCACTTGAAGTGCCGTAAGCTACAGGGCTACGGTCCAAGAGCTGGAAAGTGGGATTAGGTTGGATAGCTCTTTGTTGGCCAGCATGGATACGATGGGCCGAAATGGCTTCCTTCCGTACTGTAACTTTTTATGGTTCTATGATTTTACTTCTCTTATCTGCTCTGGTTCATTCCCCATTACTAGATCCAATAGCGGATCCTCCTTTGTTCGGCTTTTTAGGTTTAGAAAGGAGTCCTGTACACATTGTAAGAACTCCACACCCTTATCCCCTTTACCTACCTCTTCTGTCCAATTAATATCAGGGTAGTTGAAAACCCCCATGATTATTATTCTATAAGAATAGGATGCAGCTGGTGTACTTTTGAATGGATTGGACTTCAGTAAGTCAGTGAAGAGGGAGTTGGAAAAGTCATGTTTGGAGTTAATAAAAGTGTAGATAAGGCTTTCTGCAGAGATGGCGTTGTTGCAGAGGTGGACAAGAGTGATCTTGTTGATGGATAAGATATTTGGCTTGGAGCTTTGTTGAACAACAACAACTTTCATTTATATAGTGCCAATAACATAAAACATCAAAAGGTGCTTCACAGGAGCATAATTAGTCCAAAATTGACACTGAATCAAAGATGACAGGTAACAAAAACTTGGTCAAAGAGGTAGGTTAGAAAGAGTGTCTTAAAGGAGGAGAGAGAGGTAGAGAGGCAGAGAGGTTTAGGGAGGGAGTTCAGAGCTTAGGGCCCAGGCAGCTCAAGGCAGTTCAGAGTTAAACAGGACACCAGAACTGTATACTGTCAGCAGGGCAAGGGCAGGTAGCTTTTCTGGTGAGGCCAAAATAAGATCAGTTCAGTCTTCCCAATGTTCAATTGGAAGAAGGTTTGGCTCATTCAAGACTTGAAGTCAGACAGGCAGTCTGATCACACAGAGGTGCTTATGGACGGTGCGATATAGAGTTAGGTGCTTATGGACGGTGCAGTATAGAGTTAGGTGCTTATGGACGGTGCAGTATAGAGTTAGGTGCTTATGGACGGTGCAGTATAGAGTTGGGTGCTTATGGACGGTGCGGTATAGAGTGGGTGGCTTATGGACGGTGCAGTATAGAGTGGGGGGCTTATGGACGGTGCAGTATAGAGTGGGGGGCTTATGGATGGTGCAGTATAGAGTGGGGGGCTTATGGACGGTGCAGTATAGAGTGGGGGGCTTATGGATGGTGCAGTATAGAGTTAGGTGCTTATGGACGGTGCAGTATAGAGTGGGTGGCTTATGGATGGTGCGGTATAGAGTGGGTGGCTTATGGATGGTGCGGTATAGAGTGGGGGGCTTATGGACGGTGCGGTATAGAGTGGGGGGCTTATGGACGGTGCGGTATAGAGTGGGGGGGCTTATGGACGGTGCGGTATAGAGTTAGGTGCTTATGGACGGTGCGGTATAGAGTGGGGGGCTTATGGACGGTGCGGTATAGAGTTAGGTGCTTATGGATGGTGCAGTATAGAGTGGGTGGCTTATGGACGGTGCGGTATAGAGTGGGGGGCTTATGGACGGTGCGGTATAGAGTTAGGTGCTTATGGATGGTGCAGTATAGAGTGGGTGGCTTATGGACGGTGCGGTATAGAGTGGGGGGCTTATGGACGGTGCGGTATAGAGTGGGGGGCTTATGGACGGTGCGGTATAGAGTGAGGGGCTTATGGACGGTGCGGTATAGAGTGGGGGGCTTATGGACAGTGCAGTATAGAGTTAGGTGCTTATGGACGGTGCGGTATAGAGTGGGTGGCTTATGGATGGTGCAGTATAGAGTTGGGTGCTTATGGATGGTGCAGTATAGAGTGGGTGGCTTATGGATGGTGCAGTATAGAGTTAGGTGCTTATGGACGGTGCGGTATAGAGTGGGTGGCTTATGGATGGTGCAGTATAGAGTTGGGTGCTTATGGATGGTGCAGTATAGAGTGGGTGGCTTATGGACGGTGTGGTATAGAGTGGGGAGCTTATGGACGGTGCGGTATAGAGTGGGTGGCTTATGGACGGTGTGGTATAGAGTGGGTGGCTTATGGACGGTGTGGTATAGAGTGGGGGGCTTATGGATGGTGCAGTATAGAGTTGGGTGCTTATGGATGGTGCAGTATAGAGTGGGTGGCTTATGGACGGTGTGGTATAGAGTGGGGGGCTTATGGACGGTGCGGTATAGAGGTAGAGTTGGGTGAAGTATCTTAGAAGCCGTAAGTCAGCAAGATTTTTTAAAGCAGTAAGTTATCCCTTTTGAGGAGGAAACTAAATTAGTGGCTAAGAGCTACAATTGACTTGGTTTTTCAAAAGTCATTTGAAAATATTCTTTGTGTAAGACTTTTAAAGTGGATTAAGGTTCACATAATTATTGGCAAATTTAGATACATTGAAACCAGGCTTGGCAAGAAAAAGTGACGATGAATAATTGAAGCGACTTTGCTGAATGTCAGTGGATAGTGGCGACTGCCAAGGTCTGTTCAGGACCCCCATTAGTTTGCTCAATTCATCAATAAATTCCAAATATATACACCAGGCAACTTCTGTTAATATAATGTTTGCTGATGATACCCAACTATGTGGCTACAGGGAGGATTCAGAACATCACGAAATCCCACACAGTATAACATGCGATGACTGACCAATTAATCTGATTTTGGTGAAAGTCCAAACAAACTAAATGGATGGGATGAGAAGTGACAGATGGATTTACTGTTGATCAATATAATGCACAATGGAGTAGGAAACATGAATGATGGGCACATAATGTCCATTATCAAATGTGGAAAAATCAAAAGAGCAGGTGTAATTATCAATTGTTTATTGAAAACAACCAAGATTTATGAAATTGTTACTGACAGGACCATGCATTAGGACAGATTTCAAAGGCATTTGATTAGATGTAAATAAAATATTTCAAATTATAATCATTTATTTCTTAGACCCCCCCTCTTCTGAAGACACTGGGGCCGAAATCGATGGGCCACCGCCCCGAGCCATATTCAGCTCGGGGTTGGTTTGAGCAGTACTCACTTCCGCCGGACACGGAGGGGTGAGTTGTAAAGGTCGGTATCCAGCATTGAGGTCTGCAGCGTGTGGGCCACTGGAAAGCAGCCAGGACAGGGATTTTCAGCTCCAAAAAGGTAGGACTTCTTCAGGCAGTGCACCTGTAATGTATTCGAGTCTGTGCTCAAACGCTTCACTGCTGGAGTGTTGCCGCGATCGGGACCCTTTTGTAGGGAAATAGTTTTATTAATGTTATTGTTTTTACATCTGATTCCATCATCCGTAGTTTTTAGGTTTTCATATACTTTTATTAAATATTAGTGTTCTTATGTCAGATTCCATCATCCGCAGTATTTAGCTTTTCATATAGTTTTATTAATTGTTTTGGCTCCATTAAACATACTGAGTGCTGCTCAGAGGTTTGCACATACTTTTGTACAACTTTCAGGTCTGTCTCTTTAGTGGAGGCCTGTGGGCTGCAGAGACCTGCTTGGCAGGGTTCACTCTGAGGATGTGAGGAGTGTTGGGAGGGCAACACCTGGTAAACCTGCTCAGAAACAGGGCAGCACGCAGGAGAAGGCGTCGCCATCAGCAATGTGCAGACAGACAGCGGGCAAGGGAGGCAGCAGCCATGATTCGTTCAGTCTGCACCAAACCAGTGTGCCCGCCGTCTTCACCAGCCCTAATCAGGATTGCGGTTGGCTGCTTGGGGACAAGGGATATCCCCTGTCCACTTGGCTGCTCACTCCACTGCGGAACCCCAGGACAGCGCCAGAGCATCCATACAATGATGCTCATTGTGCCACCAGGTGCATCATCGAGCAGTGCATAGGCATCCTTAAGCAGAGGTTCCGGTGCCTGGACCACTCTGGTGGCACCTTGCAGTACTCTCCTCAACAGGTCTCCATAATCATCATGGTCTGCTGCATGCTGCACAACCTGGCCATCATGAGGGACAGTCACAGGAGGTCGAGCCAGTAATACCACCTGAGGAGGAGGGGGCGCAGGAGGAGGAGGAGGATCCCCGTCGCCCCAGAGCTAGGAGGCATCGACCCATCACCACCCTGGAAGGGCCGGGTGCAGACTGGCCAGCATCCTCCTGGGAGAGTGCGTCCTCACATATATGGAGGTGCCCGACAACCTCCCTCCATGCATTATGTACTGCCTGTCTGCCAGATCTCCCCACGTCAGGAAACAGTATTCTTCTTCTATCCTCCACACCGTCCATCAGTGTCTCCAGTTCCATATCAGTGAACCTGTTGGCTCTCCTTGCACCTCTTACACCAGCCATCCTTCCAACCTCCTTCCCCCTCAGGGCCTTGCTATAAACCCTGACCTTTAAAAAGGCCAGGGAGCAGTTGGCTTATTAGAAACCCTTACCTGCATGCTGAATTTCTCAGTGGTGATAACGCTCAAATTAAGACAGCCACACCACTGAAAAATCCACTTTGGAAGGGTTCATTAGCACTGGAACCCATTTGTTCACTTTTGGAGCTGAATATGGGATGGCCCAGCCACGAAAAAATGTTGGTGCTACTGGCCCCAAAAAGATGGGGGGAGCACCAGCTTTCCAGCGGTATTGAATTTTGAGCCCACTAAGTCTTGCTGGGCTCGAGCTCCACAGCTGCAGACAACCTTCCTGTACCTCACCCAAGTGACCATTCATCAAAAGGAAATTTGAAGAAGAACGAATACAGATATTACAAATGGTAAGAGACATGGGGCTAGATTTTTCACTTTTTTTGCACGCTTAATGCCCACTTAACGGCCATTTTACCAGTGAAATGATGTATAACGCCCATATATCATCCAATTAGCCACAAAATGGAAACTGACGGGTGTTTTTCGGAAACTTATCGCAGAGCGTTACTTTTCCCATGTGCTTAACGCCAGGAAAAAATAATACCGCCTGCTCACTTTTTTTGGGCAGAATCATCAGAATGGGCGAAATCAACACCCATAATATCGGCCAGCGTTAATTTCCGCACTGATTTAATGCCGAGATTCAATAATACCGCCCGCCCACTTTTTTTTGTCGTGAAGAGCATATTTACCGAAACTAGCGGCCATGAGATCGCCCAGCGTCACTTTCACCACCTCGCATACATATCGCCCACAATATCACTCGCCCCAAAAAACGCCCAGATAAAGTGGAACTAACCGGAACTAATCACAGCATTATGGACGCCATGTTCTATATCACATGTTGCATTCTTTAAAAGGCTGCTGTGCTTCAACCTCGGGGGAGTTCGGATGTACTCTGGAGGTCGTTGGAGTTAAGGTGAACATCTGTACAAACATCCTGACCACACTGTGACCGATTGGAATTGAAGAGGTGTCTTCATCACGGCATTCATTGTTTGTGACCAATCGGTGGAAAACAGAGAGCTATTGCAATGGGGGCCTGTCCTTTCTCACCCTCTCTTGATGACCAGTTACATGCTGCAGACTCGAGATCGCCGAAGGTAATCTCCACAGCATTATGTGCCCAATGTAAGACGTGCCAGACTGATGAGGAGGACCAGACGTTACACCACCCGCAAGTATAGGGAGAAGCAGTCTTACCTCGACTTGCCCAACACCATCTGCCTTCGGAGATTGCGCTTCCACAAAGAGGTTATCACTGAGGTATGCCAGCTGATAAGGGGAGATCTGCAGCCTGCCAGCACCATAAGTACTGCACTGTCTGTCGAGGTCAAAGTCACCACGGCACTGTCGTTCTACGTCTCGGGTTCTTTTCAGGCCACAGCTGGCGACATTTGCGGACTTTCTCAGCATGCCACACATTGCTGCATTAGACAGGTCACTGAAGCCCTGTACACACGCAGGAGGGACTTGATCAGCTTCCCTATGACCAAGGAGGCACCGAGAGGGCTCTAGGATTCTCCAGAATTGCAAACTTCCCCAAGGTGCAGGGAGTAATAGACTGTCCGCACATCGCGATGCGGGCACCTTTTCAGGATGCTGAGGTTTTCAGGAACCACAAAGGATTCCACTCCCTGAATGTCGAACTGGTTGTCGACTACCAGCAAATTATACTGGCAGTGAATGCTCAATTTCTGGCAGCATCCATGATGCTCACATCCTGCGTGAGAGCACTGTATCTGACTTGTTTAACAATCAACCACAAGGTCAATGCTGGAAGCTTGGTGACAAATGATATGATCCCCCTGCATGACACCCACACCGAAGCCGAGAGGCGATGTAACGAGAGCCACAGAGCCACTCGCAATATCGTGGAGAAAACCATTGGAATGCTTAAGCAGCACTTTAGATGCCTGGACCATCCTGAGCAGATAGCTCAATTCATGGTGGTGTGCTCCATGCTGCACAATTTGGCTATCAGGAGGGGACAAGAATTGCCTGATGAGTCTGACAGTCCACCTCACCAGAGAGAGGATGAGGAGGCAGACGCTGACATTGGCCCACACAATCAGGCTGACGCTGAAGCCATGCCTCTGCCCCTCTGTAGACCGCATGAAAGGGCATGATAGCTGCACAAGCCTTACATCAGGAGCTCATCAATGATCGCTTTGTCTGAAAGAATGTTGGTGTTATTTACAAGGCTGACACACTGCTGGGTGTGCAGGTCGTACATTAATGGTGGGCATCACCTTGATGACAGTTAAAGTTTAAGTTGATTGAAGCTAAGTGTCATTATACCCTTTGATGTTAAGGAATCACCAGCGTGTAACGGTGCAGCTATCTGAGCCAATGCGTTAAATAAAAACATTTGTCTGAAATCATCAGTATTTCTGTACAAACCAACCCTTCCCCCCGCTCCCCCCCCACTTCTCCTCCCCACCTCTACCCCTTCCCCCCTGACTCCAAGCTGCCTGGACAAAGAATCCTCAGGCGATGCTTCATTGGGGGGGCGGATGACGGCCGAAGCGCTGCTTGGACGGATACGGGAAAGGACGGTCCCGAGGTGGGAATGTGCTCTGAGCCAGAAGCAAGATGTTGCTGCTGGCTCTCATGTGTGGTTGGCAATGGGATTGCGGCACCTTGGGGTATAGTGCCACGCTCCGGGACCACTGGGAGCCCTCTGCCACCGGTGTTCCTGGCTTCCAGCTCCAGGGCCTCCACCATCCCTTCCATGTTATATCTTATTTGTTGGACAAAAACTCGGTGCCAACTATGTTCTTGGTGCTTAGTAAGCTTTTTGCTGCTGGTGAATCTCCCTCATGCCTCCCACAACAGCCAGACAAGCACACACCACAGCCACAAATGCCCTCAGTCCCTCTCAGCTCCCTCTCTGTCTCCTCTTCTGCGCATGTCATGATGACCCTTGACCTTCTGTATCGCGGGAATCGAGCGTTGCCATTCCGTTGCTAAGGTTGGCGACACTTTACGGCAGAAGGTCAGCGAGATTTAACACTACCGCCTGTGATGTATGTAGCACTCAAATCACTGACTCCACACATTCTGGTGTCGTAGTAACTGCTGTGACCTTGGTCCTTTATTGTGTAACTCCAGAGTGCCCCTCAGTGTGGTGGGCAGCCTTTTATACTCTGTCTCGCAGGTACTTTCGGGTCGCCCACCACAGTGCCCCTTGTGGCGCACCATTGTAACTATACATTTAATGTACATGGACAATACATAACATCTCACTCCCCCACCCCCCCCCCCCGCCCCAGTTCCAAAAGCAAATTGCCGGTAACCTCGGCCTTGTTCGTCCTGGTTGATTTGTGAGTGTGAGTCCATGACCATCCACTTCCCTCTTCCCCCCCCCCATGTAGAGATTATGCTTACGATCCGGTGCAAGCATGTGGTGTTTGCAGTCCTTACATGGGTGATACAAGTACACAAACATAATCTCCAGTAGAAAACAGGTACACATAGACAGTACATTTATATGATACATATAGATGCGTTGAAGAGTTATATCAAAAGGTTGCAGGTACACTGAACAGTTATTAAATCCCAGCTCCACTGGGTGAGGTACGGTGGCAGAGTACTGCCCCTTTTTGCCCGAGGTAATGGGCTGCGCTGAGACAGGGTATCACAACTAGTGCGTTGCCTCTGTTCTCAGAAAATAGTTGCCTTTGCAGCTTGTCTGCAGCTGCTGAACAATTGCATAAATCACATAAAATCAGAAATCGCATTAATCCATTAGTCATGTTCACAGATCCATTAACCCTTTTAACTGTGCATTGTGATATTAACTCTTTTCACCAATCATATCAATCACTTTAATCACAGTATTCATTTTAGCATCAAAATATTAGCTCTTGTCATAAATCACATCATCATACAAATCACGGTAATCATTTTCACTCACTCTTGCCCTTACAAAAGTCTCTTTGTGGGGACCGCCAATGGTGTAAGGCCCCTTTAAGACTCCCGGGTACATTTCTCTTTTAAGACGCCATTTTGTTTTTCCCACGAGGTTTCTGCAGGGCGCCACCATTTTAGATGCTCTGCTGGTGCCTGCCTGCCTCTCTCTGCAGAACTCTGCTGCCACACACACACACGTCCTCCGGAGCTGACCTCCTCACTGCCGCAGCCGATCCTGGACGAGCCCCGCTCCTCGGAGCACCGGCCCTCACGATGTCGTCGCTCCCGAAACTGCCGATTCACCGTTCCTCCCGCTGCAAGCCCCGTGAACGGCCGCCTCTGCCTGTGGGCCGATGGTGCCTGCTGGGGCAGCTCGTCGAAGCCCTTCTCTCTTCTCCAGCTCGGTCGGTGCTGCTGCTGGTTCCAGTGCCTCTTTCTCACTCTCAGACTTTGCAGGGGAGAGTCGATGGCCGCCGCTGCTCTGCCCAACCCCACACACGCTCCCTTCGCTGCCATCCGATCTGAAGGTGGAGGCCTGCTCTGCCTGTGAACACCGGGGACAGCAGCCTGTGCAGGAATGAAGTCTTCCCAACTCCCATGGACCTTCCCCATCCATCTCCTGCCGAGTGGCGTCGGCCCATCGCCTGCAATGATCCACAAAGGTAAACCGTGTGTCTCGCCACCGTGAGGTACCTGCACATCCGCTCTGCCAAGAACAGTTCCTTGGTGTAGGTGTGCAGCTTTGCCGTGACTGGGACCAGCTTGGATCGTGGAGCTGGGTTGATTCACAGTTTATCAAAAGTTTCCTGACTCATCAGCAACTGACCCGACCACTTCCATACGCACCGGGACTCCGTTAATCTTGACTTCCATCATCACTGGGGCCGAATCGTCGGTACATGTATACAGTCCAAACGCAACACCTTCTTCTACCTGGGGCTGGGATGCCTGTCGAGCCAAACCGCAATGCTCCTCGCTGGATAGCAGATCATCTACCATCTCCTCAGCCACACGGTGAGTCGTGTTTCTTTTGCACATACGCTGAAGGTGGCCTTTCGTGTGGCAGGTATTGCACGTATACTCCACAAACCTGCATCGGCGAGCCCCATGGCTTCCTCCACAGCGCCAGCATGGTGCTACTCGATTAGCCTCCCTCAGCGTTCTCTGAGTTCCAGGACCCTGAGGTCCATGCTCTCTGTCCTGGATATCTGCAGTTTTTTCCGTGATGGGCGGTATCCTGTGAATAGTACCTGCCGGGTTCGAGACCGTGTGGATCATCTGCTTGGTGCTGCAAGTCGAAGTCATAAATGCCCGGCTGATGTTGATGGCTTGTTGCAGGCTGACTGTAGGTTCAGTAGACAGCAGCTTGTGAAGGAGGCCCTCATGTCCAATCTCCATAACAAAGACGTCTCGCAACGCCTCGTTAAGGTGTGTGACAAAATCGCATGGCGCTGCGAGTCTCCTGATGTCCGCAGCATATTTTGTGACATCCTGGCCCTCAGGTCTGCAGTGGTGGTAGAATTTGTGCCTGGCCGTGAGGATGCTCTCCTTCGGTTTCAGTTGGTTATGAATGAGTTCAATCAGCTGCTCATATGACTTGTCCTTGGTGCTCGCGGGTGCCAGCAAACCCCTGACGAGACGGTAAACTTCATCGCCTCAACTGGACAGCAATATCGCCTTACGCTTCTCTATCAGTGCGTTCGTGTTCCCTGTCAGGTCGTTTGCTATAAAATAGTACTCAAGCCTTTCCGTAAAGGCATCCCAGTCATTACCCTCTGTGAAATCCTTTAGCGTGCCCAAAGTAGCCATGGTTGCGTGAAGAGCTCATCCGTGTCCTCGTCGCCAATTTGTGATGTATGTAGCACTCCAATCACTGACTCCACACAGTCTGGTGTTGTAATAACTGCTGTGACCTTGGTCCTTTATTGTGTAACTCCAGAGTGCCCCTCAGGTGTGGTGGGCAGCCTTTTATACTCTGTCTCGCAGGTACTTTCGGATCTCCCACCACAGTGCCCCTTGTGGCGCATCATTGTAACTGTACATTTAATGTACAAGGACAATACATAACACCGCCCATTTCATATCGATCGCGATAACGCCCAATTTAAAAAATGGAGACTAGGTGCTTTGAGAATGGGCGAGAAGCCAGTGATCTGAAAATCCTTTTTTACCGCCCACGCTGGAAATAACGCCCATTTTTGGGACAATACGCACAAAAGTGGAAAATCTAGCCCATGAAAAGTGTAGGTGGCAGCCGGTTATTCAGATTATGTACCATTGACACCAGCCTAGGCTCATTATTCGGTCTTAGTAATAGCTTTATGGGTTTTGGGTGAAATAATTCTATCAGGTACAGCATCACTGGTCACCTTACATGCACTACATTCCAAAGTGCACCTTTATTGCCAATGTTTAGTTCAATGATAACAGATTTCACCTACGGATCAGGTCAAAGCTCTGCAACCCTGCCACATCTGGTTGTGAATGCTAGTGGACAATTAAGCAACTAACTGGAGGAGGCTTTATGAGCATATTCAGTGATGGTGGAGCCCAGCATCTTCTGCCAGAACTGCAAAATAGGCAATTCTTCACTGGCATCCTCCTGAAGTCCCCACCGTCATAGATGCCAATCTTCAGTCAATTCAATTCACTCCATGTGAAATCAAGAAATGGCTGAATGCACTGGACACAGCAAAGGCTATGCAGCCTGACAACATCCTACCTGTAGCGCTGACGGCCCATGGTCCAGACTTAGCCGTGCTCCTAACAAGCTATTTCAGTACAGCTACAACACTGGCATCTTCCCAACAATGCGGAGAATTGCCCAGGTACGTCCTGTCCACAAATTCAGGACAAATCCAAACCGGCTAATTACTGTCCTATAAGCTTACTCCCCATTATCAACAAGTTGATGGAAAGAGTCATCAACAGTGCTATCAAATGGAACTTACTCACGAATAACTAAGCTCATCACCTGGACCACTCAGCTTGAGACCTCATTATAGCCTTGGACCAAACATGGACTCGTGCTGAATTCCAGACATGAGGTGAGAGTGACTGCCCTTGACACCAAAGCAGTATTTGACCGACTGTGGCTCTATGAAACTGCAACAAACTTGAAGTTAATGGGGATCAGGGGGAGGAAACTTGTTATGTTTTTAATACTCTTATGAATCACTCCACAAGGTCTAGTATTGTACTTGAGCTGTTGTGACCTTAGTCTCATTTATTGTAACTCCAGAGTGAGACACAAGCATGGTGGGCAGCCTTTTATACTGGGCCCTGCACACCTATGCAGGTGACCCTCAGGTCTCCCACCGCAGTGCCCTCTGGTGGCACACCTTATGTGACTATACAGTTAGTATACATGGTCTACATACATGACATCATATTAATGCAAATTGACTCGTACATTGACGGTGACCTAGGCTTTGCTCTTCCTGGTTGACCATTGGAGGATCACTTCTAGCTTGGATGGGTTGGTAGTAAGATTTGTTGCCGGTGGAGGTCCCCGTGGTTTCTGGTTGTGAGTCCATGACTACTCCATTCTCCCCCCAACACAGAGATCATGCTAATGGCCCGTTACATGCAAATTGCATTCAAGTTCATCAGATGGGTTTTACATTTACATCTTGGTACATTTGTTGGGTGGATTACAGTTGCGTTTCTTTTTGTGTGGTACATTTACATGATCAGTACAGGTATATCAGTGCAGGTACACAAGGACAGTCTAGTTCCAGCATGGCTGGATGAGATCCGGGTCGTCTGGTGGCAGTGAATGCTAGTGGGTCTGTGGGCAAAATGAGCTCATTTTGCTCGAGTTGCCAGAGCTCAGGGCTCTTGCCGTTACTCCTAGTGTCAGGCAGGCTCAAAGGCAGCTGATGTGTCTGTGACCTCCCTGTCCTTTTCATTTGCACAGTGTTGCTGCTGCTCCCTGGGAAGCGATCTGAGTGAGTGAACGTTTCGTCTAAGCGACAGTGGGGCTGCCTCGTCTTGTTTAGCAGTTCGTAGGAGACTGCTGACTCGCTTTCCTTGAGGGCACCATTGTGAGCACTCTCTAGTTTGGGATCCTGGCTGTTCCAGGTCCCGTTCGGAGGAGCCGTTGTGGGTGACCCTTTGCTCTTTGGCATTGCCGTGATAGCGAGTGGGTTTGTGGGCTGTACCTTTTCCACCCGGGTGGTGGGTGACGGTAGCTGACTGCGAGCATAGGCGCAGTTTACTGTTTCTGGCCCGTGGCGGTTCATACCTTCGGGTGCCTGCAATATTAAACCGATCTGAGGCAGGGCATTGCTACCGGTGTCTTTGCTCTCCGGGGATCGTTTACTCTGCAGCTTGTCTACTTCTGTCAGCTGTAGGGACACTTTATGATACATCGTTCTGGTCCCAGGGACGCAGGCTACAGCATTGCGTAGCCCGCTGGACCTGTATACGACCGTAAGGTGTTCGCCCATTACATTGGCTGATTGCAATTTGCACCCGACATCGCTCAACAACATTTTGCTCGTTACAGCTGGACTTTTACATTGGTTACCAATTTCAAGCAGTTCATCCAAAAATGGCAGGTTGGTGGCCTCCTTTAAAATGGCCTTACTACTTTTACCCCAATTGTCTTCCTTGTGTGGAACCACATGTTGTTGCTCCGTTAGCGCTGCATCTTGTGGTTTGGACACTATCTTTTCCCTGTCCATGATGTCGACTGCCACAATCTTCATTCCCAGGGATTCTGCCATTGAAGGCGCCCCCGGATCCAATCTTCCTCCTCAGGAGTCCTGCCACTGAAACCAGGAAGGTGCGTTCGGGTCGTCTCGGCCGGATCATCGCCACACAGTCGTGCTGAGCAGTCTGTGCCTCGGGGGCTGCGCGGGCTCTCCGGTGCCTGGTCCAACCGAAGGTAGGGGCTTGCTCTGCCTCTGAGCACGGGGACGTCGATTGCTGGAGGGATGATGTCTTCCCAGTTCAAATGAATCTTCCCCATCCATTTTCTTCCAAGTATCGTTGGTCCATTACCTGAAACAATCCACAATGGTAAATTGTGCACCACACCATCATGGGATACACTTACATCCGCACTACCAACAACTGATATCAGTTCCTTGGTGTAGGTGCGCAGCTTTGCCTGAACCGGGACCAGCTTGGGTCGTTCAGCTTGATCATTCCATAGCCTCTCAAAGGCTTTCTGGCTCATTACTGACTGACTCACCCCTGTGTCCACTTCCATGAAGACTGGAATGCCATTTATCTCGACTTCCATTATCAGTGGAGGACAATCTGTAGTGCAGGTATATACTCCATACACTTTGTACTGGGACTGAGCTGCCTCTCTAGCCATCTCCTCGTAATCCGTGCTGGATTCACAGCCATCTGCTGACTCCTCTTCCACGTGGTGAGTCGCAGCTGTTTTGCACATTCGCTGGAGGTGGCCCTTTGACCTGCAGCCTTTGCACACATAATCTCTGAACCGACACTGATGAGCCCTGTGATTACCTCCGCAACGCCAGCATGGTGCTACTCGACTTAAGTTTGCACTCCTCGGCGGACTCTGAATTAAAGGACTCGGGGACCTGTACGCTCTGCCCTGGGCAGATTCATGTTCAACAGTGCTGCCTGTGAAAGGTGCCATTCTATTTACAGTACTTGCCGGGTTTGAGTCCTGAGAGTGAGTCATTATCTGCTTGGAGCTGCAGCTTGAGGTCATGAATGCCTGGCTGATACTAATGGCCTTCTGCAGAGTGACGGTGGTTTTGGCAGACAGTAGCCTGTGAAGAAGAGCCTCATGACTGATGCCAATTATGAAGATGTCGTGGAATGCATCAGTGAGGGATGCGCCGAATTCACACAGTCCTGCCAGCCTCCTGAGATCGGCAGCGTACTTCGCGATTGCCTGGTCGTGAAGATGCTCTCCATCGGTTTGAGTTGGTCCTGAATTAGCACTCAGCTCCTCGTATGACTTGGTCGTTGTTTTCTCTGGTGCAAGCAAGTCCCTGATGAGGCTATAAACCGCAGGCCCATAACTGGTCAACAGGATAGCTCTGCACTTATCTGCCAGCGTGGCCGGATCATCGCCTTCCAGGTTGTTTGCTACAAAATATTGGTCGAGCCGCTCCGTAAAGGCTTCCAAATCTTCACCCTCTGAGAACTTTTCTAATGCACCAATATTAGTCATTTTTGCGTGAAAGTTCATAATCTCGTCGCCAGTTGTTATGTCTTTAATACTCCTATGAATTACTCCACAAGATCACGAAACATAGAAACATAGAAAATAGGTGCAGGAGTAGGCCATTTGGCCCTTTGAGCCTGCACCACCATTCAATATGATCATGGCTGATCATGCAACTACAGTACCCCATTCCTGCTTTCTCTCCATACCCCTTGATCCCTTTAGCCATAAGGGCCACATCTAACTCCCTTTTGAATATATCTAACGAATTGGCCTCAACAACTTTCTGTGGTAGTGAATTCCACAGGTTCACAATTCTCTGAGTGAAGAAGTTTCTCCTCATCTCGGTCCTAAATGGCTTACCCCTTATCCTTAGACTATGACCCCTGGTTCTGGACTTCCCCAACTTTGGGAACATTCTTCCTGCATCTAACCTGTCCAATCCCGTCAGAATTTTATATGTTTCTGTGAGATCGCCTCTCATTCTTCTAAATTCCAGTGAATATAAGCCTAGTCGATCCAGTCTTTCTTCATATGTCAGTCCTGCCATCCCGGGAATCAGTCTGGTGAACCTTCGCTGCACTCCCTGAATAGCAAGAATGTCCTTCCTCAGATTAGGAGACCAAAACTGTACACAATATTCAAGGTGTGGCCTCACCAAGGCCCTGTACAACTGCAGTAAGACCTCCCTGCTCCTATACTCAAATCCTCTCGCTATGAAGGCCAACATGCCATTTGCCTTCTTCACCGCCTGTTGTACCTGCGTGCCAACTTTCAATGACTGATGTACCATGACACCCAGGTCTCGTTGCACCTCCCTTTTTCCTAATCTGTCACCATTCAGATAATATTCTGCCTTCCTGTTTTTGCCACCAAAGTGGATAACCTCACATTTATCTGCATTATACGGCATCTGCCATGCATTTGCCCACTCACCTAACCTGTCCAAGTCACCCTGCCGCCTCTTAGCATCCTCCTCACAGCTCACACTGTCACCCAGCTTAGTGCCACTTAGCCTAGTATTGAACTTGAGCTGTTATGACCTTAGTTCCACTTATTGTAACTCCAGAGGGAGGCACAAACATGGAGGGCAGCCTTTTATACTGGGCCCTGCACACCTATGCACGTGACCCTCAGTTCACCCACTGCAGTGCCCTCTGATGGCACACCTTATGTGACTATACAGTTAGTATACATCGTCTGCATACATGACAAAACTCTCCAGTAGTAGGAGTCATATCTAGCACAAAGGATGGGTTGTGGTTGTTGCAGGGCAATTATTTCAGCATTCACCACATAGACTGCAGTGATTTAAGATGAAGACTCGCCACCACTTTATCATAGCAGGGATGGGCAATAAATGCCGGCCTTGCCAGCAACATCCACATCCTGAGAATTAATTAAAACGATTAAAGAGAAATCTTAAATGTAGCATTCCCTTGGGGCTATGATATATTTACCTTGATGGCACAGTAAAAAAAAGCCAGTATTTGGACCCTGGAATTTAGGGGCCAATTTTCCACATAGCCAATTTTTGCCGCAGTTGTAGAGGTACGTCCGATTTTTGGTGGCTGACTGCGGCAAAATTTTTTTTTCCAAGTTTCATCGGCATAACCTTTTATTTTGGAGTGGTGCAGATTGTCCTTCAGTTCTGTGGGTGGAGCTTCAGGTCTGCGCCGATAAACTGAGGTTGCCAGGGTAACGAGGGACACACTGAAGACTGAGGCTGCAAAGTGAAACATACAAGATGCAGCAAGACAGATGCAGATACATATTACTATTGCCAAGATCTCTTCACTTCTGTTTATTGGAAGATTACAGTGAGAAACTATTATACTCTGCAATATTTCTTTCTTTAATTTTAGATGGAGCATTTGTCCCCCGCTAATACCTGAAAGGAGCCAGAGGCATGGAAAGTAAGTGACACAGTTACCTTCACTTCTGTTGTTGCTGGTAGGTCTGCCTGTATGAGCTGGCATATCTCTGTGACCACCTCTTTGCGGAAGCGCAGCCTTCTATCGCACTGTGCCTCAGAGAGCTGGAGGTATGAACGATGCTCCCTGTAAACTCGTGGGGGGCGGGGGGGGAAGGCCTCCTCCCCATACGTCTGTGACCTCTTCGATTATGTTGCAAATGATCAACAATAAGCCTTCTTTCAGCTCGAAGCCGTATGAATACAGCAGCCATGATTACTGGCTCCCGACCTAGCATGGCCCCCATCTTTTAAAATGTCCTTAAATGTCCTTTATAAAACAAATTAGAAACTCTCAGAAACTTCACAATGAAAAGTATGCAGTAATGCAGATTCTTCTCCCAATCCGTTTAATCACTCACAACTGCGAATTTCTCCTTCGCTTTAAACACGGCGCCGTTAGTGCCTGGTGCACCCTGGGTCCATCTGGTTTTTCTGGGCGGGATCTCGGGGGGGACGCTAAATTGGGTGAAACGCTCGAAAGTTCCGCCCGAGGCGCTAGCGCAGCGATGCGTGACGATTTACGTCATCCCAACGGTCAAGGTAGCGGTGGGGCGGTAAGTTTTAGCGCCATCGCAAAACCATTGGGGACAGTCCCGCCCGGGCGCAAAAGGATTTTATTGAATGGCGGATCAGGCTCGAGGGGCCAAAGGACCTACTCCTTCCTGCTCATATTATGTTCTTAAACATAAACCAAGTAATTTAACCATTTAAGTCCTGGTATCATTCTGGTAAATCTGCACTGCAACCCATTTACAGCTAATATCCCTCCTGAGGTATGGTGCCCAAACTGAACGCAGTACTCCAGATTGCTCTGTGTGCTATTTGCCTACAAATCTGTTAATATATTTAAATGGTTTGTGTTTTCATGTAAATAGTGGTAAGAGATTGATATACAAATATGATCGCGATGGCGAGAAAGCAGGAATGGGGTACTGAAGTTGAATGTTCAGCCATGAACTCATTAAATGGCGGTGCAGGCTAGAAGGGCCGAATGGTCTACTCCTGCACCTATTTTCTATGTTTCTATGTTTCTATGTTTCTAAGGCAGCACCAAACCCTTACAGACATGAATAGAACCTTAAAGGCTATCATTCAATTCTTAAAACAAAAATAGTTGCGCGCTTTTAAATAGTAATGCGTAATAATGATTTTAGCCAACACAATTTATAGAAGCTTTATATTTCATGCTACTTTTACATGCTTAAATTAAAAAAGCATTGTAATCTCAACCTTTTCAATTTGAAATGCAAATATAATTTTTGAGTTGTGAAGCTTTATCTAGCTATCTGAGCAAATTTATTTTTTATCATAACTATACAGTACCATTTGTTCTCTTCTGTGCTTTTTTTCAATTTCTGTGTCTTGTAAAGATTAAAATATTGCAGCATTGCACTTCTTCATCCTCTTGGCTGGAATTTCCTGACACTTAAAAAAAATTCATTCAAGGCCAGCATTTATTGCCCATCCCTAATTGCCCTTGAGAAGATGCAATTCATGTGGTGAAGGGACTCCAACAGTGTTGTTAGGGATGGAGTTCCAGGATTTTGTCCCAGTGACGATGAAGCAACAGCGCTATACTTCCAAGTCAGGATAGTGTGTGACTTGGAGGGGAACTTAGAGCTGGTTGTGTTCCCATGTGCCTGCTGCCTTTTTCCTTCTAAGTGGTAGAGGTCAGGGGTTTGGAAACACCGTTGAAGAATCCATGCCGAGTTATTGCAGTGCATCTGTAGATGGTACACACTGCAGCCACGGTGCACCGGTGGTGGAGGGAGTGAATGTTTAAGGCGGTGTATGAGGTGCCAATCAAGCGGGCTGCCTTGTACTGGATGGCGTTGAGCTTCTGGAGTGTTGCTGGAGCTGCACTCATTCAGGCAAGTGGAAAGTATTCCATCACACTCCTGACTTGAGCCTTGTAGATGGTGGTAAGGCTTTGAGGAATCAGGAGGTGAGTCACTCGCTGCAGAATACCCAGACTCTGTGACACAAGTGCCAGGCAATGACCATCTCCAGCAAAAAAAAGTCTAACTACGCCCTCTTGATATTCAATGGCATTACCATCACTGATTCCTCCGCCATGAACATCCTGGGGGTCACCATTGACCAGAAACTCAACTGGACCAGCCACATGAATACTGTGGCAACAAGAGTAGGTCAGAGGCTTGGTGTTCTGTGACTCAGGGTCGTTGGCTGAAAGGTATAATTGTGTGAGTATGACTATGTCAGGCTGTTACTTGACTAGTCTGTGGAACAGCTCTCCCAATTTTGGTACAAGTCCCCAGATAGAAACATAGAAACATAGAAAATAGGTGCAGGAGTAGGCCATTCAGCCCTTCTAGGCTGCACCGCCATTCAATGAGTTCATGGCTGAACATGCAACTTCAGTACCCCATTCCTGCTTTCTCACCATACCCCTTGATCCCCCGAGTAGTAAGGACTTCATCTAACTCCCTTTTGAATATATTTAGTGAATTGGCCTCAACTACTTTCTGTGGTAGAGAATTCCACAGGTTCACCACTCTCTGGGTGAAGAAGTTTCTCCTCATCTCGGTCCTAAATGGCTTACCCCTTATCCTTAGACTGTGACCCCTGGTTCTGGACTTCCCCAACATTGGGAACATTCTTCCTGCATCTAACCTGTCTAAACCCGTCAGAATTTTAAACGTTTCTATGAGGTCCCCTCTCATTCTTCTGAACTCCAGTGAATACAAGCCCAGTTGATCCAGTCTTTCTTGATAGGTCAGTCCCATCATCCCGGGAATCAGTCTGGTGAATCTTCGCTGCACTCCCTCAATAGCAAGAATGTCCTTCCTCAAGTTAGGAGACCAAAACTGTACACAATACTCCAGGTGTGGCCTCACCAAGGCCCTGTACAACTGTAGTAACACCTCCCTGCCCCTGTACTCAAATCCCTCGCTATGAAGGCCAACATGCCATTTGCTTTCTTAACCGCCTGCTGTACCTGCATGCCAACCTTCAATGACTGATGTACCATGACACCCAGGTCTCGTTGCACCTCCCCTTTTCCTAAGCTGTCACCATTCAGATAATAGTCTGTCTCTCTGTTTTTACCACCAAAGTGGATAACCTCACATTTATCCACATTATACTTCATCTGCCATGCATTTGCCCACTCACCTAACCTATCCAAGTCACTCTGCAGCCTCATAGCATCCTCCTCGCAGCTCACACTGCCACCCAACTTAGTGTCATCCGCAAATTTGGAGATACTACATTTAATCCCCTCGTCTAAATCATTAATGTACAATGTAAACAGCTGGGGCCCCAGCACAGAACCTTGCGGTACCCCACTAGTCACTGCCTGCCATTCTGAAAAGTACCCATATACTCCTACTCTTTGCTTCCTGTCGGACAACTAGTTCTCAATCCACGTCAGCACACTACCCCCAATCCCATGTGCTTTAACTTTGCACATTAATCTCTTGTGTGGGACCTTGTCGAAAGCCTTCTGAAAGTCCAAATATACCACATCAACTGGTTCTCCCTTGTCCACTTTACTGGAAACATCCTCAAAAAATTCCAGAAGGTTTGTCAAGCATGATTTCCCTTTCACAAATCCATGCTGACTTGGATCTATCAAGTCACCATTTTCCAAATGCACTGCTATGACATCCTTAATAATTGATTCCATCATTTTACCCACTACTGAGGTCAGGCTGACCAGTCTATAATTCCCTGTTTTCTCTCTCCCTCCTTTTTTAAAAAGTGGGGTTACATTGGCTACCCTCCACTCGATAGGAACTGATCCAGAGTCAATGGAATGTTGGAAAATGACTGTCAATGCATCCGCTATTTCCAAGGCCACCTCCTTAAGTACTCTGGGATGCAGTCCATCAGGCCCTGGGGATTTATCGGCCTTCAATCCCATCAATTTCCCCAACACAATTTCCCGACTAATAAAGATTTCCCTCAGTTCCTCCTCCTTACTAGACCCTCTGACCCCTTTTATATCCGGAAGGTTGTTGGTGTTCTCTTTAGTGAATACCGAACCAAAGTACTTGTTCAATTGGTCTGCCATTTCTTTGTTCCCCGTTATGACTTCCCCTGATTCTGACTGCAGGGGACCTACGTTTGTCTTTACTAACCTTTTTCTCTTTACATACCTATAGAAACTTTTGCAATCCGCCTTAATGTTCCCTGCAAGCTTCTTCTCGTACTCCATTTTCCCTGCCCTAATCAAACCCTTTGTCCTCCTCTGCTGAGTTCTAAATTTCTCCCAGTCCCCGGGTTCGCTGCTATTTCTGGCCAATTTGTATGCCACTTCCTTGGCTTTAATACTATCCCTGATTTCCCTTGATAGCCACGGTTGAGCCACCTTTCCTTTTTTATTTTTACGCCAGACAGGAATGTACAATTGTTGTAGTTCATCCATGCGGTCTCTAAATGTCTGCCATTGCCCATCCACAGTCAACCCCTTAAGTATCATTCGCCAATCTATCCTAGCCAATTCACGCCTCATACCTTCAAAGTTAGCCTTCTTTAAGTTCTGGACCATGGTCTCTGAATTAACTGTTTCATTCTCCATCCTAATGCAGAATTCCACCATATTATGGTCACTCTTCCCCAAGGGGCCTCGCACAATGAGATTGCTAATTAATCCTCTCTCATTACACAACACCCAGTCTAAGATGGCCTCCCCCCTAGTTGGTTCCTTGACATATTGGTCTAGAAAACCACCCCTTATGCACGCCAGGAAATCCTCCTCCACCTTATTGCTTCCAGTTTGGCTCGCCCAATCTATGTGCATATTAAAGTCACCCATTATAACTGCTGCACCTTTATTGCATGCACCCCTAATTTCCTGTTTGATACCCTCCCCAACATCACTACTACTGTTTGGAGGTCTGTACACATCTCCCACTAACGTTTTTTGCCCTTTGGTGTGCTACAGCTCTACCCATATGGATTCCACATGATCTAAGCTAATGTCCTTCCTAACTATTGCATTAATCTCCTCTTTAACCAGCAATGCTACCCCACCTCCTTTTCCTTTTATTCTATCCTTCCTGAACGTTGAATATCCCTGGATGTTAGTGGGGAGGACTTTCCAGTGCTTTTATCGTGTCCGAATCTGGTGCCAAGTTATTATTCTTTTCTGCAGCGGTTTGAGTGGTTTTCTGGACCATTTCAGAGGGCAGTTAAGAGTTAATCACATTACTGTGTGTCATGTAACCTACATGGTTACTGCTTGTACTATTACAAGGTGTGCCACCAGAGGGCACTGCAGTGGGAGACTTGTAGGTTACCTGTACAGGTGTGCCAGGCCTGGTATAAAGGGCAGGCCACCACATGTGATCTTCATTCTGGAGTTACATTAAATGGACTAAGGTCACTACAGTTCAAGCACAACACATTGTCTCGTGGAGTCACTATTAGAGCATCTGAAGACATAACACTGTGGGTCTGGAGTCACATATAGGCCATACCAAGTAAGGAGGGCAGATTTTCTTCCTTAAAGGATATTAGTGAACCAGATGGGTTCTTACAACAATCCTGTACTGTCACCATTACTGATACTAGCTTTTTATTCCAGCTTTATCTAATTAACTAAATTTAAATTCCTCAGCTGGTGGGATTTGAACTCATATCTTCTGATCATTAGTCCAGGCCTCTGGATTACTAGTCCAGTAACATAACCACTATACTACCATCCTCACTTGAGTCCTGGTTTAATTAATGGCCCAGATTTTCCTGTGGCAATGACAGCAAAACTATCAGCGTTCGCTGTCATTACCCCTCTGAAACTGACTGTAACTTCAGGATTTTGCGCATGCTCAGATAAACACAGAAGTCCTAACATCGCAGTCAGTCATTCCCTGCTCCACCACAGGCTGCACTGTGGAGCTCCCCATAGCCGGCTATCAGTGAAATTAGTTGAAATGACGAGAACGTAAGCTGTTCTGCTCTAATATCGCTGCTAAACACACCATGAAAAGTTAGGCCTTGTTGGAATAGATGTAACTGTTAAGATTTTAACAGCGGATTGACTGCTGAACAACTATTCTGGCCCTGAAAAATAATTTTATAATTGTGGAATGTCAAATTTCTCCATTCTGATAAAAATGACTAGATTTAAAAAATAATAACATATATATATAAGTTCGTTTATTATATTTCAGCTTCTACCTTAACCCCATGTGTACATCTCAATCTTTATTTCGCTCTCTGCAATTTAAAAAAAAAGTGAATTGACAATCCTGATTTGCTGTCTGTGAAAATTCTTCAAAGTGATTGGCTGCTTAATGACATCACGACTGCTCTACACTGGGGATCCCCTTTTGACAGCATTACAGTCAAATTAAGGTCGAGAAAGCTATAAAATTCTCGTGAGGACATTGTGGGCAGCTTTCTTTGATGTCAGCGGTGATCGCCGTCGCTGTGTAAACCACAAGGTGATAGAAAGGGACAATATGTATGAATATAAAAGGGCTGCAGGAGGGGTCAAAACTAAAAATCATGGTTTAAAAACTAGTATTAAAACATTCTACCTAAACGCACGCAGCATTTGAAATAAAGTAAATGAGTTGATGGCACAAATCATTACAAATGGGTATGATTTGGTGGCCATTACAGAAACGTGGTTGCAGGGGGGCCAAGACTGGGAATTAAACATACGGGGTATCTGACAATTCTGAAAGATAGACAAGAAGGGAAAGGAGGTGGGGTAGCTCTGTTAATAAAGGATGATATCAGGGCAGTTGTGAGAGACGATATTGGCTCTAATGAACAAAATGTTGAGTCATTGTGGGTGGAGATTAGAGATAGTAAGGGGAAAAAGCCACTAGTGGGCGTAGTTTATAGGCCCCCAAATAATAACTTCATGGTGGGGCGGGCAATAATCAAGGGAATAATGGAGGCATGTGAAAAAGGAATGGCAGTAAGGAGGATCGCCCTTCGTTTGGTAGCGTTCTCGTCCCCTTCCAGCTCGTTGGCCATGAAGTATTGGTCAAGTCTCTCCACGAAGACCTCCCAATCATCCACTTCTGAGAACTTCTCCAGGATGCCGATTGTTCTTTGCATTTTCGCGCGGTTGTTCGTTACCTCATCGCCAATTATTACGCTCATAATAAAGGGTGAGTCTGAGTACTGTGTACGATGAGCAAGTGTGACCTTAGCTCCTTTAATAAGATTCCAGAGTGCAGGTACCTCGTGGGTGGCCTGCTTATATACTGTGCTCCCAAGGGATGCTGGGATCCTTTGGGATTCCAACAGGTGGGCCCTCTGGTGGTCAGGTGTCATGCAGGTTACAAAGGGTTAAATACATAACAGTACACACTGCAGCCACGGTGCCCCAGTGGTGGAGGGAGTGAATGTTGAAGGTGGTGGATGGGGTGTCAATCAAGTGGGCTGCTTTGTCCTGGAGGGTATCGAGCTTCTTGAGTGTTGTTGGAGCTGCACTCATTCAGGCAAGTGGAGAGTATTCCATCACACTCCTGACTTGTGCCTTGTCGATTATGGAAAGGCTTTGGGGAGTCAGGAGGTGAGTCACTCGCCGCAGAATACCCAGCCTCTGACCTGCTCTTGTAGCCACGGCATTTATGTGGCTGGTCCAGTTAAGTTTCTGGTCAGTGGTGACCTCCAGGATGTTAATAGTGGGGGATTCGGCGATGGTAATGCCGTTGAATGTCAAGGGGCGGTGGTTAGACTTTCGCTAGTTGGAGATAGTCATTGCCTGGCACTTGTGTGGCGCGAATTTTACTTGCCATTTATCAGCCCAAGCCTGAATGTCATCCAGATCTTGCTGCATTCAGGTATGGACTGCTTCATTATCTGAGGAGTTGTGAATGGAACTGAACACTGTGCAATAATAAGCAAACATCCCTAGTTCTGACCGTATGATGGAGGGAAGGTCATTGATGAAACAGCTGAAGATGGTTGGGCCTAGGACACTGCCCTGAGGAACTCCTGCAGCGATGTCCTAGGATTGTGATGATTGTCCTCCAACAACTAAAACCACCTTTCTTTGTGCTAGTCACTAGAGAGTTTTCCATCTGATTCCCATTGATTTCAATTTTACGAGGGCTCCTTGATGCCACACTCAGTCAAATGCTGCCTTGATGTCAAGGGCAGTCACTCTCACCCCACCTCTGTAATTCAGCTCTTTTGTCCATGTTTGGAACAAGGCTATAATGAAGTCTGGAGCCGAGCGGTCCTGGCTGAACTCAAACTGAGCATTGGTGAGCCGGTTATGGTGAGTAAGTGAAGCTTGATATCACTGTTGAAGGCACCTTCTATCATTTTGCTGATGATTGATGATTGATGGGCCGGTAATTGGCCAGATTGGAGTTGTGCTGCTTTTTGTGAACAGGACAGACCTGGGAAGTTTTCCACATTGTTGGGTAGATGCCAGTGTTGTAGCTGTACTGGAACAGCTTGGCTAGAGGTGTGGCTGGTTCTGGAGCACATGTCTTCAGCACGACAGCCAGGATATTGTCAGGGCCCATAGCCTTTGCTGTATCCAGTGCGCTCAGCTGTTTCTTGATATCACATGGAGTGAATCGAATTGGCTG
The DNA here is from genome assembly GCF_044704955.1 of Pristiophorus japonicus. Lineage (NCBI taxonomy): Eukaryota > Metazoa > Chordata > Chondrichthyes > Pristiophoridae > Pristiophorus > Pristiophorus japonicus. The sequence goes on along the minus strand of NC_091992.1, from coordinate 44,672,318 downwards.
AAAATTGGCTTCTGTAATGGTGGGGACCGTTATGGATCAGCCACTCGGCACTTCTGGCTGAAGATGGTTGCAAACACTTTAGTGTTTACTTTTGCACTTGCGTGCTGGGGTCCGTCATTATTGAGGATGGGTATATTCATGGAACTTCCTCCTCCTGTTAGTTGTTTAATGGTCCACCACCATTCACGACTGGATGTGGCAGAACTGCAGAGCTTTGGTTTGATCAATTGATTGTGGGATCGCTGAGCTCTGCCTATAGCATGCTGCCTCTGCTGTTTAGCATGCATGTAGTCATGTGTTGCAGCTGCCCCAGGTTGGCACCTCATTTCTAGATACGCATGGTGCTGCTCCTGACATTCTCTTCTGCACTCCTCATTGAACCAGGGTTGGTACCCTGGCTTGATGGTAATAGTAGAGGCCATGAGGTTACAGATTGCAGTGGAATCCAATTCTGCTGCTGCCCCACAGCGCCTCATGGATGCCCAGTTTTGAGCTGCTAGATCTGTTCTGAATCTGTCCCATTTAGCACGGTGATAGTGCCACACAACATGATGGAGGGTGTCCTCAGTGTGAAGACGGGACTTTGTCTCCGCAAGGACTGTGCGGTGGTCACTGCTCCCAATGCTATCATGGACCGATGCATCTGCGACAGGTAGTTGGTGAGGATGAGGTCAAGTAGGTCTTTCCCCTCATGTTGGTTATCTCACCACCTGCTGCAGTCCTAGTCTGGCAGCTATGTCCTTCAGAACTCGGCCAGCTTAGTCAGCAATGGTGCTACCGAGCCACTCATAATGATGGACATTGAAGTCCCCCACCCAGAGTACATTCAGTGCAATTGTTAGTGCTTCTTCCAAGTGGTGTTCAACATGGAGGAGTACGGAATCATCAGCTGAGGGAGGGCAGTAGGTGGTAATCAGCAGGCAGTTTCCTTGCCTATGCTTGACCTGAAGCCATGAGACTTCATGGGGTCTGGAGTCAATGTTAAGGACTCCCAGTGCCACTCCCTCCTGACTGTGAACCACTCTGCTGAGTATGTCCCACTGGCAGGGCAGATGGTGATGAAGGAATTTGGGACATTGGCTGAAAGTTATGATTCTGTGAGAATGACTATGTCAGGCTGCAGCTTGACTAGTCTATGGGACACCTCTCCCACAGTGAGTGGTCTGTCCAGTTTTACACCTTTATTGTTTTTCGTAGTGGTTGTGTATAACTGAGTGGCTCTCTAGGCCATTTCAGAGGGCAGTTACGAGTCAACCACATTGTTGTGGGTCTGAAATCACACATAGGCCAGACCAAGTAAGGACAGCAGATTTCCTGTACGACAATCCAATAGTTTCACGGTTACCATTATTGATACTAACTTTTTATTCCAGATTTATTTAATTAACTGTATTGAAGTTCCCCAGTTGCTGTGGGGGGATTTGAACTCATGTCTCTGGATCATTAGTCCAGGCCTCTGGATTACTAGACCAGTAACATAACCAGTTTGCTACCATCCCCATTTTATTCAGTTGACAATACAGAGTAAGCTGTGTTTATTTGCAAAGGTTAAGTGAACACTTTTCATTAATAAGAATGGTATGTTTAATTTACTTTAAATAACTTTCATTTGATGGCTTAATTCAGCTGTGTTCAAGAATTTTGTGTTCTTGGGAAGCCTCGGTGAATGCCATAAAGCTTTGCAAGCCATGTCTAATTATAAATCAATTACCCCATTAATTTGCATTTATTTCAAGAAAGAACTTGGTTTATATTGCGCCTTTCACGACCTCAAGACATCCCAAATCCCTTTACAGCTAATGATGTGTAATTATTGTTGTAATGTAGGAAACGCACAAGAGAAATTGCACACAGCAAGATCCTACAACAGGAATGTGATAATGATCATGCCTTTGTTACCTCTAGACTTGACCATTCCAACGCACTCCTGGCTGGCTTCCCACATTCTAAACTACGTAAACTAGAGAGAGTTCGGGAGTTCAAGAGATCGAGATTCCAAGAGGTCCGAGAGTTCGAGAGGTCGGGAGTTTCGAGAGGGCTGGGAGTTCGAGAGGTCAGGAGGTCTAAGAGGTCTGAGAGGTCTGAGAGGTCGGGAGTTTCGAGAAGTCAAGACGTCAAGAGGTCGGGAGGTTGGGAATTCTGAGATGTCGGGAGTTCCAAGAGTTCGGGAGATCTGAGGAGCAGGAGGCCCGAAGGTCGGTGAGGAGTTCAATTCTGATGAGGATCTCACAGCCCTCATCTGAAAGACAGGCTAAATCTACATTTGGAAAGGCAAGGATTAATTAGGGACAGTCAGCACAGAATTGTTAAGGGACGATCGTGTTTGACTAACTTGATTGAATTTTTTGAGGAGGGTCGATGAGGGTAGTGCATACGATGTAGTGTATATGGACTTTAGCAAAGCATGGTAGACTGGTCATGAAGGTTAAAGCCCATGGGCAAAGGGGCTAGTTGAATCCAAAATTGACTTAAGATTTGGTAGGAAGGAAAGGGTAATGGTTGATGGATGTTTTTGTGACTGGATAGAGATGTTTTCAGTGAGGTTCCGCAGAGCTCAGTACTGGATCACTTGCTTTTTGAGGTGTATATCAATGATTTAGATTTGAATATAGGGAGTATGATTAAGAAGTTTGCAGATGAGACTAAAATTGGCTGTGTGGTTGATAATGAAGAGCAAAGTCATGGGCTGCAGGAGGATATCAATCTATTGGTCAGGTGGGCAGAGCAGTGGCAAATGGAATTTAATTCGGAGAAGTGTGAGGTAATGCACTTTGGGAGGGCTAATAAGTAAAGGGTATACACATTAAGCAGTAGGCTACTTAATAGTGTGATGAACAAAGAGATCTTGGCGTGCTTGTCCACCAATCCCTGAAGGTAGCAGGTCAGGTGGCTAAGGTGGTTAACAAGGCATACCGAATGCTTGCCTTTATTGGCCGAGGCATAGAATACAAGAGCAGGGAGGTTATGCTTCAATTGTATAATACTTTGGTTAGGCCACAGCTTAGTACTGCATGCAGTTCTGGTTGCCATATTACAGGAAGGACGTGATTGCACTAGAGAGGGTGCAGAGGAGATTTACTAGGATGCTGCCTGAAATGGAGAATCTTAGCTATGAGATCAGATTGGATAGGCTGGGTTTGTTCTCATTGGAACAGAGGAGGTTGAGAGGAGACCTCATTGAGGTGTACAAAATTTTGAGGGGCAAGGATATAGTGGATAGCAGGGGCCTATTTCCATTGGTGGAGGGGTCAATTACGAAGGGGCATAGTTTTAAGGTGGTTAGTGGAAAGTTCAGAGGGGATTTGAGGGGGACTTCTTCATGCAGAGGATTGTGGGGGTCTGGAACTCACTGTCTGGAAGGGTGGTGGCTGCAGAAACCCTCACCACATTTAAAAGGTGCTTGGATGGGCACTTAAATTGCCGTAATCTGCAAGGTTACGGACCTAGAGCTGGTAATTGGGATTAGACTGGATAACCTTTTGTTGGCTGGCACAGATATGATAGTAAGTACTACAGGGAATCGAATATGGCCAGAGTGATGATCTGGACTAGTTTTGATCGCCTGGATGGGTCAGAGAGGAATTTTCCCAGATTTTTTTTCCCTAATTGGCCTGGGTTTTTTATCCGGTTTTTGCCTCTCCCAGGAGATCACATGGCTCCAGTTGGGGTGGGATGTAAAATGTTTTAGTGTAAGGGGTGTCGCAGTTGTGTGGGACGGACTGGTTGGGCTGGGTGCTCTTTACCTTTCCGCCATTGTTCATTGTTCACAGGTTTATATGTAACCTTCAGGGCTGCTGACCGAGGGCCGTGCGGCTCTTTATCGGCCGGCATGAACACGATGGGCCGAAATGGCCTCCTTCCGCGCTGTAAGTTTCTATGTTCTATGTTCTAGAGGTGATCCAAAGCTCGGCTGCCCATGTCCTAACTCACACCAAGTCCCGCTCACCCATCACCCCTATGCTCGCCAACCTACATTGGCTCCCAGTTAAGCAATGCCTCGATTTCAAAATTCTCATCCTTGTTTTCAAAGCCCTCCATGGCCTCGCCCCTCCCTATCTCAATAATCTCCTCCAGCCCGCCTGCCGCCCCCACCCCCCATCTCGATAACGTGCTCCAGCCCGACAAGCACTCCCTGCGCCCCCCCCCCCCCAGCCGGAATGTCTGCGCTGCGCTCCTCTAATTCTGCCCCTTGAGCATCCCTGATTATAATCGCTCAAACATTGGTGGCCGTGCCTTTTGTTGCCGAGGCCTCAAGCTCTGGAACTCAATGCCTAAACCTCTCTGCCTCTCTAATTCTCTTTCCTTCTTCAAGCCACTCCTTAAAACCTACCTCTCTGACTAAGCTTTTCTCCACCTGCCCTAATTTCTCCTTAATTTTTATGTCATAATACTCCTGTGAAGCACCTTGGGACGTTTCACTATGTTAAAGGCGCTATATAAATACAAGTTGTTGTTGTTGTAATATGTTTTAGTGATGTAGGTTAAGGGAACCAGAGGTACTCTTCCTGCTTTTGTCCCCCAAATGGTGCCATAGGATCTTTTATGGCTTTCGTTTAATATCCCAGCCGAAAAATGGGCCTCAGTGTACCATTCCCTCAGTACTGCACTGAAGCGTCAGCCTAGATTTGCGGTCGTACCTCGAGTGGGACTTCTGACTCAGATGCGAGATTTAATGAGACAGCAGGCTTTTCAGACATATCAGTACAAGGAGAAATTGAGTTGCCTAGGTCTCATTGTTGCATTTTTGGGCTGCTGGCTGTAGTTTTAACATGCTGACTTAACTCACCGTGGGTAGCAAGAAATAAAGATTGATGGCATTTATATCTTTTTAGTAAGCTAAAAGAAGTAGATCAGAAAGCTGCTGTTTGGGACTCTGATAAATAAAGAAGATGCATTTATATAATGCTTTTTACATCTCAGAATGTCTCAAAGCGCTTCACAGTTAAATAAATTGTTTGTTGTGTAGGCAAACGCAGCTGTAAATTTGTGAACAGCAAATTCTTACAAAGAGCAATGATATAAATGACCAGTTAATCTGCTTTGGTGGTGTTAGTTAAGGGATAATTGTTGGCTAGGACACAGTGGCACTCCCCTGCTCTTTAAAAAGTATAAGTGTTGTGTATCTGTAAAGCATGCACTCCCATATTCCGCCACTGGGTGTGGATCCTCTGAAGTCCCAAGGGATCCCAGCATCCCTTGGGAGCACTGTATATAAACCGGCCCCTAAGGCCTGTTCCTCACTCTGGAGTGTCTCAATAAAGACTGAGGTCACTGTTACTTTAACTTCCCTGTGTTAGGAACACATTAACTGCCGACGAGGATATGAATCCAACGCAAAGATGCAGCAAACTGTGGGCAACCTGGAGAAGTTCTCGGAGGGTGAGGACTGGGAAGCCTATGTCGAAAGGCTAGACCAGTACTTTGTAGCCAACGAGTTGGATGGAGAAGGAAGCGCTGCAAAAAGGAGAGCGGTCCTCCTCACGGTCTGCGGGGCACTGACCTACAGCCTCATGAAGAATCTTCTGGCTCCGGTGAAACCCACAGATAAGTCGTATGAGGAGCTGTGAACACTGGTTTTGGAGCATCTTAACCCAAGGGAGAGCGTGCTGATGGCGAGGTATCGGTTCTACACGTGCCAGCGATCTGAAGGTCAGGAAGTGGCGAGCTACGTCGCTGAGCTAAGGCGACTTGCAGGACAATGTGAGTTTGATGGCTACCTGGAGCAAATGCTCAGAGACTTTTTTGTACTGGGTATTGGCCATGAGACCATTTGAAGAAAACTTTTGACTGTGGAGACACCGACCCTCAGTAAAGCCATTGCGATAGCACAGGCGTTTATGTCCACCAGTGATAACACCAAACAAATCTCTCAGCAGGCAAGTGCGAGCAATGTTCATAAATTAACTGGAACTGTGTTTGCGAGCAGCAATGTACAGGGCAGAAACCACGAATCTGCAACTGCCAGCAGGCCTCAGGTGACCCAGATGACTCAGAGTCCGCAACAAAGGATGAATGCAAGGCAATTCACACCTTGTTGGCATTGTGGAGGCTTCCATTCAGCCCATTCATGCAGCTTCAAAGGGTATGTTTGCAAGAGCTGTGGAACAATGGGACCCAACGAGCTTGCAGATGAGCTGCAAGCTCTGCAAAATCTGCTGACCACCACCTGGCAGAGGAAGATCTGTCCATGGTGGATCAAAGCAATTTCAAGCCTGAGAGAGAGGAGGCAGATGCTGAAGTACACGGCTTGTGCACATTTTCGATGAAATGTACACCTATAATGCTAAATGTAAAATTGAATGGCTTACCTGTAGTCATGGAACTGGACATTGGCGCTAGTTAATCCACCATGAGTAAAAAGATGTTTGAGAGACTGTGGTGCAACAAGGCACTCAGACCAGCCCTGAGCCCCATCCACACGAAACTGAGAACGTACACCAAAGAGCTTATCACTGTCCTGGGCAGTGCCATGGTTAAGGTTACCTACGAGGACACGGTGCACGAACTGCCACTCTGGATTGTCCTGAGCGATGGCCCCACACTGCTTGAAAGGAGCTGGCTGGGCAAAATCCACTGGAACTGGGATGACATCCAAGCGCTATCACATGTTGATGAAGCCTCATGTACCCAAACATGTGATAGCGCTTGTTCAAAACAAATTTCCTTCCCTTTTTGAGCCAGGCATTGGAAACTTTTCTGGGGCGAAGATGCGGATCCACTTAGTCCCAGAGGCATGACCCATTTACCACAAGGCACGAGCAGTACCTCACATGATGAGGGAGAGAGTGCAAATCAAGCTGGACAGGCTGCAACGCGAGGGCATCATCTCCCCAGTGGAATTCAGCGAGTGGGCCAGCCCGATTGTTCCAGTATTCAAAAGTGATGGTACGGTCAGGATTTGCGGCGATTATAAAGTAACTATGAATCGTTTCTCGCTACAGGACCAATACCCGCTACCTAAGGCAGACGACCTATTTGCGACACTGGCAGGAGGCAAGATGTTCACCAAGCTCGACCTGACTTCGGCCTACATGATGCAGGAGTTGGAGGAGTCTTCGAAGGGCCTCACCTGCATCAACACGCAAAAGGGACTGTTCATCTACAACAGATGCTCGTTTGGCATTCGGTCGGCTGCAGCGATCTTCCAGAGAAACATTGAGAGCCTACTCAAGTCGGTACCACGCACGGTGGTCTTTCAGGACGACATATTGGTCACGGGTCGGGACACCGCCGAGCATCTACAAAACCTGGAGGAGGTCCTCCAGCGACTGGATCGCGTAGGGCTGCATCTGAAGAGGTCGAAATGCGACTTCATGGCAACAGAAGTGAGTTTTTGGGGAGAAAGATCGCGGCGGACAGCATTCGGCCCACAGACGCAAAGACAGAGGCTATCAGGACCGCGCCCAGGCCACAGAACGTCACGGAGCTGCGGTCATTCCTGGGACTCCTCAACTTTTTTGGTAACTTCTTACTGGTGTTAAACACCCTGTTAGAGCTCCTACATGTGTTATTGCGTAAAAGTGAGAACTGGGTATGGGGAAAAACACAAGTAATTGCTTTTGAGAAAGCCAGAAACATTTTATGCTCCAACAAGCTGCTTGTATTGTATAACCCGTGTAAAAGACTTGTGCTAGCATGTGATGCGTCGTCGTACGGAGTCGGGTGTGTATTATAACAAGCTAACGGTGCGGGGAAGTTGCAACCTGTTGCCTATGCCTCCAGGAGCTTGTCTAAGGCCGAGAGGGCCATCAGCATGATTGAGAAAGAGGCATTAGCGTGTGTGTTCGGGGTAAAGAAAATGCATCAGTACCTGTTTGGCCTCAAATTTCAGCTGTAAACTGATCACAAGCCCCTCATATCCCTGTTCGCTGAAAACAAGGGGATAAATACTAATGCCTCAGCCCGCACACAAAGGTGGGCACTCGTGCTATCAGCGTATAACTATACCATCTGTCACAGCCAGTTACCGAGAACTGTGCAGATGCTCTCAGTCGGCTACCATTGCCCACCACGGGGGTGGAAATGGCGCAGCCTGCAAACTTGTTGATGGTGGCGCAGCCCACAGACTTGTTAATGGTCATGGAAGTGTTTGAAAATGATAAATCACCTGTCACGGCCTGCCAGATTAGGACTTGGACCAGCCAAGATCCTCTGCTGGCCCTGGTAAAAAACTGTGTAGTACATGGGAGCTGGGCCAGCATCCACGTTGAAATGCAAGAGCTAATCAAGCCGTTCCAGCGGCGAAAGGACGAGCTGTCCATTCAGGCAGACTGCCTGTTGTGGGGTAACCTCGTAGTGCTACCCAAAAAGGGCAGGGAGACGTTAATCTCAGATCTCCACAGCAAACACCCGGGTATAGTAATGATGAAAGCGATAGCCAGATCCCACGTGTGGTGGCCCAGTTTCGACTCTGACCTGTGTACGGCAATGCAGCGTGTGTGCTCAGTTGAGCAACGCGCCCAGAGAGGCACCATTAAGTTTGTGGTCCTGGCCCTCCAGACCATGGTCAAGGATCCATGACGACTATGCGGGCCTGTTTCTCGGTAAAATGTTCCTGGTGATGGTGGATGCTTTTTCAAAATGGATTGAAAGTGAAATAATGTCGGGAAGCACCGCCACCACCACCATTGAAAGCCTGAGGGCCATGTTTGCCACCCACGGCCTGCCTGGCATACTGGTCAGTGACAAAGTGCCATGTTTTACCAGTGCTGAATTTAAAGAATTCATGACCCACAATGGGATCAAGCATGTCACCTCGGCCCCGTTTAAACCAGCCTCCAATGGGCAGGCAGAGCGGGCAGTACAAACAATCAAACAGAGCCTCAAACAAGTCGCAGAAGGCTCACTCTAAACCCGCCTGTCCCGAGTACTGCTCAGCTACCGCACGAGACCCTACTCGCTCACAGGGGTGCCCCTGGCTGAGCTACTCATGAAAAGGACACTTAAAACCTGACTCTCGCTGATTCAACCCAACCTGCACGATCAGGTAGAGAGCAGGCAGCAGCAACAAAATGTAAATGATGGTTGCGCCACTGTATCACGGAAAATTTATCTGAATGACCCTGTGTATGTGCTAAACTATGGACATGGTCCCAAGTGGATCGCGGGCACGGTGATAGCTAAAGAAGGGAGTAGGGAGATTGTAGTCAAACTAGACAATGGACAAATATGCAGAAAGCATCTGGACCAAATGAGGCTGCGGTTCACAGACTGCCCTGAACAACCTACAGCAGACACCACCTTTTTCGAGCTCACAACACACACCCAAAAGGGTCAACGACACCACCCCGGACCAGGAAATCAAACCCATCACGCCCAACAGCCCAGCAAGGCTTCTCTGCCCAAGGAAGCAGTTGAGGCTAGCTCATTGAATGTATTCAAATCGCAGATAGATACATTTTTAACCAATAAGGGAATTAAGGGTTATGGGGAGCGGGCGGGTAAGTGGAGCTGAGTCTACGGCCAGATCAGCCATGATCTTGTTGAATGGCGGAGCAGGCTCGAGGGGCTAGATGGCCTACTCCTGTTCCTAATTCTTATGTTCTTATGTTCTTATTAATGTTGGGGAGGTCCAGAACCAGGGGTCACAGTCTAAGGATAAGGGGTAAGCCATTTTGGACCGAGATGAGGATAAACTTTTTCACCCAGAGAGTGGTGAACCTGTGGAATTCTCTACCACAGAAAGTCGTTGAAGCCAATTCACTAAATATATTCAAAAAGGAGTTAGATGTAGTCCTTACCACTAGGGGGATCAAGGGGTATGACGAGAAAGCAGAAATGGGGTACTGAAGTTGCATGTTCAGCCATGAACTCATTGAATGGCGGTGCAGGCTCGAATGGCCTACTCCTGCACCTATTTTCTATGTTTCTATCTATGTTTCTATGTAAGGCCAGGCTCAACCAGCAGCCCTGCCGGCCAACAACACGCCAGCCCAGCGAGGGCACAGCCAACACACCCGAACAGACATTTGTATCGCGGCCGTCCACCAGGGAAAGAAAGGCTCCCGACCGCCTCACCTTGTAAATAGTTTTCACTTTGACTTAGGGGGATGGAGTGATGTGTATCTGTTCTAAAGCATGCACTCCCATGTTCCGCCACCAGGGAGTGCATCCCCTGAAGTCCCAAGGCATCCCAGCATCCCTTGGGAGCACTGTATATAAGCCGGCCCCTAAGGCCTGTTCCTCACTCAAGTATCTTAATAAAGACTGAGGTCGCTGTTACTTTAACCTCCCTGTGTGCAGTCTCATCTGTATTAGGAACAGAATAATAAGAACATAAGAAATAGGAGCAGGAGTAGGCCATTTGGCTCCTCGAGCCTGCTCCGCCATTCAGTAAGATCATGGCTGATCTGATCTTGGCATCAACTCCACTTTCCTGCCCACTCCCCATAACTGTGGACTCCCTTATCGTTCAAAAATCTGTCTCTATCCACCTTAAATATATTGAATGACCCAGCCTCCACAGCTCTCTGGGGTAGAGAATCCCAAAGATTCACAATCCTCAGAGAAGAAATTCCTCATTTCCGTTTTAAATGGGCGACCCCCTTATTCTGAAACTATGCCCCCTAATTCTAGATTCCCCCATGATGGGAACCATCCTCCCTGCATCTCCCCTGTAATGCCCCCTCAGAATCTTATGCCTTTCAATAAGATCACTCCTCATTCTTCTAAACGCCAATGAATACGTCAATCAACCTTTCTTCATAAGACACCAACTTCTTGAGACCAAAACTGCCTGCAAAACTACAGGTGTCGTCTCCCAAACGCCTGGTACAGTTGTAGCAAGACTTCCCTACTTTTATAATCCATTCCCCTTACAATAAAGGCCAACATTCCATTTGCCTTCCTAATTACTTGCTGTACCTGCACGCTAACATTTTGTGTTTCATGTACAAGAACCCCCCGATCCCTCTGTACTGCAGCATTTTGTAATCTCTCCCCATTTAAATAATAATTAGCTTTTTTATTTTTCCTTCCAAAATGGATAAACTCGCATTTTCCCACATTATGCTCCATCTGCCAATTTTTTGCCCACTCACTTAGCCTGTCTATATCACTTTGCAGATTCTTTGTGTCCTCCTCACAACTTGCTTTCCGACCTATCTTTGTATCAGCAAATTTGGCAACAGTACGCTCGGTCCCTTCATCCAAGTCATTAATATAGATTGTAAATAGTTGAGGCCCCAGCACTGATCCCTGTGGCACCCCACTGACAATTTGCCAACCTGAAATGACCCATTTATCCCAGCTCTGTTTTCTGTTAGTTTGCCAATTCTCTATTCATGCTAATATATTATCCCCAACCCTGTGAATTATCTTGTGCAGTGTTAGCGTTAGTGTTTTCTCTGAAGAATCACTCAACACTCAGGGTCGGTTCCAATGCTGAAGCAGCTTTATTACGCTCAGCGGGAAGGAAAAACTCAGGACCGTATCCAGGTTTCTCTTCACAGAACAAAGAGTTACATGTACCTTTATATGTTTTACAACAGTTACAAAAACAGCTTACTGCAGTTACACAGCTCATCACGGCTGGACACAAGCCAATCATAACGATTATAGATTACATATAGGTTTTTTAATCCAATAGAATTCTCCTAGTAACCAGGGAACCATTGTCAATTTGGGTTGATCGATGACTTTATATGTTCTCTCCCTAGTTCTTTCATCTGGGAGAAATAATTGGTTTGTAGCCTTGTTTACAGCAAATGGTTTCCCTCTTATCTTTCTTCCTGGGGAATTAATTGGTTTATGGCCTTGTTCACAGGAGATGGCTTCCTTCTTATCTCTGCCTTCCCAGGCATTCCTACAGTGGGCCTCACAGGGTTATTGCTCGGTCAGTGAACGTTCAACAGTTCACAGCTTGACTACCTGGTTTCCCATCATGCCTGGGCAGCCATTTTATGTGTGTGTCCATTTAAGCTTATGTGAGTTTTAAATATCCAGCAGGTGCCTAATGCCTAAGTCTATATATTATTTCTACTCTCTACAACAATTCCCCCCTTTCGGTAAAGGGACTAGTCCTAGTCCCCTTTTAACCGACCGTACTGCCTTTATCTGATATTTGTGCACTGCCCGGTACTCCTTGCCTCAACGTGCTGGCCAGTCACGCGGTTTCAGGAGTCCCGGTTGCTTAGATCAAATTAACAAAGGCTAGCTCCTCCCGTCCCCTTATCAAACAGGCTTGTTTAATATCCAGGGAACGGTGATTGGTCCGTTTCCGCCGTTTGTGGCGCCTGCATACCTGGCAGGCCATCACGCCCCATGTTATTGCTAAGATTAATTGTATCCCGACCAGTGTGTGTGAAATAATTCGGATCCATGGGTGGATGTTCACATTTATTCCCCAGTCCCAGACTTTTCTCCACCAACTCTGACTTTGTAAGTCTACCTCGGTATCTTCTTCCAGTTCTTTGATTTTAGTTTGTATCTGGTGATAGAGTTTTACGGATTGCCCCACTCTGAGCCTTAACTCCCGTAATACCTCGGTTAGATGTGGGATAGGGACTTGCTCTGGCTCGTCATAATCCTGCAAATGATCATGGAGCTGATCAGTTACTTCAATAACTTCGGACTTCCGGCGCCTAACCTGGGTGATATGTGCTTGCCCGATCGCGACAGGTCGTAGTGGTGTGAAGCAAAAGTTTGGCTGCGGTATAGGGCACTGTAGGTCATTATACTGGTATGAACGCTCTGTGGTAGAGACGCAGTATCTTCCCCTCCCTCCGTAGCCTGCCCTCGCGAAGTGCATGTGTGCGGGCACTATTTCTAGTACACACCCATTGGTTCGGTTAAACCCTCACTCGTCTAGTTCCCCTCGGCCCACCGGGTGAGGGCATACTGTGATTTCCCCCCCTTTGCTTGCAATCTGCTAGGGAAATCCCGGTAAATATGTTGTTTCAACGAACGGCAGAGGTGGTGGTTAGGTAGTAGCGTATGGAGACATTTTCCCGTATTACTCCGATATTCTCTAGTTGGTATAAGGGGAACGGCCCTGAGTCCGGCGTTGCTATAGGGATCAACAGGACTATCCCTATCCCGGTAGTCCTACCCATCTGGCAATCTGGAATTGCGGGGTATACTCGGGTCAGTCCCTTCAGAGTACAATTATCCAGTGTCCCCCTTTGGTTCGCCAACTGAGCTAAATGTGAACTGTCTATCCAATCGGGTACCTCCCCGCGTTGGATCTGGTTGAGGTTGTGGCGGATCTGTCCCACCATCCACAGACCATAAGCATGACAGAGTTGCCCCTGTCTTTGCTTTATTGTATCTTCTTGTTCTCTATCAATGAGGTGATTGATGGTTTTAGCGTGAGCTTCCAGGACTGAGATGCCATCCAACTGGATTTCGGCCCCCTCCTTTCCTAGGTTGGCCTGGTCTTCCTGGTTTTGCTCCACCCTCTCCAATAACCCCTTCATCACCCCTTTAAGCTGTTCTACCCTCTCATTTAGCCCTTGTATGTCTATCGAGTTCACTACGGAGGTTCCTGTATTGAAAACGGTAGCAACATCATTTACTATTTCCCTCTTCACCCTGGGTGCTAACCCCTGTCCCCGGAACTTACTGGCACCCATGGCATCGGCAGCCTGCTGCATTACGACTTTACTTAATACATTGTACATCTTCCTTGACTGTTCGGTACAATATTCCGGCATCTGGATGCCTGAAATATTGATCAGAACAGGCACAATTTCATGTTTAACATTATCATACAATAATTCCCCTTCGTTGTACATTGCAATCCCATTTTCTGGTCCCTTAGTAGTTATGGGACAAGGCAGTTCTTCGGGCAATGTAGTGATTCTTATGGGGCGCGGTGTCGGAGGGGGTGAGAAACATACATACAATTATATTGCAGCCGCCCCCGCCTCCTCGTAATACCCACACAGCCCCATTCCCTTCTTGCGGATGACTGATTGCTGGGATTGTCCCGGAGGCGCGCAAATTATGCCGAAAGTACATTCATCAGGCCCTTTGACATCCCTCCGTTTAATGCATCTGCTCCTTATACCCGTGGAGCACTGTACACATACTCTTATTCTTATTAGGATTCTTATTAGGATTCACTTGTAACCATGCATTAAAATAAGTCCTGTCCTTGCTCCAGTCCTTGGTTGCTGGGATGCACATTCCGTCCGTTAAATTAAACAAGACTCCATAGTTCATATAGTTGTTTATTTCCAGCGTGCTCTGCTGTCCGTCGGTGTTGCCCAGGGTACGTGCATGTCGCAGGGCTATCCATATTACGAGTAGCGCCTTTCGTATTCCCATTCCGGTAAGTATTATCTGTAATTTTAAACAGACGGCCTGGTCGTCACCAGGGGTTAAGTTTTTTTGCTCTACGAGTGTCCCTGTCACCCTGCAAAATCAGAAGCACAAGGTTATAATCGAACCATTTCGAGCTGAATCTGTAGGGCGTGCGCCCGTGTCTTTACCCACTTAAATATTACCCAAACTCCTATGACCAAGGCCAAAGCTATTCCTCCAAACATCGCTGTCTGCTTTACCGTTAGGTTGGGTTTGTGGACTACACCTACCCACCGTGGGGTACATTGGCTCTATTGCCAGAGGTGATGGTGCTATGGCTGCGCACTGCACTATCCGTCTAGTCCCGTTATCTCTTCCAGCCTGTTTATCTTAGCTTTTAACTCTTCAATTTGTTTTATTGAATATCTATTTCTTTATTGTATCAGGCAAGTATTATTACATAAGCTAGTTCTGTTTTTATTTTTGTTTCCTCTGTTAGGTGAGTCTTTTTTTTCCCTATTAAGAAATCCAAATTAATAATGTTCAGTATAAAACGGCTGTCAATGGAAAGGGTTAACTCCTTTCCAGGTTTGTAAGAAGACCTGATGTCATTACGTGACTTCACGTAATCATCTGAAAAAAAAGTCTTTGTGCCTTCAAAACTGGCTTCGAAATTAGGAATCCGTTAAACAGCATAAATCATTAGAGTAAACTCCAATGTTTTCTTAACTTCTAATTCAAGTACTTGCCAAAGAATTTTTTTTTTTTTTAATTGTTTTAAAACAAGACCACACATACAATAGCAATTTTGTTTACTGAAATTCAATTCTGTTTTTTTTTTTCTCTCTTTCTCCTCGTTATCTTCAAAACCCTCCTGCTTGTTTAGACTGTTCGGGACATTTTGGAAATCTTTTCAAACTGCATTGAAACTTTTTCATAATTGAAAATTCGAATCCATGTAGAGTGTTTTTTACTTATTCCAATTATTTTTTTTTCTCTTCTAATTAAACCAATATCTTTTTCACAGCAAACATCAACTAGTATTTAGTAAGTTATGTCTTTTTCCATTTAGTCCGTTACATCTTTTTTTCTTTCTTCAAATTAGGTTTTGTATTTTACACGGAGGGTTCGTAACTCCATAAAGTTGTTAATTTGTTTACTTTCAAAGTGGCGTCTTTATCTTTTTCTTTTTCTCCATAACTGGAATGGAGACCAGCTTTGAGAGTTTGAGTGCTGCCTTTCGTTATCTCAAAATGCTCCAGTTTCAAAGCCGTTACTAAAGCTTGCTGTTTTTTAACATTTTCCAAAAGTTCCTTTTACACCTTCGCAGATAGCTCGCCACTTGCCCAGGAGTTTGACCTGATCAGATTTAATTTAATCTTTTTTTTAAAATCCACCTCAGTATTTCCTGTGCCTTCTCTGAATATCTCAAAATCCCAATTCAAACTTTGTAATTTCAATCTTTATTTAAAACTTTTTTTTTAGAAGCTCTTTTTTTTTAAAGCATTCTTTATCTCATTCCGAGACTAAATTTATGTCTTTCAACCCAATCAATCATTGCATGTTTTCTTTCGGCAAGTAAGTGAGCATGTCAAATAAATATTTTGCTCAACAAACCTATTCTTTATTTGTTTATTCTCCTAGCTCCGTAACTTATCATCCGAATAAATCCACACCTGCGTTTCTAACTTAAATGTCTTAAAACTTCCCACATACAGGACAACATTACAAAGGGTTTAAAAAAAAAAGACTTTCACTCTGTTTCTAAAATAAACAGACACTTGCATTCCTCTTCCAACCAGGCTTTCGGAACATGAAAACATAAAACAAAAATTCATTCTGCAGTCAAAAATCACACAGACACTTCTCACTCAACGATCAGACATTTACAACAGTCTCTCTTCTTGTTTTGGCCGGCTCTATTTTTGGATCCATGACCTTTCAGGGAATTCGTAGTTTTATCTAAATAATTCCTCACATAACTAATCCTGAGGATTCCACCCTGCTTTAATCATTTTTTCAATTAGCTTCTTTTGTTTTTTTCCGCCAGGTGGCGGGTAAGCGACCCTTCTGGTCCCCACTCGAGTTTACTTGTTTTCATGGCCATTCCTGGGTAGGACTGGTATCGTTAGGAATCTACTCTCAGCGGTCCGCTTTCTTTCTAGCGCGACTTGTAGTAAACTGTCTCTTGGCTACTGTCAGGTCACAAGTTCTGCTGTTACACAAACTTATACAATTCTTAAAAACGCGTTTAAGCAATTCCCGCAGTGCTCTACATATCCTTAACGACTACCTACCACCGCTCAGCCTGTTGGTCCGACCCTGTTCACAGGTTTGGATTCCGTTAGCCGCTGTACACTGCTTGGTTCTATCCCGGGGTATTTCAAATTACACTACTGGGTCCGGAAGATGTCTCTCGGTATCACGATCCCACGGTCTAAGTGTGTTCCCTACGCCTACTTGGTTCCTGGCCGTCACGTGGGACAAAAGTCCTCTTAATTCAGGCTCAGGCTAGGCGTTTGAGATATTAGACCGTCTCCTCATGTCGATCAACCAGCTTCCACCTTCCGCACCCTTTATACTTAAAAATTGTTTTTTATACTCACCCGGGTTTTTTCCAAGGGCGTCCAGCGACTCCGGGAAATCCTGCCGACTACGCCATTGTTAGCGTTAGTGTTTTCTCTGAAGAATCACTCAACACTCAGGGTCGGTTCCAATGCTGAAGCAGCTTTATTACGCTCAGCGGGAAGGAAAAACTCAGGACCGTATCCAGGTTTCTCTTCACAGAACAAAGAGTTACATGTACCTTTATATGTTTTACAACAGTTACAAAAACAGCTTACTGCAGTTACACAGCTCATCACGGCTGGACACAAGCCAATCATAACGATTATAGATTACATATAGGTTTTTTAATCCAATAGAATTCTCCTAGTAACCAGGGAACCATTGTCAATTTGGGTTGATCGATGACTTTATATGTTCTCTCCCTAGTTCTTTCATCTGGGAGAAATAATTGGTTTGTAGCCTTGTTTACAGCAAATGGTTTCCCTCTTATCTTTCTTCCTGGGGAATTAATTGGTTTATGGCCTTGTTCACAGGAGATGGCTTCCTTCTTATCTCTGCCTTCCCAGGCATTCCTACAGTGGGCCTCACAGGGTTATTGCTCGGTCAGTGAACGTTCAACAGTTCACAGCTTGACTACCTGGTTTCCCATCATGCCTGGGCAGCCATTTTATGTGTGTGTCCATTTAAGCTTATGTGAGTTTTAAATATCCAGCAGGTGCCTAATGCCTAAGTCTATATATTATTTCTACTCTCTACAACATGCAGTAACCTTTTATGTGGCACCTTATCGAATGCCTTCTGGAAATCCAAATACACCACATCCACTGGTTCCCCTTTATCCACCTTGCTCGTTACATCCTCAAAGAACTCCAGCAAATTTGTTAAACACGATTTTCCTTTCATAAAACCATGCTGACTCTGCTTGACTGTATTATGATTTTCTAAATGTCCTGCTATATAATGGACTTCAGCATTTTCCCAATGACAAATGTTAGACTAACTGGTTTATAGTTTCCTGCTGTCTGTCTTGCTCCTTTTTTAAATAGGGGCGTTACAGTTGCAGTTTTCCAATCCGCTGGGACCTCTCCAGAATCCAGGGAATTTTGGTAGATTGCAACCAATGCATTCACTATCTCTGTAGCCACATCTTTTAAGACCCTAGGATGCAGGCC
Source organism: Pristiophorus japonicus (assembly GCF_044704955.1). Classification (NCBI taxonomy): domain Eukaryota; kingdom Metazoa; phylum Chordata; class Chondrichthyes; family Pristiophoridae; genus Pristiophorus; species Pristiophorus japonicus. The sequence continues at coordinate 44,654,334 of NC_091992.1, read as the reverse complement.
ATCAGGTCCAGGAGACTTGTCCACCTTTAGTCCCATTAGTTTCCCTAGTACTTTTTCTCCAGTGATAGTGATTGTTTTAAGTTCCCCCCTCCCAATAGCCCCTTGATTGTCAATTACTGGGATGCTTGTAGTTTCTTCTACTGTGAAGACAGATACAAAATATTTCTTCAAAGTCTCTGCCATTTCCATTTCCCAATATTAATTCCCCAGTCTCATCCTCTAAGGGACCAATATTTACTTTAGCTACTCTCTTCCTTTTTATATACCTTAGCTCTTACTCTCTGTTATTATATTTCTTGCTAGTTTATTCTCAAACAATCTTTTCTCTTATTTTTTTTCGTCGTCCTCTGCTGGTTTCTAAAAATTTCACAATCCTCTGGCCTACCACTATTCTTTGCAGCATTGTATTCCTTTGTTTTCAATTTGATACCATCCTTTACTTCCTTAGTTAGCTACGGATAGTTCATCCTTCTCTTAGTCTCTTTCTCACTGGAATATATCTTTGCTGAGAGTTATGAAATATCTCCTTCAATGTTTGCCACTGCTTATCTACTGTCTTGCCCTTTAATATATTTTCCCAGTCCACTTCAGCCAACTCTGCCTTCATACCTTTGTAATTGCCTTTAAGTTCAGTACACTAGTTTGAGACCTAGCTTTCTCACCCTCAAACTGAATTTGAAATTCTACCATGCTATGATCACTCTTCCCAAGAGAATCCTTTACTATGAGATCACTTATTAATTCAGTCTCATTACACATTACCATGGGAGCTTTAAGCCCCCATGAAAAAGTTGGTCAAGCCTTGGTTTACATCTATCTAAAATACATCACCATTGACAATGCAGCACTTCCTTAGTAGTGTACTGAAGTGTCAGCCTAGATTCATGGAGTAGGGTTTAAACACACAACCTTTTAACTCATGAGGTGAGAGCGCCACCAGTAGGTTTCAATTTGCAAAATTAACATAGTAGAACTGACTAACTTGTCAACCTAAATATAGGGCCACATGTTAGGAAGAGAGGCTCATAGAATTGAATGTTTTCACTGGAGTAAGACAGATTCTTAATTTTTAAAGAGCTGAAAAGAATGGTGCTGTCATTTTAAAAAGTTAGCTAAACTGAGTGCAGAATGAGGGATATCGACATTTAACAATATTTGAAGCAAGATTAGAGTTGAAAGAGCTTCTCCTCCAGAATATTGAATAGATTCCCATAAAAAACAGTAAATGCTGTGTTTAGTAACTACTTTAGATAAATGTTGGGTTAAGAATAGAATTCAGGTTGTAAGAGGATGTATACTGAGAACTTATTCATAGCTTAATCCTGAAAATCTTACCTGTGGATAGTAGCCTCTTTAATTGGATAGGGTCCATTATAAATGTTCTATTGGAAGGATGAATTTAAATGTTAAATGTACTTTTAATATATTATCTGGTCATTTATCTCATTGCTGTTTGTGGGACCATGCTGTGTGCAAATTAGCTGCTGAGTTTCCTACAGTACAGCCCAGCAGTCTGCGTGGCCTCCGGCCTGCGAGCACCATCGGATCAGGCGGGGGAGCGGAAGGAGTAGCTTGGTGGCATACCACTCCAGGGAGCATCACGTGCTGGAGCAGGAGAGCAATGGCAGTGAAGAGTGACGTCGCCAAGATCCAGGTCAGTGATTGGAGCGTGGGCAGGTACAGCAGGAGCGGCGAGGTCAGAGCGAAGCAGTGGCGAGAGATTGTAGAGGGACATGATCGGGGCCCAGAAGATGCAAGGGCCCAGGGGCAGCACAGGCCAGCCCACACTGCGATATGTGTGCACACTAGGTCTGTGCAGCAGAGCTGGTCTCCAGTCGTCCTGGTTAATCCTTGCTACTGGACCAAGACCTTGCTGTGTCAAGCCTGTGTGGTGGCTGGTGTGCAACGGTCACCACACGTTAAAAAAAATCCAAGCACCTTCCACCCTTCAAGATTTAGTTTGGACCTGGAATTTTAGGTCCATCATTGAAACACCTGTGAACTTTTTGATGTGGAAGCAAGTCATCCTCGATTCGAGAGACTGCCTATGATGACACTTCAAAAGTACTTAATTGGCTGTGAAGCACTTTAGGATGTCCTGTGGTCATGAAAGGAGTGATATAAATGCAAGTTTTTTTTTCTTTTTCTGTTTCAAACTTTCTTGTGTCTGGGCCTAATCATTTTGTAGCTCTGTGGAAGTCCAATGTCCGTAGGGTAGGGTTATTCAATGCATAGTTGTGTGGACTGCTTGTTTATTCATCAGTATAATAGTTACTCACTGTGTAGTTGTTTGCAATTATAATATAATGGGATTGTCCTGGTTTTAGCCACTTGCACAGTGCACTGTGAGAATTGTGCAGAAAATGATGGAGTGTTCATGTTGATATTTTCCCATTCATTCAGACCTCAAGTTATACTTAATGTTCAATAATTTACTGACTGAAAATATTTATTTAAACAATTCTGTTTATTTTAAAAGCCGTTACTGAATTGTTGTCCATCCAGTATTTTCTCAGTCACATAGTTTATGAAGATACAGCAAATGGGCATTACATCAAACCTGAAGCAATGTATTAATGTTGGAGCTAAAGTTCTGCTACAGTACTTATAAGAGAATTGATGTAAAGTATTACATACTACAGCATAACTTTGAGCAATCTCACTTATCAAAAGGAGTTGCGTGGTGAAGTGATGAGTAGCAATAAGGATGGAAATTCAATGAACACTTAAGGTGCTCATATCAAATTACTCTCTATACTATACTATAGGCATTGAACTGTTTAAAGGTCTAATGGTTAAACCGGTAGCGCTGATCATAATTTCTACCTTACAGACAAGACAGAGTAAGAGAGAGAGAGAGAGAGAAAATAGAGCCAGACAGAAGAGTCAGAAAGCAGAAGGGAAAGAATAGGTTCAACAAAAATGGTTGTGGTGGGCTTGCATTTTCACAATTCAGCTAGCCCGATTTGGGTGCAATCCAAGAATTGTACGTAATTATGTTTATATAACCTCTCATTTCAATATAATTAATTTCAGAAGATGATGCCTGAGAATACACTGTCATGCTGTAGGGATTTATAACAGCATGCACTCTGGACAGAGGTTCATCTGACAGCAGGACTATCAACTTGTTTGCAATTCTAATTTGGGGAAAGAACATGAGCGGAGACTGGTTGGAAAGTTAGTCATTTTAGGAACAAAATATCTTTATTGGATAAATCTGTTACCTAACTAATTCAGTTGGAAGAATTCCAAGAGGACATTTCAATAGAATAAAAATCTTAATTAATTACAGTTGTGGAGGTAATCAGATTGTTGAAATGTGCAGAGTTCATTTAACAACCCTAATCTTGGAGGTAGTAAAACCCTGGCCACACCACTGTCAATGATGAAGGAAAATGTTATCATACATTAGGATAGATTTTCCAATTCCTGAACCTGGTGCTATTGAGTCATCTGGGTGCAATGGATATAGGAAAATCAGGAGGGGAGAAACACACCTGGCCCATGCAACGCAAGGTAGCTGGCCCAATATTCCTGTGTTTGTTGTGTACAAGAAATTCAGTAGCCTCAAGTGTAGGAAGAGGAAAATCTGACCCAATGTCTCTCAGCTTGTATAAACTTCAAAACCTACCAAATCAAAATAGCCAGACCTCTCCAGGAATATTCTGGCCAGGAAGCTAATTTGACTAAGTGCAAAGTCTTGTTGGTCATGTGCACAAACATGTAGAAAAACAATGTGAGAAAGTTACGTTGGTCACTTCAGGCCCCACTCAACAGGTTGAGCCATCATTTGTATGAATACAGCTGCCACTCTCAAAAATAGATTTTCATCAGCACCAAAAATGATGGCAAGGGGTGGAGCTACGGCCCAGCTGTATGATCCAGGTATCACTCACAGTACAGTTTGTAAAGCAAAGCACAAGCAACTAAAAATTAACAACACAATTTTTATAACTTAAAAATACTGGAGTCAAAGTCATAAAACAAAACAAATCAAGTCAAGGATGGTGTTAACTATTAATGAGATTAACAGCAAAAGACTCAGCTGTAAGCTGGTCCCTAAATGCTTGAAGCACCCAACATATAACAGAGCTTCCTTGATAGCAAAGTCCATTAGATATTGATAATGAATGCAGCCAAATTGTTTCATAGATGAAATAGGGGAGGGGGTGGGGTGGTGGAGGGAGGGAGGAGGAAGGGGCGGGGGGCAGGGGGGAGTTCCATTACACACCATCCTTTACATTCCAAATCATGCAGTAGCACCAGAATTCTTGAGATCACTTCTTCTCCAATTATTTGTTTATTTTCTCCTTCGGCCACAATATTTTCCCATTGCACAAGGAGAACCTTCAGAAACGCAGAAAAACAGTTCAATTAGAGACAAAATTATTTCCATCTTAAATCAACAGCTATTCAAAAGCAGGTCAAAGTTAAATAATTAGTAGAACTGAATTTGAAAGGTTTGTCAAATGCAAGAAGACTTTCTGAATTTTGTTAACATTGTGGAACTCCTGTGGCATTACTCATGGATCGTTTCAGGTAGAGAGAGTTGTGGCCTAGACATTTGTTGGTGCCATGCCCTTTTAATAGGTGTAAAAAAAGGCACCTAAATGTCCATATTGCGGTGGTCTGTGGGTACACATTCTGTGCTGATAGTGTGCCGCCCCCTATATTGGAAAAGGCTCCTGTATAGGTGTCCAGGGCCCATGCCTGAAACAGGCGTTAGATCTTTTGCACGTGCAAATAGGAGGCCTAGCATCCGTTTCAGGCCCCCTTTACAAAATTCATTAGCGGCTAACCACAGCATGTGCCATGCATATTGCAGTCAGTATTCTCAGGCACTTGGCAGCCAAACCAGGGGTCCCTACTGAAAGGTAATTTAAAACTTTTTTTTAACCTACTTTAGGAGTGCTGCTCCCAGATCCACATTAAATTTGTGAGCCGCTGCCGGCACCGCTCACCCCCTTCCTGATTACCTTCCTCCTCCACTCCTGGATTCTGCTTACAGCCTCGTCTGCCATCTGAGCCAGCTGATCTTCATGCTTCCTGGGACTGGCGAGCTCTGCGGGCTCGATTGGCACCTGCAGCTCACCAATAATAATGGACCAATTTCCTGTGGTCCAGCCACTGACCTCATTAGGGGCATGCAGCATGCACTGGATTAGGATTGTGCTGCGATTTAGGTACAATCCACTTTCTAGGCTGTGATGTTCAGCTGCTAGCCTGGACCATCCCCTTATATTTAATGATCCAAAGAAACTTATCCAGATAACTGCAGTTACTTATAAATTGTTGAAGTCAATCAGAAGGCTAGTAAATTTCAGGCTCAGAGCCAATGAGTGGCTTTCTTTCTTTAAGATACTTTGTGGTCGAAATTGGCTATCGCCCCAGTTGGGGACGGTAACCTCTCCTGGGCCGGACATTCTGCACTTGGTGCAGAAGTCCCACCCCAGAAACGAAATTGGGGTTACTGCACGTTACAGGAAGTGGAGCACAATGTTGAGCGCTCCACTTCCTGTTGGGGCGGTATCCAGGGCGCTACTCGGACGGGATCGGCAGTGCTACACGGCTTCTCCACATAGCACTGACATGTTTCAACGCCTCTCCCCTTCCGTTAAAGGGGAGGGCCAATGTGCACTCTGCAGGGTCTCTGATGGCCTCTACTGGGCGACCAGGGTGGTGTGGTGCCAAACGGAGTGCCGGGCTGCATGATGGCGGCCCGGACCACGTCACGGAGCAGCAAAACGGGCCGACCAGTGAGGTGGCCAAAACAACAAAATGGCGCTCCACGGCACAGCATACCTCCCCTTTAACTTCCACCCCGGGAGTGGAGATTGGCCCGGTTCACGACCTGCGAGGTTGGTGCTGACACCGCTCACGGCAGCCTCAGAGAGTGTTGGCCAACTACAGCCGCAGGCGGAAAGGTGTGCCACGGGACGCTAAGGGGTTACCGCGCATGGCAATTAAGTCATCGCCAGTTGCGCAGTGGCCTGGGGTACTAATGGGAGGCACACAACAGGGGAATTTCGCCCCCTTTTCATCTACAACAAATTGTAACATCATTGGGTAGAGTTGCAGCTTTCAGCAATCAGAAATCTCGCCGCAAATTGCGGCAAAAAAATAGCGCAATCGAGTGGAAACTCCAGGCCCTTGTGTGTACTGGACAATAAATAAATAGAGCGTTATTTGCGGACTTACCATGACATTGTTTACAGGATAAGCTGTTTTACAAGGTTATGAACATTATATCAAGTAACACACAAGATATTATTTCACTTCCGAAGTGCTGCTGTGTGTCCCTTTAAGGACACAATATGTAATTTCTGTACTTTCCTGGCTTCTTTTTCTATACTTTTTTTAAATAAAAAGTGTAATCACTGGAGTCAATTCAATGGTATTTTCTGTTTATGGAGAAGTTTTGTTGTGCTTTGGAAATGACTACTTTCTCTTTTTTATGCTTTTTCAGAAATTTGCATGTGTGCCAGTGTTATACCTGAAGTGGACCCTGTACATCTCAAAACTTATACAGGTATTTACATATAAAAAAATAAAGGGTGGGGAACTTTCAACATAAGAATGCCTGTTTTAACTCCAAAAACTAAGAACGAAAGCACCAAAAGTGGGTGATCTCGCAGTTTGTTTCTCTCTCAGAATTTTCCCGGGCCTTCATTTAGGCATCCAGTGCGCCGCCTGAAATCAGCAGTCTTCTATGTAAGCATGCTATTTCGGGTGCTGTGCTGATTTTAGGACCCAAATATCCTTCTCAACAGCTCTGGCATTCTATTTGTCAATTCAAAATCAAGCACAGAAGTTATGGGTGTGATCAAATTGGAGGGCGCCACGTCTCGTTATATTGAAAGGGTTCATTAGCTATTCTCAGGTGAATCACTAGTTAGTTTATTTGAACTGCTAGTGTGCTGCTTTTGAGCTTTTTGGGTGTTTTGGCTGATTTGTGAAAGTAACTTGGTGAGTCAACAGAGCCTTGCAGGCTCAAGTAGAAAAGCCTGGCATCTACAGAAATAGGAAGGGATTTCATTCACAAAATCCAGCTGGTACAGAAACAACATGCAGGTTTTCTGGTAGCTACCATGATACATTCACATTGCGCCAGTCCGCAATCCCCCCATTTCAGCCCAAGCATTGGGTCAGAGGTAGGCTTCTTGGGGATAAAGACAATCCTCTCCAAAACCTGGATGATGAACATGTGAGAAAAGATGAGACGCAATCAGTGCCATGCCATCACTCGAGGCCTGATAGAACAGATCACATCTGAAACATTGCTTCCACTGCCTAAACAAGTCTGGAGGTGATCTGCAGTATACTCCCAGAGAGTATCCAGAATCATTATTGTCTGCAGCATTCTACACAACTTTGGCACCCAAAGGGGAAAACCCATTGAGCCAGCTGGCTAGGAAGAGGTGGAAGAGCATGCGTGACAGGAAGATGTTGAGGATGATGAGGAAGAACAAGGTCCACCTATCCTACCAGTTGCAAGTGTTCTTTGATAGAAGCACATCCAGGTGCACTTTGGCTGAAAACACATTGGGGCCAAAATTGCCCCCCGCAATAAGCTCCATGTCCATCTCTAAGAAGTGTGAATGGAGCAGAGAGATGGGCCGGTCCATCGGAAATTGCCCCTGGGCCGGAAGCGGCAGGAACAGGTTTCCGCACCACCCATTTTCCTGCCCCATTGGGCACACGCTGACCGCAGCGACCCCCTTTCAGGCCCACGTGGAAAATTGCCCCGCGGGAGCGGAGTGGCCGCCGGTGTCACTGACAGCTTTCCCCTGTGGGGAAACTGTGTGTGCCTGGGTGGCGCGTACGCCCTTAAAGGTGAGGACGCGCTGCCGGACCCTCCATTTTATTTTAATTGTTGGCCGACTGCCATGTCGGCGCGACAATGGTACCCACGGGTTCGGCTGGGCCGCCAACAGGCAGCCCGGCAGCCTCCTCTTGGGTGCCAGGCTGCTGGCCTAGCCGAAACCCTCCCTGGTGACCCAGTGGACCTAACTAAAATATCTGCAGAGTTCGCACCGGACGTCCCCTTTAACTGAAGGAGAGGGATATTGTGACTTGTCAGCTCAACGCTGATGACTCATTGGGGCGACTGACCCGACAGAACGACACTTCTGCCCTGCAGTCGCCTGGAACACCACCCCTCTCCAAAAAAAATTCAATCAGCTGAAAATTGATCGAGTCTCTGCCCCATGGATTCGGGTGGAGAAAAAAGAAAAAAAAAACGCTAAATGGCCCCGTTTCGGGCGGAGGGCAATTTCAGTCCCATTATGTGGTCATCAAATAAACTCTGCACAAGAACTTACAAAAAATAATGTAATTTACAGTAATCTTTGTACTTGCCATTAAGAACTGTTCACCCTGGTGCAATCCCTAGCGCCTGTCCTAAGTGCCCTTCTATCAACTCCAGTGCTCCTATGAAGTGCTCAAGTTGCTTCAGCTCGGGATGCAGAATGCCACAGAGCTTCCAATGAGGGACCTTGAGATATCTGTGGCCGGCTGGGCCTGAAAAGGCTCATCTGCAGATTGTAGCACCAGGGCTGCTGCGAGGAAAGATTGGCCTAGCTGGCTTTGCGGCACCAGGATTGGCATTAGACGAGGGGATAGCAGGGGAGAAAGCATGCCGTCATCCTGAGAGATCACTCAAATGATGCCACTACCACTCATATGGAAAGTGCCTCAGCACTCCCACTGATCTGTGGGCAAGCAGATAGTTGTTGGAGTGCTTTGATGTCTTGGAAGCCCCTATCATTGTTTTTCTTCAAATGGAGTTAGCTGCAGGAATGGTGGAACTAGAGCTTGCATTGCCTCAGTATGTGCATCAACATCTGAGTTTCAACAGCTGAGAGCTAACATCAGGCGGTAAGTCTCAGCAGTTGGGGAATGGTATTATCCATACTTTGGTGACAAAATCAGGAAGGCAGAATATTATCTGAATGGTGACAGATTAGCAAAAGGGTAGCGGCAACGGTACATCAGTCATGGTACATCAGTCATTGAAAGTTGGCATGCAGGTACAGCAGGCGCTGAAGGCGGCAAATGGCATGTTGGCCTTCATAGTGAGAGGATTTGAGAATAAGAGCCGGGAGGTCTTATTGCAGTTGTACAGGGCCTTGGTGAGGCCTCACCTAGAATGTTGTGTACAGTTTTGGTCTCCTAATCTGAGGAAGGACATTCTTGATATTCAGGGAGTGCAGCAAAGGTTCACCAGACTGATTCCTGGGATGGCAGGACTGACATATGAAGAAAAACTGGATCGACTAGGCTTATATTCACTGGAATTTAGAATAATGAGAGGGGATCTCATAGAAACATATAAAATTCTGATGGGATTGGACAGGTTAGATGCAGGAAGAATGTTCCCGATGTTGGGGAAGGCCAGAATTAGGGGTCACAATCTAAGGATAAGGGGTAAGCCATTTAGGACCGAGATGAGGAGAAACTTCTTCAATCAGAGAATTGTGAACCTGTGGAATTCTCTACCACAGAAAATTGTTGAGGCCAGTTCGTTAGATATATTCAAAAGGGAGTTAGATGTGGCCCTTATGGCTAAAGGGATCAAGGGGTATGGAGAGAAAGCATGAATGGGGTACTGAAGTTGCATGATCAACCATGATCATATTGAATGGTGGTGTAGGCTCGAAGGGCTGAATGGTCTATTCCTGCACCTAGTTTCTATGTTTCTATATACGCATGTGAGTGTATGAGACTAGTAATGCTGCTGGAAAAATATGGTTTCAATAAATAACTTCGACGGAATGAGACATGAATTGGCTAGGATAGACTGGAGAATGATATTTAAAGGGTTGATGCTGGATAGGTAATGCAGACATTTAAATATCACATGGATGAACTACAACAATTGTACATCCCTGTGTGGCGTAAGAATAAAAAAGGAAGGTGGCTCAACCTGGCTAACAAGGGAAATTAGGGAAAGTGTTAAATCCAAGGAAGAGGCATATAAATTGGCCAGAAAAAGCAGCAAACCTGAAGATTGGGAGAAATTTAGAATTCAGCAGAGGAGGACTAAGAGTTTAATTAGGAGGGGGGAAATAGAGTATGAGAGTAAGCTTGCAGGGAAATAAAAACTGACTGCAAAAGCTTCCATAGATATGTGAAGAGAAAAAGTTTAGTGAAGACTAATATAGGTCCCTTGCAGTCAGAATCAGGGGAATTCATAATGGGGAACAAAGAAATGGCAGACCAATTGAACAAATACTTTGGTTCTGTTTTCAATAAGGAAGACACGAATAACCTCCCGAAAATACAAGGGGACCGAAGGTCTAGCGAGAAGGGGGAACTGAGGGATATCCTTATTAGTCAGGAAATGGTGTTAAGGAAATTGAAGGGACTGAAGGCCGATAAATCCCCAGGGTCTGGTAGTCTGTTTAAGGAAGTGGCCCTAGAAATAGTAGATGCATTGGTGGTCATTTTCCATCATTCTATGGACTCTGGTTTAGTTCCTATGGACTGGAGGGTAGCTAATGTAACCCCACTTTTTAAAAAAAAGGAGGGAGAGAGAAAACAGGGAATTATAGACCGGTTAGCCTGGTGGGGAAAATGATGGAATCAATTATTAAAGATGTAGTAGCAGCATTTTTGGAAAGCAGTGACAGGATCGGTCCAAGTCAGCATGGATTTATGAAAGGGAAATCATGCTTGACAAATCTTCTGGAATTTTTTGAGGATGTAACTAATAGAGTGGACAAGGGAGAACCAATGGATTTGGTGTATTTGGACTTTCAAAAGGCTTTTGACAAGGTCCCACACAAGAGATTAGCGTGCAAAATTAAGGCACATGGTATTGGGGGCAATGTATAGACGTGGATAGAGAACTGGTTGACAGACAGGAAGCAAAGAGTGGGAATAAACGGGTCCTTTTCAGAATGGCAGGCAGTGACTAGTGAGGTACCGCAGGGTTCAGTGCTGGGATCCCAGCTATTTACAATGTACATTAATGATTTAGATAAAGGAATTGAATGTAATGTCTCCAAGTTTGCAGATGACACTATGCTGGGTGGCAGTGCGAGCTGCGAGGAGGCTGCAGGGGGACTTGGACAGGTTAGGTGAATGGGCAACTGCATGGCAGATGTAGTATAATGTGGATAAGTGTGAGGTTAACCACTTTGGTGGCAAAAACAGGAAGGCAGATTATTATCTGAACGGTGACAGATTAGTAAAAGGGGAGGTGCAACGAGACCTGGGTGTCATGGTACATTAGTCATTGAAGGTAGGCATGCAGGTACAGCAGGCAGTAAAGAAAGCAAATGGCATGCTGGCCTTCATAGTGAGGGGATTTGAGTATAGGAGCAGGGAGGTCTTACTGCAGTTGTACAGGGCCTTGGCGAGACCGCATCTTGAGTATTGTGTGCAGTTTTGGTCTCCTAATCTGAGGAAGGACATTCTTGCTATTGAGGTAATGCAGTGAAGGTACACCAGACTGATTCCTGGGATGACAGGACTGACATATGAAGAAAGACTGGATCGACTAGGCTTATATTTACTGGAATTTAGAAGAATGAGAAGGGATCTCATAGAAACATATAAAATTCAGACAGGATTGGACAGGTCAGATGCAGGAAGAATGTTCCCGATGTTGGGAAAGTCCAGAACCAGGGGTCACAGTCGAAGGATAAGGGGTAAGCCATTTAGGACCGAGATGAGAAGAAACTTCTTCTCTCAGAGAATTGTGAACCTGTGGAATTTTCTACTACAGAAAGTTGTTGAGACCAGTTCGTTAGATATATTCAAAAGGGAGTTAGATGTAGCCCTTACGGCTGAAGGGATTAAGGGGTATGGAGAGAAAGCAGGAATGGGGTACTGAAGTTGCATGATCAGCCATGATCATATTGAATGGTGGTGCAGGCTCGAAGGGCCGAATGGACTACGCCTGCACCTACTTTTTATATACAGTACTTAGACACAGAATAACAAACATACAATTAACAGGATCCTGTTGCATCTTATTAATCAGAAGTACTTACAATTTGCAATGATCAGTTTAATTGCTTAGCTTTTAGTTCATGCCCACATTAAATAATGTGTACATTCAATGCAAATGAAAGCGATCTTAATTTCTCATACCTCCCCCATAAGGAGACCCAAACTGGCCCAGTGCACCATACTGCTTAGGAGGTTTACCTGCAACACAGACAAAATTTGGCCCATTAAATATTGTTATATCAGAATTGCACTGTACATCCTCTTTCATAATGGGCTGGGATAACCTGCTCATTTATTATAAATGTGGTGAAAACAGATGCAAAATAAAAAACACTGTTGTACTCACATTCATTACCATGAGAAGAAAAATCATCCTGTTTTATAAATCCACTGGAATGCTTCAATAAGGCAACTCAGTAGTGGAATATAGTAGATATAATTTATTTGAATTTTTAAATGAGCATTTGAGAATGTGACACTTTTAATAAAAGTTGAGCCTCATGGGATGCGTGGCAGATTGGCTATCTGGATTGTAAACTGGGTTGGCAATAGAAAACAAAATGTATTGGTAAAAATAAAGACTCTAGCAGGGGTTAGTGTTGCGGATTTACTTCTCATGGATGGGGAGAATGCATTTATTATGGGTAACTGCTCTTCACACTACTTATAAGCGATATCGAAGAAAGCATTCTTACAAAATAAAATCTGCTGATTAAGCTATGTGGCCAGGTGATGAGTGCAAAGGAGATTGAAAGTATTCAGTGATCTGGATCAATTAATTAGGTTGGTTAAGGGCTGGCAGATATATTTAAATGTGGGTAGATGTAAGGTGGCACATTTTGGAGCTGGAAGCATGAAATTTGTATAAATAATGAAGTGGTCTTGGAAAATGATTTCTGACCACGCATTGATATCTGGATTGTTACCTGAGCCACGCACAAATTGGCAGAGGGACAAGCAGATCAGAGAGTTGAATGCGTGGCTCAAAGAGGTGTAGGAGGAAGGGGTTTTGTTGCATGGGGTACTGGCACCAGTTCTGAGAGGAAGCTGTTCTGTTGGGATGGGCTTCACTTAAACCAGGCTGGGACCAGTGTCCTAGCGAATCAAATAACTAGGGATGTAGATAGAGCTTTAAACTAAAAATGTAGGTTGGGGAGATATCAGGTGAGGGAGAATATATAAATCTAAAGAGAAAAGTCAAGGCAATGGAGGAGTGTAGTGATTTGGGTAAAGATAAACAAAGTGTGACAGGAAGAGACAGAGAGTTTAACAGTAATAGTGCATCAGCAAATAAGGTGAAAGCAGGAAATAATGGTAAAAAGTTAAAATTAAAGACTCATCTGAATGCGTGAAGCATTCATAACAAGGGATCTACAAGAAATGAAACAAGCCAGGGTAACAGATTGGAGAAAAGTCGATTTTGAGGGACTGAGAATAGAACATGCGAAAATAAAATGGATAACAATATTGACAAAGAATGATATAGAACAGAAATGGGATACTAATGAAACACCATAGATGAATAAAGACATAAGGGAAAAACTGAAGGTAAGGAAAGAGACATACATTAAGTACATGGACAGCAGGGGAAAGCATGACAAGGGAGAATACAGAAAGATTAGGAGAGAAATTAAAAAAAAACAATTAGGAAATCAAAGAGGAACTATGAAATTAAATTATCAAAGAACATTAAAAAAAGTAAAATATTCTACAGGCAGATAAATAAAAAAAGGAAAGTTGCGATGGGAATAGGGCCACTAAGAGGTTGTCAGGATAAAATCACAGGAAGTGATAACAAAATGGCAGAAATATTAAATAATTACTTTGCTTCAGTATTTACCAAGGAGACAGATCAGGTGGACATGACATCAGAAGAGGAGATTAGAAATGATAGAACTGCATTTAAAATAAAAAGAGGGGATATATTAAATAAACTAATCAAAATCAAAGAGGATAAAATCCCTGGTCTGCACAGATTACACCCATACATTTTAAAAGAATCTAGAGAAGAGATAGCAGAGGCACTATTACATATATTTAATAATTCATTAGAAAAAGAAGTGCCAGAGGACGGGCAAATAGCTAATGTAATACCTATATTTAAAAAGGGAGATAGAACATGTCCAGGGAACTCTAGCCAAGTCAGTTTAACATTGGTGGTAGGAAAAATAATGTAAAAAATAGAAGAACATCTAGAAACCAAAAATAAAATGTATAGTCAGCATGGGTTTCAAAATGGAAAGTCTTGTTCGAACAACTTCATTGAATTCTTTGAGGAGGTAACAGAGTAGACAAGAGTAATGCAGTAGATGTAACTTATCTAGATTTCC